>NC_092833.1:4232500-4535000 GCF_039878825.1 Excalfactoria chinensis | reverse complement strand
ACTTGCATAATGCGTTACCGTCGGGGATTAAAATTGTGTCACAGTGCATTTCTGAACGGTGCTAATTAATACTAGCAGTTAGTATCAAAGGAGTTCTATCCAACTGTGCACACCATTGTGCTTGTGGGCAAGAGAGGATAGTCCATGGTTTTGGTGATTATTGAAATCATGTGATGATTGTGGTGGGTGTGTGGGGAGGCGTGTGGCTTGCACCAGTTTTGTCCTGATGTGAGTGGGGCTGTACCCAAACCTCTGCCTGGCCCTGACATTGCATCGATCCCACAGCCCTGCTTGTGCACATGGTACGTGCACACATGGACGATGCATCACTCCCTGCAGGCATATCACCTCTACTCGTGTCTCTGAGCGTTGTGTACTGCAGTTTCACTTGATGTGGTTCAGCAGGGCTGGGCTATAGAGCAGTGGGATGTGCTGGGATCTGTAGGAGAGGAATTCCAATGACGCGGCACGTCTTTCTCTGCCTGTAACAGTGTCACACAGCCTAACGGACAGCCATGTCTGAGTGTGAAGGACAGAGGTTCCAGC
Source organism: Excalfactoria chinensis (assembly GCF_039878825.1). Classification (NCBI taxonomy): domain Eukaryota; kingdom Metazoa; phylum Chordata; class Aves; order Galliformes; family Phasianidae; genus Excalfactoria; species Excalfactoria chinensis. Next base: position 4,534,454 of record NC_092833.1, on the reverse strand, counting down.
TGGATGTGCAGGGTCAAAGTTCTTCACGTCCTGATGAGTAGCAAAGCCCAGGACTGAGCCATGCGGGTCGGCAGTGGGAACCCTGCACAGTGTGGGTAGGGTAACCCTCCCAGCAGGGTGCACACCGGGGGAAGCTCAGGGATGTGCAGTTTTAATGAGAGATCCTTCTCTGAAGGATGGGGGCTGAAATGCAGTATGAGCTTCTCTGGGTGCCTGCACTCCTGCAGCCTTCTTACTTACAGGAGATGCTGGCCCGATTCCTGCCATGAATGCACTCCTAGGCACTCTTACACTGCACTGAGTATAGCTAATCCTCTTTCATGGGGGGATAACTCTGCTGCAATAAAACGACCTTGTATTTGTTAAGTAAGTTATTATTTCTGTGCAAAGAGAAGCCTGAGTCTATAAATAATAAGTCAGAATTTATAAAGAGGACACCTGTGAACTTCTTGTTTCTGTATACTGGCATTGTGGCTGTAATTGCATTACAATGTATGCTAAAGCTGCTCATTTTAATTTTATATCTCGCCATTTTAAAGAGAAAATAGAAGACTCCATAGGTAGGATTAAGAAGCTGAGTAAGTTTTCCTAGTGCAGCTTCATAGGCTTCAAATGGGCAAAACCGGGCAGTCAAGCAAACGGAATCCCCCAGGGCTGGAGTTCTAAAAACAAAGTGTCTCGGGCCTTTGGGCAGTGAATAACGCTGAGCACCACATCTGAACACTACACCGAATGCATAGCAAAACGTATGTCAGTAAGTAACGTAGGCGCAGAGTTTATGATTCCACGGGCACTGCAACGCTAACGCTGAATGCAATGCACCCGGCCGCAGGAAACAAACGGAATCGAATGGTCGAGGTCGGCTTGCCGATTGCCGGCATCTCCTCCCGAAGGCAGATAGAGGGATTTTTTCAGCGCTATCCGGAAACGGCACCATTGCAACAGTTTGTGTGTTTGGGCTGGGATGAGGAGGGAAAGCTGAAGCGAAAAGATCTGCTTCTCTTTTGTGAGACGGAAGGAGGAGAGGATGTGGCCGCGGCTCCGCGGGGTCGGTGCCCGCCGCACTGCGGGAGCTGCCCGCGTTAGCGCGTTCTGCCGTACGAACTTATTTCGGGGTGTTGGTATTTGTTTACCCGTGTTTGTTTGAACTAATCGCCACTCGGTGAAAGTCTGCGCCTGCCCTGCCTCCTTCAGCAGGCATTTAGCCGCGGTGACCAGTCAGGCATAAAAACGTGCTTATCTGCAAATGAATGGCAGCTCTTTGCTTCATTAAAGCCTCTTTCTCTTTTGGCACTCGCATTGTGACCCTTTGATATTAATTCAAAGGGCAATTAAAGAATGCGGCCCATCTTTGAAGTAAAGCATTCAGGGCAAGGAATGGGATGAACCTGGGACTCTGATGGACTGTGCGCATTCAACAGGCCCTTTCAAGGCAGTTTGAAGTGACTCAAAGAAAATGGGCAGGAGAAGGTCAAAGAGAAAAAAGGGGCTAAAGAAACAGTCTGTATTTGTTCGGAGTATTAGCCAAGCAAACTGCAAATAGCAACAAAATGAAACAGTTAATAGAGCAGCCAGACAGAGGCATGTCAATCACTTAACTTGAACAGCATTGGGCTAACCAAGGCTTCAGTCCACTGTGTTATCTAATTATCTTGGGAAAGCCAGTAGCTGGAAGTAATGGTATTGTATTTCTTTCTGCTTACTGCTCAGAAAAGGTGATAAATACTCACTGCTTCATAATTATTCAGCGTATATACATAAAGAGTGGTGGGTTGGTGGACTGGAGGCAAGCTGCTCCTGGAAAACCAACAAAAAACCCTTCGCGATTAACCTGGGGTGCAGAATGCGCACATTAGCATGTTTCAGAATCTTGTAAGGGTTTGCATATGCAGTGAGCGAAGGCATGCATGGTTTCCTCTGGAACAAACCTTAAAGACAAACACATTTACGAGCCTAGGAGAGCCTTTTTCTCTTCTCCCCCAAATGCAGTTTTAAACCACATATAATGTTAAGGGTCAGACTTTAAACCACAATAAACAATGAGATTAAGAGCTGAGGCTGCAGCTCTGTCTACTTAACATATGCTCTTGTACCTAAGTGCTGTGGCACACATGGTATGAGATTCCTGCCTTGTTTTGCCCTAACAGGGTAAATTAAGGACAAAGTTTCAGATTTTCCTTACAATTTTCTTTGTATTGTTGGTTAAATTATCCCCATGGGGCTTAATTTTCCACTGGCCTGGATTTATGCGTACAAAACAAGTACACAGTTTTATTTGCACAAATGGCTGTGCCCATAAACAGTCATATTTTAAGGTCCTGGCATGAGAAGGGATTCCTGAGTTTATCTTCACAGTTGCACTGAATTGTTGTCATTAGCAAAACAAGGAACTAACACCGGCTCCAATCTCCATCCAGCTGATACAGGGAATTGTGTAATAACAGAAACATGGGAAGAAGTGTGTGCTGAGAACCACCTTGAAATGCGTTTTACAGCATTACTTGCCTACTTGTATCTTTTGAAACACATAATGGATTTTAGTTGGAAAGGGCGGCTGCTGAGCCCTATGGGGAAAACCTGCTGGAAGGATATTGGGGTTCGGGTGTGCTGCTGCCATTACTTCTGCATGAAAGCTTTCATCTCTGGCACAGTCCTGTTCTGTGAAGTCCCACTCACATTAATACGCCATCTTACATGGTCGGGTGGTGCTTTTGGGTTCACTGGGCATAACACGGTAAAGAATTGGTTGCAAAAAAGCTCTGCACACATGAAATGGACAACATACAATATGATTGAAATCGTTAAAAAAAAACTTCATCAACAGCTGGAAATGGTTTACTATGGGGGAGAAAGAAGAAATCGTTTCTTGTCGCTGTCGTTGAGAAAACAAAAGCATTGGCACAGTCAATTAAAAATCACTTTTGTTAAGATCTTGCATGCTAAATTTTAACCAGAGGGACTTCTTTTTTTCCTTTCCTTTTTTTTCCTCCTGGCTACATTGCACCCTCCTTTGAACTGCAGTCTAACAAATAATCTGAAAGAGTATTTAGTGTGGTTGTGCTTGTATGAAGGGCTCTTCCATCATACAAGCAGAAATGTCAGATTTTCTTTTATGGTGGCCACATTATTTTTATTAAAGGAGGAGAAAAGAAGAGGAATTCCTATATGCATCAGCCATAGCATAGTTTCAAAGCTATATATTAGTAGGAAAAAAAAAGGCTCTAAATGAACACTTCACTGCGTAAGAATTCCAGCTAGAATAACTGCATAGAACCAGTGAACTCTTCCTTATTTTGCATGGGTTCCTCCTGGTGTCTGTAGGGTTTTCTGTGTAGTCCATTGAAGCTAAACCCATTGATTTTTTGGTTGGTTTTGAAAGAGTTTGTATGCAACCCCTTAGGGGAAGAAGTTAATATTATTAAAGCCTGTTGAGGATAAAGCTTTTTGAGGATCCTTCTAACCATATAATGGCTGATGAAGTATCAGCAAATCAGCTGAAAACGGAGATTTCTTGAAAGGGCATAAAACCTTAGCTGGTGCAAGCTGCCTTGTCTCATATGCCAAGCAGCGCTTGGCACAGGGCGCATAGCTGTGGTTGCCCTGGTTGGTGTCGTTTGCTGGCTGCTCTGCCCTCAGTATCTCATGCCTTTGATTCTAAGCTGTTTCCAAATACTATTTAAGCCACTTGCTGCTGCTGCAAGTGGGAAGTGCTCCGTCCTAAATCCCTGGTAGGAGCAGTTTTCAGGAAGTGTTGCTGTTTGTACCAGAGGGGCTGCTCAGCTGTTTTTTGGTAGCATACCAGTTCAGTAGGCTCTGATTTAAAATTTGTAGTGGAGGACTGAGAAAGGAAGCAACACCATTTGTGTCATGAATGGGGCAAATAAAAGAAGGCTGGATGAAGTCATTTGAGCTGGGCTGTAAGGGAATTATCTCATTATCCAAAGCCTAAAGGCCAGTTTTTGGAAGCTACGTGTGGATGGCAGCCTGTGTCAGGTCCTTGCCAATGTGGATCCTGCTGAGCTCCAGGGCAGGTCACCCAGCCGTGGGCACATACCTGAACTTGGTGAGAAGGTTGTTTCCTTGTTCAGAGTTGTGTGTTTGACCTCAATCCAGGCAGTTTCCTGAGGGACCTGTGAGGTGGGCTTCCCGAGGCAGGTTTTCTCATTTTTTTTTTTCTCTTTAAGTCTGGAGAGATTTGTCCAAAAAAACCACGATTTGAAAGTGCTGGTGGAAGAGCTGGCCCTGGAGTCCTGCTTGCCCCCTAGCACCTGCCCAGGGGGATTTCTGGATGCTGGGAAGCATGGCACTTCAAAGTCGGCTTTCCCACCATCATTGCCTCAAACTGAGGTCTCCTTTGCTCCCTGCACCAAGAAGTGGAACCCAAGTGTTCCTTCCCACACAGGCTCCTTCCTTTCCCTGTACACAGTTGCCTGATGTGCCCTGCCATTAGCTGTCTTCACTGAAGATCTATTAGTTGGTTATGTGCATAGAAATTTTTAAAGCAAACCTTATATTTTAACTGCATTTTGTTGGCACTTTTGTGAAATACTGTTGCCTAGCAAAAAAACAGAGCAGCTCTAAGAATATAACACTGTAATTGCTGAGGCTATGCTGCATTTTATAAACAAAAATAAAGGCTAGCTTCTTCATTTTGCTAAAACCCCTTATTTGCTGTGTCCCAGTGCTCCTTCCAAGACGGGAGGCCTCTCATTTGCTGGTGTTCCTTACCAGCCGCTGATTGCTGTAATGCGATGTGTGCGATGTACACTTGATACATCATCTAAGCGCTGGAACGCGTTTGCTCTTTGTGCGATCCCTCAGCCCTGATGTAAACCAGGCAGTAGTGCAGCAGTTCCTGCCATAATGTAACACGATTCCAGGAATTAGAAATTTCCATCCTGGAATGCACTGGGAAGTAGCAGCGGGGCTGGGCTGGCAGCAGGCTCTGCCCTTCTCCGTGCACACGATGTGTGTAGATATCTGCTAAAAGCGCGGGGACAGAAGGTACGAATTTGTGTGTGTGTATATATGTAACTACAAAAATAAATACACGCTTCTTTGTGTAGACAAATTACATTTCTTCTTTCAAGAGGTAAGTGTAAAAATTTCAAGCGTTGGCTGGAAACAGGCGCTGACTGCCTGAGCAGAGGGGCTGATCCTGCTGCTGTGCAGTTGTTTTGCCAGCAGCTTTCAGGGCTCCCAGTGCCGTGAAGTTATCTGAAAAAGGTTGTGAGGTTGTAGTCGCAGATAAGTCTGAAAAGCAGTGCATAAAAGGAAGCTTTTCAGGATGTATTATTGTTCTTGGGGCGATTTTTTTTTTGCAGTGTCGAGGCACTGGGGTACCATCGGAGGCTTACAAAGCTAGAAAACAAAGAACTAAACTCCAAGGTATTTTGTGTAGACTGGAAAGCGACTAAATGAAATAAGCATCCGTTATACACAAACTCAAATGAGGACAAGTTAAAAGGACAAGAGAAATGCTAAATAAAACATGACCAAAATTAATTATTACTAGAAAATAAGTTTTTTCCACTTGCAAACAATTGACAGGGTTTAGGAATCAAGTCTGGGGTCAAAGGGTCTTGATGGCCAAGTCAAAGGGCACTCAGAGATGTATATTAATGCATGTCAGCTCCTAGATCCTAGAGTCAAGCAGTAGTTCATAAAAGAAACAAGGCATCTTAAGAAGAAGTGTTATTAGCAAACGTCAGGTCAAAGTTTATCTTTGGGTCAGTGTGTTCTGGAGGGTCACCCATTCAGCGCCGGCTGCAGGCCGTGTCCTTAGAGCTGCCTTACTGCAAGGTGTGAAGGGAAAACACAAACATGAAGATTGAACCAGAGAAACTGAATGGTTTCTTGGAACACTTTGCAGAACTGAGACTTAAACCGAAGCATCCATAATGGGAAAAGGAAAATGGGGATTGATTAAAAATTGTTTTTGTTTTTACCTTTTAAAATGAAAAGCCAGAGCATCCTTTGGTATGGGCATAGAGGATACTCTGCAATGTCTATCAGGGACAGATGTCTTTCTTCTGAAAGAGTTGACATAGCCCACGCCATCCCCTTTGATGCAGGGGAATTGTAAATCCCCCCACGTGGTTCCTCCTGGATGCTGTGCCTCTCCGAAGGAGCGTGCTGACCAGTTTGTCCCATTCACAACATCACTGCTTTCTCCTCTTCCCACCGCCTCGGCTGTGGGAACCCCGGAGCCCCGGGCACAGCGGCTGGGACGCAGCACAACCCCGCAGGAATGCTCCCGCTGTGCTGGCGCACACAAAGGCTGCCTGCTTGCTTTGACAAGCCCATGCTGCAGAAAATCCTGGCGATCCTTTGTGCTTGGTGGTGTTGACTTGTTTTAGTTCCACGCTAAGATGCTCCCCCATTGAACCAAGGAGGGGAAAAATGTGGACTAGCGTTCTTTTAAATGCTGTTGTGCTGCCGTGAGGAGGCACTTTGCTTGACTTGCTGAAGAGGTTGGTTTGAAGGTTGCAACTTGGTTATGCTTTGAGAAAGAAGAGCAAAGCCCGGCTGTATGAATAATAACTGTGACTGTTCACTAAAGCTCATTATGTTGATGGTGAATAGTGATTAAAATACAATGTGCAGTGATAATTGGGAGTTTCTGAGAACCAGTGTGACGACAAGAAGCAACAGGAGTGATTCCCTGTTAGGTTTTCCTTCTGTGGTGCGAGTATTGTATTCTTGATTTCTTACTGTATATAACATTGTGCATTGGAAAGTCCTGAGCTCCAGAGATGTCAGTCAGTATAATGGAGAGCCCTGATGTGCTCGTGCAACAGCAACATGCCTGCTGCTCTTTGGAGCAGGGTGGTTCCAGCCCGTTAATCAAATCTTTGGTGCTTCTTGCTTTCTGAAGTTCGTGTCATTAAAGTATAGGAGGAAGGTCTCAAGCTTAAGTCGTAGTAAACAAGTTTTAATTTTTTTTTTAGATGAAATACATTTCCTGCCTGGCCTTGGCAACTGGACAAAGCAGACTTGGGAGCACGTGATGTTTGTTAGGAGTTTCCTGTCTTCAGCTGAGAGTCTCAGCTGGAAGCTGGGAGAGGACGTGTACCCATGCCAGGCTCAAGATCAGAGGTTTTGGGAGAAGAGTGGAGGGTTGTTGGATTTTGGGGTGTTGAATTTTTGTTCTTTTTGTTTCTCAGCACTCGCTGAACCTTTCCAAGAGTGGGAATGGAGAAGAAGATGCTGTGGGGTGGACATGAGCTCAGCTCTGCTCTCAGGCAGTTGCTCCAAGGCATCCTGAGTGAGTGCTGTGACCACATGCTGGTCCCTCTACAGACAGACACTCCCCTCTCTTTCCATTTTTTGGGAAGGGCTTTAACAAGATTTTATTTTTCCACTAGCACAGAACAGGGTGGGGAGGAAAGGGGGGAGAAAGCCTGGAATGAGAAAGTGAAATGAGGAGAAGGGGAAATATTCCTGTCCTCACCAAGCTGCAGCCATGGTCTGAAAGCATGAAATGACGTGAATTAGAAACATGCCCAAACGACAGAGCAGCCGAACCTTCCTGGTATAATCTGTCATGGCTCCACTGAAGTTAATTTGAAAGTCTGTCTGTTCCTAAATAGGTGCAAAGGCCTTCCAATGAATTGCGTGTTACCATAGGAAATCATATTAAAGGGAATGGCATTTTAGGAGTCTGTAAGTCTTCAGTTTTAATGGTAGCAGCATTGAGTTCGATATAAACATCCAAAAGAGCTTGCAGGATTGACTTTGACTTTGCTTGTGAGTGTGTATCCGTGCTGCTAACCTATGAGTTTAAGCCCTGTAGAATAGCTTGCACGGGAGCTGTGTGCTGGGCACTGCTGGTGGGGAGCTCACCCGCTCCATGGAATGGGCTCATGAAACCAGGAGCTCAAGCAGCCTGGTTGGTGTGATAGCTCCTTCAGTGCATTGGTGGGCTCAGAGGCTGAGGATGGGCAGTTTGGGTCCTGCAGGTGCTCAGCAGTGTCGAGAGGGCTCTGATTCTATCTCCGTACCTCTTGTCAAAAATAAGAAACTAAGTCCAGGGGATTTATAAGAAAATAATTAGGACCTTATCTTGCTCCTAATTAAGCCAATGGCAACATTAGTTTACTGCAAGATGATGCCGATTATTGTCATAAACAATTACTTTAAAGGAGGAAAACAACTGCCAATTAAGACAAGCATCAGAATGACAATTTTTTCCACTGTACAGAGAATAATTTATGGCCAAAGGATTACTTTTGAAATTGTTTTGAATTCTGCTCTTTAGCTTATTAAATGAATCCTTCTTAGGAACTTGATTGCTAATTCACTTTAATTTAAAAAAGCCCCACTGTCTTCTTTGGATGTAGGCAGAGCCCTCAGGGCTCTATAAAGCTGTCAATATGGCTGTTAATTCAGGATTTCTTTTTTCCTCATGGCTTCAAGCTTAATTGTAAGAGTTGGGAAGATGCCATGGTTTTGGTTTGCAGGAACTCAAGTGTCTTAAGGGTTTCAGATCCCAACAGAAGTAGTAGGGACTCTCTTCCTGCTGCCACCAGATCAAGTTGGAAAAGCTGCAAAAGCCTGAGGAGAAGCAGGAGTCTGCTGGCAGCAGGTCCCACCTGGCTTTCACGCTGGAATTGGAGGTGGACAAGAACCAAGTGCCTTTGTCCAAATGTCCCTCAGCTTTGGGTGGGTCTGGATCCAGATCAGAATCTGAACTTTTAGTGCCTCAGGCTCGGCCCTAATTGAAGCCATACAAAACCACACATTTCACATGACTTTGATGCAAAACCATAAATAGGCCCATTTTTAAAATTCAAAACAAAGTCCAGGCTTGCTTAGAAAGATCACAAACCTTCTGCTGAACCTCAGTGGTCCCAGGTTGTAACAAAAATTCTACTCTTAAATTTAATATTATTCCTGGAGGAAAAGATGCTCATTTTCATCCAGCTATATGTGTGACTGCTTGGAGACAGACAGTGGTGTCCCACTCATTGTGTATTATCTCAGAAGATTGTCTAGGCTTTCCTCATGCAGACAGTGGTTGTAATCAATGTCCTTGTTTTAGATACTGATCGCAGCGGTACTCATATAGATTTTGTGTCCTATACAGAACAACATAGGAAGAATTCTGAGCAGTGTGGGACTGGAAAAGCAAAGCAAAGGTGAACCATGGAGCTACTATGAGATTCTGTTTTGTTAAGCCACTTTTGCAAGCTTTTTTTCCTAGGCAGTCTAACCGCAAATCGAATCTTGGTATTTGAATTTTGCAAAGCAGAGCAACATGATGGTTATTAATTGTAAGGGCAGGTGCAGATTCTTCTCTGAAGATCACAGCCTGAGCTTTCACTGTGAAGTTACCCACTCCACATATTGGCTAACCTCTTCATATGGGATGATATGTGTTAGAATCAAATAAATGTCATCCAGAGCGCAGCCTGCGTCCAAGTTTGTTTGAAGGGTTTTATTTGGTATCTGCCCTTAGACCAGGATTTGGAAAATCTAACTGGTGTGATGAAGATACTTGTCAGCGAAAACCTCACAAGTGTTTCCAGGCCATCTGTTGCATGGGCACTTGTTGTTTATGTTGCTCTGGTAAGCAGGATCCCTGTTCACCAGCTCGGGAGGGCTACCCACACCCATCTTAAGACCAGGTGACGTCAGCGAGACTGGATGTGGCTCTCACACAGCCAGACCCAGGCTCCCACATGATGAACAGTTGTGTGTCCATCTGGGAAAGCTCTCTTCTCACACATTCCACCAGAGAGCTATTCAGATTCTCCCCATTGCTGTTACTGGGTGCTCAGCATCACGTATATAACCCTTTGTGAGCAGTGGTGCTTGCATCTACGTGCAAGTGGAACAAGCGGAGATTGTGTTTGTGGTGCCATCACACAGGAAAGCAAGATGAAGCAGGAACCAGAATTTTTTACAGCTAGATAGTTAACACAAAGCTTGACTCGCATCTTTTTTCATCTCTTCCCCTCCCCTTGTAATGCTGAGGACCTATGGGAAATTAAGAGAACCTTTGGATAGATGCTATCAATTAATCCTACTGCTTAGCAATTGAAGATAGTTTCATAGAGATCAAAGATTGTAGCTAGGAAACTGGGCACTATAATGACTTTTCTGAATGCGTGTGTTTGCAACTTGGCAAATGTGCAGGGCCATTTTTACTGTTGTGATAGAGGATTTGCACTCATTTTGGAGGTTAGGACCATCAGCTGTAATTACATTACTTTTTCAGCATATGAAATGTTAAAACTGCCCTTTTTTTTCACTCCTTGTTTTCATGCTAGATGATTGCCACCATCGGTCTTAACAGGTATATGCCGTGTTTGGCCGTATTGTTATTATGTGGATTATGCACTGCTGTGTGCTCATGCACATGTGCATGATCAGCTGAATGGCCCAAAGCAGCTTTGCATCCGTAAGACTTAGAAGTGGAGCCGATAGAGCTAAGCTCCAGCCTAACTTTTTATCACTGTATTCAGACTTCTCGCAATTTTTAATTTATTTAAAATCTTACCTAAAACTTTTGAGGAAAATCGCTGGATCTTTTTGGCACTGAGGCAGAAAAAAGCTGGAAAATGGGTCATGTGCTTACAGCAACTCAGACCCTGCAGTTTTAATTATTGGTAGGAAAAACAAACAAGCAAACAAGCCCCATAAACCTAGAAATCCCTCCTGGCAGACTGTACCAGTAGCTGTGCGGCTGCCGTGGGGTGCAGCAGCAGCTGGGGACAGTGGATGTTTGGGGAGCACCTTGGGAGTTATGGCTGAAAATACAGGGAAAGTACATCCCAAGAAAAGGGAGCTGCCTTATGCATTATTTTATTTGTCCAGATTAGCTTAATTTGCACCTTTCTGGGGAAAGTTAGTTAGCCTGTTTTCCTTGGGGAGTGCTTAAAATCATACATCTTTTTAAACCAAGTGCCAAGGTGGAGCCTTCTGAAATGATGCAGTGACCACAACAGTGGGACAATTCCCTTTGGCTTGATAATGCAAGTCAGCAGTGTTCTGTGCACAGTGGATTGCTTGCTTACCCCCATGCACACATTCTCACTGTTTTAAATCTCTGTTAATATCAGCCCCTTGGCTTGTTGTCAATACAAACTTTCTCACTGTGATTTCTGAACAAATATTTCTTTAAAATAAGTAACATACGGGGTGGGAGAAAAAGAAAATAATGAAAAAATCCACATTTTAGTGTCCAGGCACAGCCTGCAGGGCATCCCTGAAGCAATCCTGCTGCTTCTGTTCACGTCTGGGGGGAAACAATAACAAGTCAATGCGTGTATGGTGCAGAATTTGGTGCAAAAGTTACCTTTTCAGTTTTTGGGGCTGCAAATGATTTGGAGAGACAACAGTCAATTTATTAATAATATCTGTAGGGGTTTCAAAGCAGGTGATGTAAGTGTTAATATGTTTAGTCAAATAATTCTTGACATCTCTACTATTAAGCATTCATCGTCAACCATTGTTCTTGTGGGTTTTCAAGAGCATCTGTCAACAAGTAGTAAATGAGGCCAAATGTATGGCAATTAAATATGGCTGTGGTAGAGAATAGGTCCCTTTCCCTATAGACCGGACAGAAGAATTGTGGGTTTGCTTTGGAAATTAAGCTCCTCGTGTTTCTTTTGAATAGGTAGCAAGCTGTATGCCTTCCTTCACTGTTAGCAAATTGAAGTGTTAATGTCTTTATGGTGCCATGCGTGTGCAGAGAGGTTTTCTTTTTCTCTCCAAAATATCAGTTTTCTCAATGTCTGCCTTAGGAAATGTCTTGCTTTGTCTACCCGGTGTATGTATGATGGCACAGTAAAGCCAGGTGGCACTTGCGAGCTCTGGTAGCTGCTGTGAGGTTCATTTGCTCACATTTCTCACTTGAGAGGACTGTAGTGTCGACATGGAACGGAAGCTACCTACAACTTGCTGTGTCAGTGTTGTTTTGAGTCAAGGACAGTTTAATACAGGTGCTAGAGCTATTTGAAAGGTACAGAGAATGTAATAAAGTAATCTCAATCCACACTGCCTATGCAGTGAGAGATTGCTGACAGCTCAATTATTTGCAGTGCTTTAACTCCGTAGTACAGTCTCATTATTTACCCAGAAACTCTTTCATTTGCTTTATTTCACTTCTCAGCTGACAAATTCCATCTCCCGGGACACTCAGTGTTTTCAGCCTTAATTGATTACCAGTCAGCTGATACTGGCTTGAAGACATGCTGCCAGGCCTTTCTTAGTTTGTTCTGTGAATTGTGTGAGAGAGATGTATCCTCAGTTGGATTTGAGGATTTCTGTTTCTTTCACCTTTTTGTTTATTATTATTTTAATTATTTTTGGTACATTTAGGAGGCACTTGTGTTCATTTGTGATGAGCCCTTTGGAGGTTTTTCCTTGAAAACTGATAGTGATATTTGAAAGAAGGCAAGATGTTGCAATACTTGAATATGAGGCTCGTGCTTTCAGTGTTACAGTGGATGCTCCCTGTGGGAGGAACTGGAAAAGCCCCCGTCTGTAGGAACTCATGAGCTCCTGGAGAAAGTCATCAGGATGTGTTAGTGATGACTCTGTGCTTCTCAGAGGTTCCTCCTCTCTGTCAGCAGAGGATATTCAGGGATGGTCTGGAGTGACTCAGAGTCCAGTGACAGAGTTTGTCCTGGGCACTTTGTTATGCTCAGATCAGGCACTGTTATGGCCCTCTGTGTGAACTGCTTTCCCAGTATCTGCTAAGACTGATAGTGAGATCGAGCAAGGGCAAATCACACCTGCACCCAACTTTGTCCTTCTGCCAGTGGAAATGCCAAAGTAATCCTTCACAGCTGGCGAACAGAAACTGTGCTAACAGCAAGGTCTGGCCTTCATGAGAAACGTTGATGTAGTTGAACGCTTCCTTAGTTGAGAAGCTTGAACCCTTCCCATTGTGGATACCAGAGTTTAAAACCACAGGGCTGGGCCCACAGGTTACACTGGTTTTACCAAATGGCATTACTTCTGGTTTCTGGTAGTGCAGGTGTCAGTGTAGGACTAACTGAGGGATCTGTCTTCCCTGACATAAGCCAGGAGGGGAGGACAAAGTTTTGTGCCCTTCCTTAGCAGCTTCTGTGAGCGTTAGGTGGTGTGCAGGCACATACACTGTCTGCACAACAGCTAATTGCAGTTCCTTTATATTTAGTTTGCAGCATAAAATAATAATTCCCAGCACATATAAACAGCGATGAAACTACAGAGTGGGATCAGCCCACGTGCAAAGCTGCCAAGTGCTTTAATATTACTTGTATCAACAAAACAAATCTCTTTTTAGAAGGGGTGGGAGAATAAGAAGAGATTTTTGTAGCTGTTGTATTTGCCGTTTCCTCTTCCCTTCCTTTCACTCTAGAAATTCCTTATCCTTTCATGCACTGTTGAGAATTAGCCATTTATTCTTAGTGCTGGCGATGCAGTCTTTGATATTTAAAATGGAATGTGTTCCTTTTTGATGCTCTGTGATTTTGAATGAAGTACATGCTAGCAGGTTAATGGCGCAGAACAGTTAGATACTGGCTTTTTTTCTCCCCTTTCCTTTCCATATTATTTCATCATTCCTAAGCAAAATATATATTCCAAAAGAGACTGTAAGTTGTCTATTGTTTGTGCGGTGAAGTGTTTTCACAGTGCTGTTATTCTCTTCTGAGCTGAAATCATTGAATAGCTATGAGCTGTCACATTTTTTGTAAGTTATAACTGCATCAAGCTGTGCTGACAAAATGTTCCTGCATAACTGTTAATATGCATTGTCATTTTAAGCATGGAACAGTTTAGCTAATGATTTATCTCTTATAATGCAGCACTTGGGGCAGCTGTATGATTTGTCTCTTTAGCAAGTCAAGTAATTTCTTTAACAAAATGTTAAGCACAGATGGGCCATAGGCTGTCAGTTAACCATTATTGTGCATGCATCTGCTTGCCTTCAATGCACTGTTTTATGTATTCAGTCACTTACTTAGGCACAGCTCCCTGAAAAGCGGAACCTACTCTGATTGGCAAATAAAATGTTCATTTGTCTCTTCTTCCTATTGTTTTGTTTTGGTAACACATGTCAGCAGCTCAATTACCCAGTTCATTAACAGCTCCCAATGGACATGATGGCCAACCCCATGATAAGGAGGGCGATTGTGGCACATATGGTCAATAATAGCCTGTCTCTTGGCAATTGTAAATAAAAGTCACTGTTGGCCATTTCCTTTTACTGCAGCTACTGTTTTCCTTTTTACTTTGCTGCACAAAGCGCATTTCTCAATGTGAATCAGTCCAATCAAAATAAAAATACCATCCACTCCTCTCCAGCACCTCACTTATATCACTGCTGCAGCTGTTTTTCCCTTTTTGTGTTGAATTTCCAGCTTGCAGCTCGCAGGAGATGCGACTGCTGTTCGCCAATTCCATTAACCAATTAATTACTCTTATTAATCAGTTTAGTTAAACAGCTACAAATTTTCTCCCCTTTTCTCTCATTCTCTCAGTTAAGACTTCTGTAAAGTGCCTGTGGAGTTTTAAAAAAGCCATTTACGATGTTTTTGTAAGTACGCCCTTTGCAAATAGCAGTGGTTTTCAAAGGGGGAATTGAAGTGTGACTTAATCCTTGTTAGATGAGCGAAATTCATGTCTACAGCACAGGGCTGCTTTTGCGTTTTGCTTCTTGTTTTTAAATATATCATAGTCAAAATGCCAGTAAAAAGGGTTAAAAGCAACTTTACACCTATGTGTATTTCTCATGGTATTAAGCTTTCTGTTGCTTTCTAGCAAGTTTGAGAATTGCTTTTCATGTGCTTCCTGATCTTAATTTTCCACTTTTTTAACAGGACCGTGCAGTACCATTAGCATATTTTATCTTAACCCCACTGGAATCTTTTGCGGCTTCTTGTTGTTCTTTGTTTTTCAAAATTTGCTTTCCCATCAAAGCAGAGGAGTCTGACTGCTAACTGTGCTGCGCTCCACAAGGTGAAATTTGGGGTGCCAAATCTCCCTGTAAACTGGATACCATTGCAGCTTAGGATCCTGTTAAACTTACCAAAAGTGCTTTGGCGGGAGAACCACAACCCTCAGTTTTGTGATGCTTTTCTAAACTTCAGGCTCAATCTCAGCTGAAGGTGCCATCCGGCTGCTGAGAGTCCAGAACTGCTCACAGGTGGTGACCACAGACCTCCAGCACCTGTACCCACCGCCAGCCATGCTCACGGCCACTGCTCAGCCTACACGGGGGCTGCAGCACTGGGGGATTTGTTGAGTGTCAGGCTTCATTTGCCCAGGTTTGACAGGCTTAGAACTGGCAGGCCGTGCCCTTCCTGATGGCCTCTTGCTGCGGTGAGGAGGGGGAGAGGGACCTGGACTCACATTTCTCCCAGAAAATACAGGAAAGCAGAGGGCTGGCAGTGAGATGCTTGCTTGACTCTAGAGCTTTAACTATATTTTCTATGCAAATGCCAACCCGTAGCAGGAGGAGAGGGAAGGATGGTACGGAAGATGCTGGTAGGAAGTAACATCATTGTTTTATTTTCCTGTGGATTTTATTTTGAGGAAAGAAAGTGGAGTATCTCTGGTCTGTCGACTGCTGCCATGCCTGCTGCTGAGGGTCTGCCCCAGTGCAAGTGGGAGTCCTGGGGGAGCATCTGGCCTGGCTGTGAGCACAGGGCTTTCTGTAGGGAGTTCTGGGGTGAGCCTTGTGGCCCAGATCCTGCTCTGGCTTCCTCTTCTTCCTCTCTTTTCAGTTCCTCTGCAACAGTGCAGGGCCCCGGTGTGGGCAGAGGTCTCGCGGGGCCAACTCCAGGTGCCGGTTTCAGGCCGGGGAAGCGTGGATTAACCCCTGCTGCACGTCCCCTTCCCCCGGCCGCCCGGCCCCCCGCCCGCCAGCCCGGCTGCCTCCTTTGTGCCGCCCGCATCCTGCCAGGCAGGTGTCAGAGCCCTGAATGCGGGCGAGGGCCCTGCTGATGGATACCACAGATGGAGCGTGGAAATCGGCAGAATGGGCCTCAGCCACAGGCCATTTCTTAGGACCCAACAAAAGCCTCCAAATAAGTCAACAAAAATCCCAAAGATCACAAAGAGAAAGTGTCATTTGTCATTTGCCGCGGGTCTGTGTGGGGGTGGTGGCCCTGCCGTGCTCCTCCTCGCCTGCACCCGAGCCGACACGCCGGAGGTCACCCACGTCCCCTCCTGCCCGGCGGCACCCAGCAGCGTGGCCAGCACACGGAGGTGCTGGGGCCACGGCCACGGTGCTGGGAGCACGGCCTGCACAGCTCGTGCCGTGTTCTAGCCAGACCCCTGCTCAGACAACCTGTCTACAGGCTTGGAAGAAAGGGCTGTGAAACATTTTATTAAGTGGCTGCCAGAGGAGCTGTGTCATGGCAGGCTGCAGGACGGCGGCCCTCTGCCTGCCTCTGTGCAGCGCGGTGTGCTGCATCTATCATGTATGGTTTTTAAATGGTTGTCATGTTTTTGTTATTTAATTATTCAAATGAAATGTCTTGCTGAGAGGAGAAACAATCCAGGGAATGACCTCTTGTGCATTATTTTGTCATTTGGTTTTTGCCCCGACACGTCTATTTACAGTGTTTGGAAAGCTGATAATTGCAGAGCTCCACGTGACCTGTGAAGCCGAGCGGGACCTTCCTGCTGCTGCTGCGCTAACCAGGATGCAGCCTCTCCTCAGGCCACCAGGCAGGTCGCAAGGGGCTGCGGGACAAATGATTGCCCTTTAATGCTGTAATTTCTTCCTTAATTAAACGTCACGGCTCAGCTACTGGTGGTGCTTTGGGCTGCCGCCCCTGTGGTGCTCCATGTGGGGAGGAGAGCAGCTGGGATCCCTGCTTACAGCCTGCAGGGTTGGAGTGCTCACACTGCTAGGATAGCTGAGAAGGTTAGCCATACACAAAGCGTGGGTCTGTGAAGGTGGAAATAGCTAAAAACAACCGCCTTTTCCTGTGCTGAGCAGTGTTATGCTGTGGAAGCTAGTGCCCCTGTTAGCTCAGTAAGACGGCTGTAGGCAGTGGCTATAGAGCTGATGGCAAATAAACACTGCAAAGGCTGAGGTTTGTCCAACTTGTGAGCTTAGCCACTGCTCTGGTAGGCTTCTCACCTATATAGACATTTAATAATAACATTAAAAAAAATAAGGACAGAAACTTCCTTAAAACTAATGCTATTTAAAAAGGCTTCACAGGAAATTTAGCCTGGTGCAGAGACACGCAGTTACCGTTCTGAGATTACATTTGTCTGATTTTTAATATTGTAGATCAGCCATGAGAAAGGAAGCCAGTTTTCAGTAAGGCTGCTCCTAGTAGCCAGGAATGGCAGAGGTAATACTGACAAAATCAGATGGGTATGAAAGCCATTTAACTGGATATGTATTTTCTCCCTACTTGAATTTCATTACTTTATCTCTAAATGTTAGCATTTGTGTTAGACACGTTATCTGGACTCTTGCATGCTTTGTCCAGTGGGTTTTCTTCTGGCTGGAGTATCTTTGTGCATTTCATATAATACTTACTGTAAAGTAAAGCTGAAATGAAATCAAGCCAGCTTCTTGTTCTCACTGCCATGTGAACAGAAGGTGCAGGGAAACTTTGTAAGTTTTTACTAAATCTTTCTGAAATCTTTTTAGAAAGATGATTATAGTCTTCCTGGTACCCCCACCCAGTTAGTTGAAGGTCTTGAGGGCAGACATAGAGCAATAAATATCCACTCTAAATTGTGCCATTTAAGTCAGTTTGCCTCACTCAGGCACATGTAGGTGCGCCATGGGTATCTGGGGCAACACAGGGAAATGATCTCCTTTAAAAGTCCTGTGTTTTCTTTGTTTCTGAACCAGGAAGGCAGGTGTCACTGACTCACTAGGGTTGGGTTTCCAACTGAAGATTTGGGATTTGCCACTATCTCAATCTGTTGTTTATCCTGGGGTGCCCTAGATTTGCAACTTCTAGAAGGAATGAGCTTCACCTACTTGGGATAGCATGTTTGTGCTCCTTTCCTTTCTTCATGAGAGACAATATCCTCCAGAACAGCTGGATTCAGTCTTATTTGGGGTTAAACTTCCACACAAGTAAGACTTGGAGTTGGATGTTCCCACTGTGCATTTTGATAGCTTCCACAGAAAAGCCTCTCGGCTAGAGCAATTATTTTCTTTGTATGTATGGAGAAATTCATAAACTCTTTGGTGGAATTGTCTGTAAAAGCACTCTTTCTTTCCCATACTGTAAGACTAAATAAATAGATTAGGCGTATTAGCTTGAACAGCTTGAGTGAAATTGGAAATGGAAGATAGCTAAAATTGAAAGAGGTGAAGGGTTTGAGCTGCAGCTTGAGGAACAGTGGTTTCTGTTCTGGCTTTGTGTTCTCAGTTACTTTCAAATAAATCACGTTAAGAAGATTATTCTAAATCAATGTCTCTATCAATAATTTATTTGGAATTACTGAAGGAGTAGAAGCAGTGCTTGCATTTCCACAGAACAAGCAGTTTCATCATCATTGAGGAGTGTCTGCCCTCTTTAGGTGGTTTTCCTTGAAGGCTTGGGGAGGAAGGAATACTTGTTGCATGGGATGCCTGCAGATGCAAGTGAGAACAACTGGCCTTGGAAGTTTTGTGTGTGTGTGTGTATGTGTGTGTGGTTCATTACAGTTTGTTAGAGAAAGAGAATGTGGTTCGGTACTAGAAGAGGCTTTGCTGCCCTTATCACAACTGTAGCTACAGGCTCAGCCTGACGGCTGTGGATGCTGTTCATTGTCAGCAAGGTTAGGGCAGTGCCACAGGGCTTTGGTGTAGGGGCTACTGAATGTGGGGTGAGTGCTTGAAACATGGCATGCCACTGCATCCATGAACTCCTGTCAGCCTCCAGTGATGCCAGGAGGGGCTTGCTTCCTGTGTGTGTGTGAACTCATGCCCACTGTGTCTCCATGTGTTCCTTTGTTTCCAAAAGATTAAATGAATTACATAAGGTGCTAAAATAAATAATGCTTGTGAAGCTGAATCTTTCAGTTTTCTGCAAGGGGTGGTAGGCCCTGTCTTGGGAGTAGATGTGCTGTACATGGTTTGTTTCTTGATGACCCTCCTTAAGCACCAACTCGGGGCACAGTAAGAGAGACCTCTGGTCCAACACCTGGGCTGGTCTGTGCTCACATCCTGGAGTGGTTCCTGAAAGCTGAGCCATTGGCACACACCTGCATCTGCCTACAGCCATTGCCTGTGCTGGGATGCCTTCCAAGCCTGGGAGGAGTAATGGAGAGCTGTAAGGCAAAGGAAGTGAAGTCGTCTGTGTGTTGCAGTTTTGGTTGTTTCGTGTATCTCCTTACTTTTGTTGTTGTTGTTCATTTGTTTTTTGGTTTGTTTTTTTTTGAGTTAACACTTGTGTGGGCTGTCCTAGGGTTATTAGGTGGTCCTAAGGCACGCAAGTATGTTGCAAATGAGCAGAAATGCTTACCTGTGCCAAGATACACCAATACCAGAGTGTAGGACAAAAACTACACAAGACATAAGGAAATATTTGAATACGTAGGAGAATTCCTTTCTTCATTGCTGCTCCCCACAGCTTTGCTGTCACTTCCATAACCATTTCAGCAATAAGGATTTACTTATAGGTCTGTAGGGAAAATCTCATGCACGTGCATCTGTATGTTTAAGTTGCAAAGCGCAACACACTGTGTGACAGATGTTTATATCTGTGCAGCAGATAAGGGAAGAAGGCTGCACTGATGTCTGATTAGATGAAAGAATTGCTCCAGGTTTTTAAACTTGGAAATTATCGGAGTTAAACTGAAGAAATTGATTAATACATTCACTCAAAAAGATTTCTAAAAGTCCTTGTATATTTTTGGGTCAGGAAAGGGTGCTAAGCTGAATTGCTAATTCTTTTGGTTGGAGCACACTTGCACAGCATAACATTTAACTCTGATTTGTTTCTCCATTTATTTGCTGTTTTGAAGTTTGCCAATTCAGTTCTGAGTCATGGAGATAAAGGCACTTTTTCAACATAAGATATCAGCAATGCATCATTTTTTTTTCCCCCTTCAACTAAAGCTAATGTTTGATTTTTATTTTTTATTTTGAGCATCAGCACCCCAGTCTGACGAAGGCTCCGATATCGATTCTGAACCAGACTTACCTTTAAAAAGAAAGCAGCGTCGCAGCAGGACAACCTTCACAGCAGAGCAACTGGAAGAGCTGGAAAGAGCTTTTGAGAGGACACACTACCCTGACATTTACACTCGGGAGGAACTCGCACAAAGAGCCAAACTCACGGAAGCTCGAGTTCAGGTATGAATGTAAAGGCTGCCTAACAAAGGGAAATTCCTATTAATGTGACAGCCCTTTAATATTCTCACACGATCCTGTTCTAGGTTAGAAGCTACAGCATGTGCAGCCTCAGGGGGTTTTACATCTGTACATGGACAATGATTTTCCAACTTTTAAAAACAACAGCGTAGTCAGCCTTCACAGAAGAAGGTCTGTTATCCCAGTTTGTTTATTTTATGCATTTGACAGCACTCTGCATATAATCAGTTCAGCTGTTGTGCCAGTTTATAGTTATTTAACTGATTTCGTCTGTTGTAGTTTGGGTCTCTCAGGCATTAACAGAGGAGAGAAAAACATTTAAAAAGGATGTGTTTATAGAGTCATGCAAGTGAGCACGGTAACTGGTACAGTATCTACAGCTTACTATTAAGTTGAATTTTGAAGTTGACTTGATTTAAACCTTTAAATCTTCTATACCCACTGCCTGTTTAATTCAAAACAAAATAAACAGTCAAATGGCTGTTAGGTCTTCACAGCTTCATGCTGATCTGTTGAACAAGTGCTGGAGGAGTAAATCATAGAATTGATTTAAGTTAAAATAATAATAAAATAAAAATAGAAGCATGAACCTGGATTTTCAGATGTCTGAAATTGGCAACTAGAAGCCAAATAATTCTGGAATAAACTGGCTCTAGGAGTTCAGGTTCAGATGAAGACTTGCTCTGTTCACAACACAGAATCGTGTCCTGTGAGATGTCTGGTATTGAAGGGAGAATTCTCCGATGCTCCTTCGTTAATTGACATCCATGAGTGATTTGGAAAAGAGTATCCGGTTTAAATCAGTCCAAACTGCTGACAAGAAAAAATGAGTGGTAACTTGTGCACTGACCAAGGATCCAGGTGAATTTGGCTGCTTTGGTGAAGCTGTTTTTGTGGTTTGACCCTTTGAAACTCAGCCTGAGGCATTCAGACTCTGCAAACTGAAATAGGCGATTCAGAATATCCCTCTGACCCTGTGAGACAAGCATGCCTATTGTAGCCTGCCTGCATTTACTGGGTATCTGTCTTGAAGAATCCTGACTTTGTCAGTTTTACCTGCTAAATGTTTTTGCAGAGGACTTCAGACCAAATTTCTTGCAAGTGTTTGTTATGACTGTGAGAGAAAATCAGATGTATGGATGAATTTGTCTGGAGGGCAAACTCAGTGGTGCATGACTCTCTTCTTAAAATGTTTATTAGGTATAATGCTTGCAAAACAGCTTTGTATCTAAACTTGGGCCAGGTAAGACCAAATCAAGCCCTGGAAATCATCCACACACAAGCATAATAAAGATAGCTTCCTACATACGTCCCCTTAGCAAGACAAACTGGATGTAGGATATGATGGTTTATGTTAGCTTCAGTGGAAAGATACGATAAAATGAAAAAGACCTTGTTCGTGTTTTTCTAAATCAATGACCCACAGCTAGAAGAAAAGCAGAACTCTCATTAACATAACAGCTGTCTTAATGTGGCTTTAACCCTGTGACTTTTTACATTCCTTATGGCTTCCTTGGTTCCCTTGAGACGCATCTTGTCTCACACCACTCCTATGATCTATAGCCACGCAAATTCCCCAGTACCTCTGACATATGGATATTTTGCCTAACCCAGCATGGAAGAAAGTTTCCAGTCAATCAATGATTGAAACAGCAGAACAAAACCTTTCTGGCTTAGAGATGAGCCGGAGTTGAAGTAGCCAGCCTGTGGGTAGTTTCGTAGTGCACTCCATCTGTCTGGTACCCTTGAAGGGCTGGCAGAGTGTTTTAGCAGTGGATTAAGGGACACAGGATTTTCCTTATCAGCATTCAGCACCTCTCTACAGCCCCTTAAAATAGCCACCTATGATGGGCATGAAATAAAAGAGGACCTGTGAAAGGAAATAACCCTAAGAGACTTGAGCCTGAGAGTGCTGGAGAGCCATACTGATGCAGCATTTAAGCTTTCTTAGTCACATTTCTTTTTTGGTAAGAGTATGAAAGAGATCAGAGATACCAAATTTTATATGGATATGTATACAAAGACCTCTTTGACTGCTACTTGATTAAATATTGTGTGCAAGAGCATCTTGTACTCTTTGCAGCCCAAATCTGGGTGAGATTTGAACATTATTTTTTTTCTCCTGAGATTTTCTATAATGATTGATCTCGTAGGGTTGTTTTACATTGCCTTCGATATTAGCTAATTAATTCTTAACTGATTATGACAGAACGAATGAGCTATTCTTTCAGCCCCTCCATGTTTTGCTTTTTCTAACTGCCACTCCCGTGCATCCTCCTTCCTTCTATTCCTGAGGTAATCTCCGAACACTCATGAAAGGAAGAGTCTTAAACCTCCCAAGCATCTCTTTTCTCACTTTTTCACTGCTGAAGGGTGGCCAGGCACGTGTTTCTAAGCAGGCTGGTTGGAGGGGGTGGGGAGAGCCACCTCTGGGTTGAGATCAAATTTAGAATGTTTCAGCCCCTAAGGGGAATTTTTTTGAAAGCTATGAGCAACTGAAAACAGACTTTACACTGTTAATGTTATTTGTGCATTTAAACTGTGGGGACAGGAAAGGCTTTTGGGGTAAGAAATGTTGAAACAAGCTCCATGTTGCAAGAATCACAAGATGCATAACTGTAATTATCACGAGTACTTAAGCACTGTATGTAAAAAGAAGTTTAAACTCTCCCTCGAATTCCTCCTACACTGACTTTGTGCTCCAGGACTCTGGGAGTCTCTTCCCTAGTGTTTGAGCCTACATGTCATGTGGAAACAGGACAGCCTCTGCTGCCTCTTCTAAGGGCACCTGGTTCTTTTCTTCACGTCAGCTGTATCAGGAAGGGAAAAGTTAGTTGGTGTTGTGCATTCAATGTATATCACTCAAAAACTTAAGGAAGGTCCACCAGGCCTGGACTGGCCCTAAAAAAAAAAAGTGATCCTCTTTAGTATGAAGTTACAGCTTTCCGTATTGTGAATTAAACTCATAAACTTCCAATAAAAACTCATTAAGCCATCATTAAGTTGCAGTGTTAACTCTTCAGGTCTACAGGCCTATTTTTACCGAATCAACCTGGGGGCTAATTCCAAAAGTGAAATTTTCTTCACTGAAGATAAAGATCAAAGGCTCCTTCTGAGCTTCAGAGAAACACGGTTACGGTTTCTGTAGCAAACAATACATAAGGAATGAAGTGGGTAGTGTCTCCTCCGGCCACTTCTGGATTCCCATACCAGGCTTATTTTAAGTCCTGGATGAACCGGGTGAATTTGGCAGCAGCGTGGGGCCTCAGTCTATGGGCTGGGGATGGGTTTGTACATTCTCTTGTCAACCCTGTGGTAAGCTTTTGTAAAAAGCTCATCACAGCTTCAGTAACTAGAAGTCCTAAGGGCTCAGAAGTCTTGTGCAGCCAGAAGAAAAACTGTATATTTTTACTATTTTAGAGAAATGATTGCATGTTGGTTAACTTTCCTGTTCACTGTGACGTGTGGAAAGAGAGAGGGTTTGGAGAAGATAGAGGAGGGAAAGGGGAGAGAAGCAGAGGTGACTCTTAAGCTGCCGGTATGATGTGAAAGATCTGAACTCCAATCTCTTAGCT
Organism: Excalfactoria chinensis; assembly: GCF_039878825.1. Taxonomy (NCBI): domain Eukaryota; kingdom Metazoa; phylum Chordata; class Aves; order Galliformes; family Phasianidae; genus Excalfactoria; species Excalfactoria chinensis. Next base: position 4,510,601 of record NC_092833.1, on the reverse strand, counting down.
TTAACAGTCTCTTCTCAGTAGCAAACAGTGAGAAGCATTCACTGGGAAATCAGGGGAGGAAGGACCTGTGCCAAAAAAAATCTTTATTTGCACTCAGCTCCTCTGGAATGGTTTGAGCTCGTGCTCCAGCTGCATGGTCCTATGGGGAGATGGGGCAAAGGAATGTGGGATGGATTCAGAAACATTCGAGACTTCTCAGCAGATCTTTACAGATATTCCTGATGTGGTTGATGGAAAATTTACAGTGCCTCTTTTTCAGGATGTCCCTCTTGCATCATAAATAGGATACAGAAAGAAAATGCTGTGTGCATTCTTGTAACAGATAACCTTGCAACTGCAGTATTATTATTAGTTCTTTTCCTGAGGTAAAGCAGAAATTCATATGGATAAATTAGCCAACTACAAACATGTGCAGGCCCAAAAAGACATTTATAAATATAAAGGAGAAGAAAGGACGTGATGTTGGATTCTCTTTTTGTGATCCCTACTGCCTGTGTACTCTAAAATTAGTGGTGTTTTAAGTTAGAACTACGCAGTTCATTGTGCTTATTAGTGGATACTGCTGAGTTGCAGAACCGCTCAGCTGCAGTGATTTAAAAGTAGTTGTGCAGGACGGAGGCAGTAACATGTGAGAGCTGAGTGTGTTGGATCATGTTGGGAGGTAGTTGGAAGTCTTCATTCCCTTCATTATTTTTTTTGTTTGTTTGTTTTTGCTTTTTGGAGGAAGGAAGAGGTGGGAATATGGCAAGGAGGCAGGTATGTGGAAAATATCAGGAGGCAAATGGGGGGAAAAATGGCCCTTTGGCTGAAATGAGAAGTACCGCTAACAATTCCTCAGTCTTTTGACTTTGCATGCTTTTGGCACTTACGCTTGCAATGGTCAGGGCTGTGTTTTAACAAAATATCCACGCGTTTCCTGCAGAATTCACATCTCAGATGTTTTGTGCTGGTGGTTTAGAGATGTTTTTCCCTTAAAAGCACATAGAGCACTCTGTGTTTGTGATCAGGCTGTTGAGATGTCAGGGCTGATTACACTGCTATGTTCCCAAGTGAATAAATGCATCTCTTAAGGACTACCCTGTTGAGATCAACAAAGTGAGATGCTGGCATGGTCGCTTGCAAACTACTTAAGGGAAAAATGATAATAAAAAGCAGGATCTGGATATAAGAAAGCAGAAATGGGAGAAACTGATTAGGTCACTTAATCCATTCAATAGCACTACAATATATATCATACGAAATTATATTATACTTATTTAATATTTTATATTGCAGAGTGATTTCTTTTTTGTCAGTCCAGTTCCAGATGTGTGAAAAATTGGGTCTTCAATGCTTACTTCCTTTAAGTTACACTTTTTTTTTCTTTTCTTTTTTTATTTTTTTCTTTTTCTTTTTTTTTCTTTTTTTTGCACTGTACTCTCACTCATCTTCAGTTCTATTTTCAAGGCCTTCAGAGATGTAAATTTTGGCCAGACTCTGTGGTTAAACTTTGTTTCCAAATAGTCAGAGTAATTTACATTCCATCTCTGAAAGTGACACTGAAGCTGGGGAGTCGAAGTCTCACCAACACGAACGTGCCTTGGCTGCGAGCATGGCCTCACTTTGGGTGCTGGGGTCACCCAGCAGGCTGCCTTTCCTCTGCCCGTGCACATGTTTTCACAACACCAAGCACAATGCTGACCTAATTTAGAGCTAAGGCCCCAGCACAGGCAGGTCAGATTCCTTCTGATGCAGGTCTGTTGGTGTAACAATGCTGGATTTTGAGTTTCTCAAAGGCAGAAGCTCTAATATCTATTGCTTTGCTTCCACGAGGGAATTCAGCATGGCCGCGGTGACTGCAGCACAAAGGTGATGACTGCTTTGCTTGGAAGAATGGGAGTATGCCGTGGGGAATCTGCTAGATTTGAAAAGTCCACTTCATAACATGTGGATTTTGGCATTGTGATGAAACTTACTGAACGGAAATGTGTTTCAGTGATGTTGGAAATGAGCAAACAAAAGGAAGCATTTCCCTGGGTATTTACAGCGTGCTTCTGAGCATACACAATGGTTTGTGGTGATTTATTGATTTATTTTTTTGCCTTGTCTTAATATTAGCACCATTTTTCAATATTTCTTTAATTAGAGGTAATGATGCATGTGGATTTTTCAGAAGTGTTGATTAATAATTTTTTTTTGTCCTGGACTTTTCAGAATAAATTAAGGCAGCTGAATGTAGCCTAAGTAGGATAACATGAATTCAAACAGATATAATTTCACTTAACCTACAAAGTGTGTAACTGCTTCTGCATAAAGTTTGGTATCCAACTTACAGTATTACGTAAAACATGAATCAAGTGTTTGAATTATTTAGCTTAGAGTCACTTTGTCTTGACTTTATTAGTTTGATTTTCAACTTTTTAGCTCTCCCATTTCACTTTCTTCATGTTCCTTTTTATTCTTACTGTTAGACTGTTTCCTCTTTGCGCTCCATCTCACACAACACCCAAGGTCTGCAGTTACTTGGTGAGAAGTAGGAGTTAAACATGATGGTAAACCACATCTCTACTTTATGGATCCAGGTCAGACTCACCGTGTTTCAGACGCTGGCCATCATGTCAGAAGGGCCAGGACACACTAGGCAATAAAATTCCTTGTGTTAAAATGCCCGGAAATCACAGCTTCATTGAGTTCACTTTAGAAGATGTGTGATGGTAACTGTTAAAGCTACACTTATGATCATTTTTATGATAAATCCTTTTTGCTTTTACCAAGGTGGATCCAACAGCCATTAAAATCAAAGAAAAGCAAGGACATAAATGGATGATGCCCCCTGTGCTTGCTGCTATGATGTTTTTGTGCCTTTCCATCACTGGGTAGCAGAAAGCTCATGCAGTTATTGCGACAATGAGTCCTTGGTGTTTGCAAAAGGGCTTAAGTCTTGTGGCAGATTCTTTGTGTGGGACAGACTCGTGTAGCCATATTCTGCAGGGGATCATCTGGTAGAAACCCTCTGCTGTTTTGAGTGCTTTGGTGAAGTCACTTTGGTCTGCCCAGCAATGGTAAAGCAGCTACATGGCAGCTGGCCTGGCAGCAGAGCTCCTGCATGTGCTCCTTGCGGGGCTGCTGTGGGCTTCTGGATACCACGGAGCGTGTCCCTGCCTGTGATGGCCGGGGTACCTCTGTGGTTCTGGAAAGCACTTGTCTATAAAATAAGATGAATGTAGGCAAGACCTATAATCTGTAAATAAAAGCATAACACTTGGCATTAATGCTGCTGCTGAGTTCCGGTTTCAGATCCGACTCAGTTTTTAAGAAAGATTTAGAAGACAGATGCTTATCTGTAGAGGAAATAAAATCTCATTGCCCCATTTTCCTCAATGAAATCCACACAGTGGTGTTCAGCAAGGTTCCCGGAGCGTTTGAAGATCACCAGATAACCCTCTTGACCTGAAGAAGGGAGAGTGTCACGGAGAAAGCTGTAGTTAATGACCTGGGTGGGCTAATTACAATGTGTGTTCACTGTTCCCCACTCCCTCTGTGACCTCCATTATCCTTCCTAAGTGCACTTCAGCTCTTCAGAGAACCCCTTTCTTCCCCCTTCAGAGTATTTTGCCTCTTCTTTCTTTTTGGTCATCTTCAAAGGACACTGAAACAGGAACATGAGACTGGTGGGCTATAAGCATGTGGAAGAGCTCTGAGGAGTAAGAAATTCAGGCTGAAATGTCAGCAAGGGAGTTAAAAATGTTTTATGCGCTCATATAAAAGCAGCTTCTAGCCTGTAATGTTACACCTGGAAATGTAGTCTGTGATGGCTGATTCATAAGCTGGCATGGGCTGCTCACTGGAAGGGTGATAGATCTGAGACCTCACTTACTGTTACAAATAATTCTACTTGTGCTTCAGCAGCTAGTGTGCCTCCTGGCCTTCAGGCTGCACTGCCCGGGCGCTCTGCAGATGTACTGTGTGAGACCTTAGCTGACTGTTAGCATCTTTTCTAATTGATCAGCTGCAGCCGCTTCACAATCTACAATTATGAGCAATAATGTCTCCTTGTTTATGAAATGTAAAAGCCTTTCTCTCCTGTAGCTTTCCTCCTCATGGAAAAGGTTTAACCTAGAAGACACTCTGAACCTGCAGCAGGGCACTGGTGAGCAAGCCAGGTCTGGGCACCCCTGCTGTGCCTGCCTGCCCTTCAGACTTGTGACACGTAGTCACCACTGATACCAGTATTAACCTACATGTTGCAGATCTTATTGTATGTCAGTAAGATCTTGTCTCTTCCTTTCTTGTCGGTAATAAGAGCCACCAAAGGCTTAGAGAACTTATAGCATGAGCTAAGAATGATGTCAAGGAATCACTTGTTGGTAGAAAGCAGATTTATAGCTGAATTGTTCTACTAATCTAAAACCCATCTGCTTGATACCCTGTCCTGGGAACTGATTTCAGAGTGGTTGGTTCTGAAATACTGATCTAGTCCTGAAATTCTGATCTAGTGTTAATGTCGAGTTCATTGAGAGATGTTTTGTACATACGGGAATACATGAAAACTTTCTGGGTAAACTTTGTTTCTTTGTATGCGGAGCTTTTGTTTTTCAGATTAAAAGCTTAAAGTTCTGTTGATAATTAGGGCAATATAACATTCCAGCATATAAATATAAGCACCTTCCAACAGTGCTTCAAGGGATGCTGCTGACTTGTCAGCAATTTAAATGCAAAAGCAAAACAATTCAGACCAAATAGCTTTTTGGCTGGCACTCAGATCAAATGGAGAGATGGTTTCCCTTTCTCATTAAATCTGGCACATAAGAACAGTGATTAATAGCAATTAAAGGCACTAAAGCTTGAAAACATTAGTCAGCTTCTTTCTCAGGAGGCTGTATTTGAGAGGAAACTGGGCCTTGGGATTCCTGCTTCCTGTGTGTTGAACCATGAAAGCGTGTGCCAAGGGCTGTTTTTGTGTCTAGGAGCTCTGAGCTGATGGCAGAAGTGCCCAGTGCACACCTTCTCTTGCACTATCCAAGACACTGATTGCATTTTAAATATGATGCTGTTATTTCTGACGCACCTTTATTAAACGTACAGAAATCAAATATGCCTAATTAAATCATTTGTAGGTTTGGTTTAGCAACCGCCGTGCAAGATGGAGGAAGCAGGCAGGAGCCAACCAACTGATGGCTTTTAACCACCTGATCCCAGGAGGTTTTCCACCCAGCGCCATGCCAACTCTGCCGACATACCAGCTCTCTGAGCCATCCTATCAGCCCACCTCCATACCGCAAGGTACAGTAGCAAACAGGTACTTGGCTAGAGAGTGCTACCGGGGGCTTCACGTGTTAATCCACTGCAGAAACGAAATGTTTCTGAAGATGTAGAACAAAGGACATTGGCTACGTTAGGGACTGACTTGGTGATGACCTTGCAAGTCTGCTTATTTAAAACATATAAGGATTCTAATTTGTTTTGCTGCAAGAAAGAGCTGGTTCCGTGTGAAAGGTCTTTAGAGAAATAATCACCTCATGCATTGCAAAAGTGTGGTGTGAAAGAAGCATCACGTATGTCCTGTCCTCTTGGTTGCTTTTGATGGTGATGCACTGAAACTTCAGTAAGTACTACCAGCTTTTCCCAGTGGAAATAACCAACTATTCAAACCATTGTTTTACATCAGATAGTAGCAAGTCTCAGCATGGTAAAAATTTGTCATAACCTTACCAGAAATTCTGTGAACACTGGTAGATTGGAGCAAGGGAAACAGATCTTTAAATGTAGTCTTTACTAGATTTTGCTGTTAAAGAAAATCCATGCAGGAGAGATTGTATAAGCCAAGTTACCGTATCCTCCTTGATCCGTCTGTGAGATTTTTATGCTAACTGCTGTTGAATGTTGTTGCCAGATTATCTAAGTAATGGAATTTTCGAAAGCCAGGACTTTTCCCATCCATTGTTAGCTTCACTACAAATCACAGCAGATTTTCTATGCTGTGACCAGAAAGGGAAAGCCTGCCTTCTAAACAAATTAAGCTTTTCTTTTAAATGTAAGCTTCTATGTGTGTGTATGTGCTTATATTTAACTATATAAATCATCTAAAATATATTTATTTTCCTATGTTATATATAATTTTGTGGTGTCAGTTCTAAACAATGCGCTTGCTGAGAACTGTGTGAAAACTGCGAGTGTGTGTTTTGGCTTTTATGGTCTATTTAATAATGACAATTTCATGGAATTTTTATGTAATTTTACTGGCCAGCAAGATATCTAGCAATGTTGAAGGCTTACCATTCTATTTAAATTAGTACTTCCATGCAGGTTCTGATGAAATTATATCAAGTCGAGCTTCACATAATGAACTTATTACGCTAGAAAAAGAGGAGGGAAATGATCAACGTGTTTCTTTTCCTTCCAGCCGTGTCTGATCCAAGCAGTACAGTCCATAGACCTCAGCCTCTCCCTCCAAGCACTGTACACCAAAGCAGCCTCCCTTCGAACCCAGAGAGCAGCTCTGCCTATTGCCTACCCAGCACCAGGCATGGATTTTCCAGCTATACAGACAGCTTTGTGCCTCCGTCCGGGCCCTCAAATCCCATGAACCCTGCCATTGGCAATGGCCTTTCACCTCAGGTCAGTCCTGTGTTTTCAGACAGAGGATTTGCTGTATACCAGAACCAAAGAGTCTATTCCCTCAGGCCACAGTATAATGAATTGCCAAATTTAAACCATAATGTATTCTTTATACAAGCCACATGATTTCAGTTTGCTAGTTTCCTTCTTTTTTTTATTTATTTTTTATTTTTTATTTTTTATTTTTTTATTTTTTTCTTCCTACTGGCTGAATCAAGAGTCATAGCTCATATTTAATTTCAAGTGATTTATAAAGTAATCATACAGGGTTTGTGTTTACGTTCAGTTGTTAGGCATTGGTAACACACTGCTATTTTCCTGAAGATCCAGTGCTAGGTATAGAAAGTAGATCTCATATCTTTTGCATGAATACAATCCCTTTAAGATAACCTCTCACAGGTTTTAGCAGATACTGCGGGAAAATTGCAGGCAAGGGCTGCTAGGAGAGTTCTGAGAGCTGAACGCTACACTTTGAGATGAGCTATAATCGAGTTATAAATACATAAATTAGGAGCATTACTGCTCTTCGGCAATGTGTAAATGCATGACTACCATAATTGTTTTTCTAATTTGCATGAGCTCTTCTTAGGAAATCACGTTAATAAATTGCCTTGATAATTGAGTGTCAAAAGGTTGGTTAGATTTTCCTACATGAGGCATCTGTCTGAAGCTGACATTATTAGTTAAACTTGAATAGACAGTAGTTTATTTTATTAGCTAGAGCTTTGCCCAGGTGCTCGGAAAGAGATGTCCACTAAATTCTGAGAAGTCACAAAGAGGATGCAATCTATAATTACAATCAGGAATCTCTTCAGGGCTGAAAGTGAGAGTTTTAACGGCTTTATCTTCTTTCCACCCTTTTTTCCTCGAAGTGGTTAGAAAAACAGAGAGAAGCTCAGAATGACACAAATGAAAAGTGAAAAGACAATTATACTCAATTACACACTAATCACCGACTATCACCACTGCCTAAGCAGGGAGAGGGCATTCTAATAGGCAGAAAATGAGATTTTAATGGCACAAAGGGTGGCCAAAATAACGACTCATATATCTTTGCCTCCTTCGTTTTCTTCAACTTGTGGTTTGCATCTCGGGAGTACAGTTCCTGGTTCCTGTGCAACGGTGATAACTCTGTGCAGCTGAAAAGTTCAAAGGCACTGGAGTTGAAAAGAATGAATAACAAAGGCAATGAAATAAACATTTTTGCCCAAAGGCAAAAGTTCATAAACCCTTTTTTGTAACAGTAAATGTAATTAAGTTTCACAGATTCCTATAGCATAGAGTGGAGTACAAAACTTTATGGCTTGAAACCTTGAGAAAAAAATACCAACAGAAAAAAAACAAACCGATGTACTTCCAACAGGACTTGAATGGATTTTGTTCTAAAGAATCCTCATCTCTAAATGCAGTCTTCAACAAAAGCCATGACTTTTAAAAAATGGTTGGTTTCATAGTATGCAAGGCTTCCACAGTTTGGATATAAATATCTTCCTGGGATTGAGCGTTAATCCATCAAAGGTAGTTGTTAGTGTCAGTTTAAATGTATGTTGGTTCTGGCTATGGAAAATGTGATCTTTTTTTTCTCTCACAAAGCTTTTATTGTCTGTGACACAGAAGTTGAGCACAACAGTAAAGAAATCTTGTGATGTCTGGGCAAAGTGGGACAAAACAGTGAGGCCAGGCTTCCTCCCCCCAAAGTCTTGCTGATTTGAGTTTTGATATAATCAAAAGGAGATTCTGGAGCAGATTAGACTTTTTTTAATCAGTTGCTGGGCTTCTTTACACCCAGCTCTGTCATTATGCTAGGAAACGTTTGCTGGCTTTTTGTTTTTTAACTTTCTGCTCTAAACCTTTTTCTGCCTCGGTCTTTAGAGCTGCTGTCTTTATTCTGCACCTTTACCAACAGGTTTAGAAGGAGGCTGATCATTCAGAAATTGATGCTATATGTTCATCACTGATCATATACAAGTGATCTGTTATATACACTTAGATGCTGAACAGCTTCTTGACAATGGAATGATGAACCTGACTGGCTGATAAATATATTTCCATCACTTCAGAGCAAACAAACAAACAAATAAAACAGCCCTAAAACACTCACGTATTGTAACCTATAGCACCTCTGAAACAGTCTTGGGGTCTAAGTGATAATGGAGATACCTCTGGATGCAATGACATACCCAGGGTTTGTGTCTCTGCAACTATTCTGTCTTTGTTGCATAAAACTGTTCATTATGTGGAACAACTGTGATTCCAAAGAAACAATGATTGTGCTTTAAGCCTGAAGGACGAGCACAAGATGCTGATTACATCTGTGCTACGCTCCTGGGTGTAAGATGTGTTTCTGTTGGTTTTGGGGGGTCCCTTGCTGGGTTTCCTTGGGACCTGTGCACCACAGGTGTCCGAGTGTAGCCAGGAAGTTTAAAGCCAGTTCTGCACTGGTGATTTTATTAAGAAAGAAATAGGAATTTTCCTGCTGAGTGGGCATGTTGCACTGCCTTGCGTGTGTGTGGAATTTAGATGAGAGAGGATCTTTTGGCTAGCTGGTGGATTTTTGACCACAGTAAGTCTGGGTGTGTGAGCAATTAAATCATGTTTCTACCCATCAGTGTCTCTCTCAGAAAAGCACTCTGGATATACTGTGCATAAGGCTGAATTTACAGTGACTTCAGTGGGAGGGAGAAGGTGGGAGCTTTGTCTGAACCCAAATCATCTTTTGTGAGTAAAAAAAAACCAAAACAACCCTCAGAATTTGCAAAAAAAAATCTAATATTAAGATTCACAGGATTATAGTCTTACCAGACTTAAGCCTCCTCTTCCATTTAACTTCAGTTTTTTCCAGTTGAGGGTCTGACACGCAGACCTCTGGGGATGCTTTATTTGCTGTGGAGATGTTTCTTTTCTAACTTTGTCCTTGGGTATGATGGACTGATGTGTTGTTCAAGGCAAGCATAGAAGGAAAGGGGAAATGACTGGGGTGCTGTAACTTAATTTTTATCACTTCAGCCATAAACTTGGAAGTTAGAGGACTGTACATCTTGCTCAGTTTTAAGAAGCAGAACTTAATGTAGCTCTCTTGCAGGCTGGTAGTTTACTGGGAAATAAAATGGTACTCTTGTTTATAAGACTGAGAGAATAGGAAGGGTCCCACCTGGTGAACATTCAGCCCTTTATAACATGATGGTAAGATCTGCAGATCCCCTCCAGATGATGGATGGCCCTCCTTGTGCATCTGTTTTCCTCGCTACCACCTGGCTGTGGTGAGAACCTGGCCCGCAGACCTGTCCAAGACAGGCTTCTGCAGGAATGAGATAGTGATGGATGTCTTGGGGAACTGATAGCGAGGAGTGTCCTTGTTTCAGTCGAATAGAAAAACAACCGAACCACAAGCACTCCATCTCAGCCTGAGCTGTCTAAATATAATGTCAGAACAGAGATTATTAGTGTGTAATATATGTAAATCGCATATTTTTATGTTTTCTATGCCTGTTATGCAGCTTCTTGGCTTTCATGCATACATTTACGGGGATATTGTATTTCCTTTTCAAATTAGGTTTCAGTTGCTTAGTGTGTTTTCTTTTAAGAAAAATTGGTTAACTCGGAATTGTTAGGGAACAGCATATCTGTGGGTTAATGTGTGTACAGGAGTTGAGCGTGCCTCTGAATTGCCGTGGCACTTTGAGTCCAGCATTAACAGTCACCCCTGGTTCTTTGGCTGTAAACAGAAGATGTACTGCCGTAACATCTGTCTTGCAAAAGCTGCAGGTGTATGGTCTTATAAGAGAGCAGATTGTTTTTAAGACAGGATTTCAATATTTTGAACTGCTTCATTTAAGACAAGGAAAAGGTCTTTTCCGGTCTACATGGGCATCCCTTGACCTTGTCATGTGCTTTTTATTAATGTCAAAACAGCACAGTTTGCCCTACACAGTCTGCAGGTTTGGAAGCATGCTGTTTCTGGCTGCTCCTAGGTTCAGAGCAAGCAGCAACACTGTGCTCACATTGCTGCCCATGAGGCTACTTGCTTCCTGCAGTTAACTTCTAGAATGCTCTGGTAAATTTTTAACAGAGAAAGAACAAATGTGTGCAACCTGTATCCTGCTGGACATCAGGTTTTCCTTTTCTCCTTGCCCTCCAGAAAACTTCTGAGCTCCACTTTTTCCTTTCCCTTATTGTCCTTCTCTATAACTGAGCCTAACTAGTAGCTTTAAAGACTGTACTTTCAAAATGGAAAGAGGATTGAATGTTGAAGTGCAGAAGATCACAGTATTGTTTGAAAATACTTTGCAGTTCTCATGCGATTACCTGGAGTTCAAGACTAATCTTGATAAGTAAATTCCAAACGTTTCTGTGAACAGTAGTAAAATTGCCAGCTGGTTCAGGGTTTCTTTTTTTTACTGTCAAAACATTTCACTGCCTGAGTTTAAGAATGAACCTGTAACTTTTCATGGTGAGATAGATCCTAGGTAACTGGCATTAATCTTTGTGAGCATTGGTTTTCATTAACCTGAAGAGATAGACTTGATGGCAGCTGTTGAATCAGTTAGATGTATTCATCCTGCCTTGCTAACTTTGCTAAAGAGAATGCTCTGTTAAAGAATCAACTTGAATTTCCTCATTAACAGGGCAGGAAGAAAAAATACAACTGTTAATTAATGATGCCTTTTACAACACCTTCTAGTTACTATGCAGCTGAAAATATCATATTTAGTTCCTTACCAATCAGAAGCTCATAATGTTTGTCACAGTGATGTTGGCTTTGAGAACTCTTTACTTAATGACCAAGAACAGGACAGGGATTTCTTTGTGGGGAAAAAAGTTAATTCACATGATGTAACTTTAATTTTGCTTTTAGTAAAAATAAATACTTTAGATGAAAGAATGAAAAAGTTCAGTCCATGGGATTATTTCTGTTTCTGGAATATGATATAAATACATGAGATGCAATAGTTTCATAATTGTTACCTTGCAAAAATAGTAACATCATTTTGTAAATATTGTAATTATTAATATAAAATGCATTAATATATTTATTATATAGATTAATTATATTTATTAGTATAACTGCAACAATAAACTGGTGCCTTTACATTTTGAATGTCCACCACATCTCCCTTCCCTGGGCCTTTTTCCAGCTTCACCTTCCCCTTGCCAGAATGTTTTCGAGGGCAGAATGCAGCCTTCAAACAGGTCTGTTCTTACTGCTCAGAAATCTGAAGTGGGGGGAGGAAGGGGAAAAAAAAAAGGCTGTGGACTGCTGAAAAATCATGCGAAAATACAGGAGTAAAATAACACCACATGTATAAAACTTTTCAGTAAGTACTGTGATTTTTAATCACGTTTTTCTTTCACATTACAGCCGTCAAACTGCAGCACATTTATAGCTCGGTGTTTGAGGTTTTCTTTCTGAAGGTGCTTTGTGTAGGCACTATAGGAAGATAATGCTTATCCAGAAGCTTTGGCAGTTCTTCATTTAATACGTTTTGAAACAATCGATGATTGTGACCGCCAGCTGTTTCTCTGCTCATACACCCGCCTGCTGGTTCATGACGAATCTTCAGGTGAAAATTCCCTTCAAAAATGAAGCCTGAGTTTTCCCTACCTCTAACAACTCCCATTTAAAACAGAAGCATTATGTTTATTTGCCTCAGAGGTTAAAACACAAACCAAAATGTTTTTGCATAAAGCATCATTCCTGATACATAATAATAATCGTAAGATTTTGGAACAAATCTTTATGGTAATTTCACATCTTAACCTTTATTTTCTTTAACAGACATCACATAATAAGCCTTATTTTGTACCCTGTGATATTGAAAGTTTTAGAATTCCCACAAGATCAACTCACCAGTTTCCATAATAATTTGTATCACTTACAATATACCCAAGTGTTCAGCTGCATTGCCGCTCTTAAACCAATGTTTTACTGCACATAGACTTTAAATTTGAACCACTTAAGAGAACGTGTGATTTAGTTCTTCACAGTATATGTGACTTGTATGCATTGGTAAACTTTTAATTCTTTAATGAATTCACAAAATGGAAATATCTACAGGAATGTAAGTACTTGCACGTTTATTCAGATAATGGCTGGTGCGTGAATGAGGGCTTTGTTATGAGTAATCACTGGTGGCTTACTTGAGTAACTGTGTTCTGTATTTTAGATTTCCAATAGAGGATACTAAAAATACCACAGTATTTAATATATATAATATATATAATATGTGGTGAAAGGCCTATATTGCAGCGGGATCAGAAAGAGCAAACTTTAATCCATAGCGAAGTTGCTCTAGAAAGCGATGTGTCTGTATTCAAATGTGTAGGGCTCAGTTTGCTTCAAAATTTCCAACCCCTCAAAAGAGAACTGTCTAATTTTTTGCTTGATTTTTGCCAGGATATCAGTAACAGTAATCGTTTACTTATAAAAGGAAGAATGAGTGCTGAGTCAGAATGCTGAGAGGCTTAGTCCTGCCTAGTCAAAACAGCAAAATGTTTGCTTTTGTCCTGCTGATGGTTAACCTGGCATTAGAGTCCTTGGCACAGACACTAATGGAAGCCTCATGAATAAACCCTTCCCTACAGGTTGGATTCCTTCAGTAATGTTTGTTTGTCATCTTATTCACATTTATGGATAATATTTCTTTTTAACGACTTGGCGAGGTTTTTGTAGCAGCTTCCATTTGGTTGATCCAGCCATGTAAGACCATGTAATAGCTGTAATAGAGCCAAACGGAGTTCACTGAGAATCTTGTTGTAAAAGCTTTGCAGATCACAATCCCAGGCTTTCTGCCAGCGACAAAACTAACTAGTGTTTCAATTTAAAATAGTAAAAAAAAGGAAAACAAAATGCTTTTTGTTTGTCTAGCTTCCAGATAACAGAATGGTGAGTTCTGGTTGTGCAGGGAAGGCATGTGCAAGTCTCTAGCCTTTGTGATGGTGGCTGGATTGTCTCCGTTGTGTTTTGGGTTAAGCAGCAGGTGGGATAAGAGTTTACTCAGAAAGGGAAATCTAACCCTATGCTATGAACGACTGTAAGTAATATCACCATATTTAACAATATAAACTCACAGGCCAGTACCTACAGTCCCTAAGACTGCCTAACAATTTTGAGATATTAAGTATTGATATTCAACTACATACTGTATATATATAAATAGCATATAATAGAAAACTGAACGTACATTCATCTTCGGGCCTTCTATTTTGCCTTTTCAGTCTTAACATTTTTGAAGCTTCTCCATGCAACAGGATCTAGAGAATTTCTCTTAATCATTTTGATAGTCACCTAGTCCTGTGAGTCCCTGATGTAGTGCCTGAAAAATAGGCACTAGCTTAGAGACAAACTGGGGTAATGTTGTGGACATCAGTAATCTCCTGTAGTTAAAAATACAATTCTTGTAGGATCAAGTTATCCTCTCAGTTGTCCTAGATGGTATTACTGCTGCACCTTCTCTGATTTCAGTGTAGCTACCACTGATGTGTAGCGGTGTGAAATCAGTATGAGGCCTCATTTGATTCAAGTACACAGAAGGTCAGATCATCGGCTCTTCAAAGTCGGTGTATTTGCTCCTATTTTTATTAACCAAGTATTTGGTTCCAAGTGCTGCCAGTTGGCAGAAAATTCTTACTCTTGAGTTTCTTCATATATCCAGCAGAAATCGTCATGTTTAAGAAATGAATCAGAAATACAGCTCTGTGATCCTATAGGTACGGCTCCACGTAAGTAGTTCATTTTATACAATCGACTAAAATCTGCCATTCTAGTGCAGGAGGGCAAACATTTTTATGTGCTTTACAGCTCAGTATTTTTTTTGTGAGAGAGATTTTTCTGCAGTGAAAAGAGTTAACAGCAGGTAATGCCATTCATCTCAGAAGGAGTTTGAAATTTGCAGTGTTTGTGATGAATGAGGGTATCTGACCCACATCTGTTTTACATTAGAATGGAACATTGCCCTGACATCGTTAGGAGCATTTGTCAAGATTCCCTGGACAGAGCTTCTGTAAATTACATGCTGCAAATGTGTCAGGGTCAGATAAGAGGATATCATTAACTGCACTAAAGTTTACTGGTGATTCTGTCAGTTCAACTTAATACGTTAACTGCCAACAATTTTCCTTGAGCTGTTTCATTAAATCTTTCATTCACAGGAGGGGGAAAAAATGTATCACTGTACCCAAAAAATATTGCACATGTTCTTTTCTCATAAATCATATTAATTGCAGACATGGTCACAAAGCATATTAAATGCAGGCATGCGTAAATGAATTAAAACATATGAGAATTTTATTGTGCTTATGGTAGGTCCTACGTCCTGAAAGACCAACCGCATTAATGGGCACAATGCTTCATTTAAATGGAATGAGCTTTTTCTCAGTTTCATGGACTTTATTCTGCTAATGGTAGGAGTGTTTTCTAATTGCTGATAGAGGACCAGATGTTGTGTACGTGGTGTTTAAGCTTTCATCATTCAGTTTCTCTTCCTCTTGGATCATAACCTCAGCCAGCGATGCTGTGTCAACTCCAACAGCTAGAGGTTTGTTTCAGTGATTGTTTGGGATGGTTGGGATGTGCTCCATGAAAACTCTTCCATAGAATGGACTTGTTACAGTTCATTCTTTGTCATATTCCTGAATACACTTTCATTCTCTAATAGAATATACAAATAACTTTATTAATTACATACGTTTTCTTTTATTGTACAAATTCAAAGGCTACAAATCAGTGTTTTTTCTTTTCAAAGAAATCAAAACATGCAATGTAAACCAGCCTGAATCTCTGCATCGATAGGAGTTATTTTCTAAAATAAATAGCACAGTTACAGCAGCATTTGGTTCCCGATGTTAGATCTGCCCTTGATTTTTCTTCTTTTAACTTCTTTGAGATCCAGATTGGTGAGGGTGACAGTTACTACTTCAATTTCCCCTAATTAATTCAGAGGCAAGTATGCATTTTCCAGTAATTTGAATGGTATGTGGACTGGATAAATGTTTTTGCAATGGCTAATGAAAAAAACCCAGATCTGTTTACTTATTTCGTATTATACTGTTTAATACTAGCAGAAGTTGCAAAATCCAGATCTTCATGTGTCTTTTGTATGCAACTGAGCTGAAGGTGCCGAGCATCTTGCAGCGTGGCCCATTGATGGCTATCTAATTGATTAGGTGAAAGTCAGCCATGCCCTTCCTGTAACTCCTTGTATGGGTGATAAGGTCATGGCACATACCATATGAAAGACTTTTGCCCTAAGGCTACTTCCCTTATGGCTTTCAAAACAGACATAACCAAAAATCTAATTATTTCGATACTAATCAACTACAGCGCGATTCCTACGGCTTCTGAAGAAGACTTTTCTATGAAGATGGTTATCCTAGTTTTCCCCACCTCAGAGATGGGGTGCTGTGCCAGTTCATCTCCAAAGTGTCTGTCTTATAAGAGATGTTTAAAGGCTTGTACTATTTCCTGATTAATTAAAAAAAAAAGGAAATAGTCTTGGGCTGTGTTCTGTTGAAAATATTAAACAGAAAAGAGTTACTTGCAGTGTGTGGTTGGCAAAATAGCTACTTGCCCAGTTTAGCAATGCATCATAAAACTCCTGGTGGGGATGGTGTGTGATATGAGATCTCACATGCAGAGGAGTGGCATCAGGACTCCAGCGGGGCTGTGAGGGCAACACAAGCTCAGGCAGTTCTCCCTGCTCTTGAACCTGGAACAGAACATGGTAAAGTGCTGTAAGTACCGGGATTACATAGGTGCTATGCAGGAATGGAAAGGGCTGTGCACTTATTGCAGATTTCTGATAAACCACGAATGTTTAAAACCATAGTCAAAACTACGATGTTGTGCCAATGTACCTATTTTTCACAGCAGTAATTTTTAACGTAAATGTTTATGTTAAGATATGTGGGGTTTTTCTTTTTGGTGGAATTTCTTATTCTTTTAAGTTCACAACCTTAATTTTAAAGGATGAATATTAATATAACCTACGTTCATTGAAAGCATAATGTATCTAACGTTGTATGCTGCTGATGCAGTGTCAGTTGGTTAAACATGCTACACTGTCATGATCACATCGCTTCCCAAAAGTCCAAGAAAAATGTATTTCCAAACATAGCAGAACTTACTAAAATAATGTTGGAAAATCCGTAATACTTTTCAGAATCCAGTTTGAGGAGAATAAGGTGGGAGTCCAGTACTCTCTGCTTTTAGTGGGTCTTTTGGTGACGAAATGCCACTCAGGTCACTATTCTAGTGTGATGATTTCTTAATCTCTGGCAATTCTAAGGCTTTTTAAATTGCGTCATATGAATCTCAAATTCTTTTTAATAGGTTTTGTGCCTTGAAAAAAGTGATTTGAATGAAGTATAAATATGTATATATAGATAATATAAAATATATATGTAACATTCCATACCCAAATCCAAGTTCTTTGTGTTTTTAACTTCAGTGCTAGGATTTCACAATGAGAAGTGCTGAGTGCACCTCAAGACATGATTTATATGTGCGAAGCAGGCAGGCATCTGGGTGTTACTTTTTGAAGTCCTCTGCTTACGCCTCTTGCTCTTTTCCTTATCAGACATGTAAGACCTGGATTTGTCTTCCTTCCTAGTCTCTAATCGTGATCCCTGGGGCTTGTTTCTCTTACTGATTTAAAACAAACAATTCAGATCTTGCTGAGCTGGGACTATGAGCTCCCTGCAACAAAAATCCCTCTTGTATTGCAATGGGAAATAAATCCAATTTGAGAAGGGACACCAAAATGTTAGGAACCAGACATATTTGTATGAGCATGGCTTTATTCTTCACAAAACAGACTGCAAATTTAATAACTTTTGTTAGGTTGGGATAAGTGCAGTGAAGCCAAATGATTATCAAAAAGCACGTGTCAGATATTGGTGATGCTTTCTTGGAGGAAGACCAACTTAAAATGATCAGGTTACACTGTTTGGGCAGAAGCTGCACATTACCTCTCCATTTTAACCTGCAAACTGTTTCTCAAGCTTTGAAGTGCAACTCCATTCAGCAGAAGCAAACAGTTCTCTCAACAGAACTTACTTGCAAAATGGGCTGTAGAGATGTGCTGAGAATGCAAATGCACACCAGCCTATAACGTGAGTTGATATTTGTAAATCATGAGCTTAGTACTGCAGCTTCTTTGACTCCTGTTCAAAAGCACAGGTGCTTCTGGAATCTTTTGTGCTCTTCTACTGGAAATTATAGCTTAGAGGGCTGAGCCTTTGTAGAGACATGTACGTATTTTCCAGTTATCTCTTTCCATTTAATCTCAGTTCAGTTGATTTTATAACTGTTTGTGTATGGGCAGCTTATTAAGGGAGTCACAGCACAGCTGCCTCGAGGTCAGTCTGGACAGCCAGACCATTTCTGTTGTCTCCTCTAACTCAGGACTAAATGGAGAACTGGTATCCCATTTCCCATCTTCAGACCAGCACACAGTGTATCCAGAGACAGGAGTTAGGGCTGCTCTGCCTCTTCCCCACACGTTTATGTTCACCTCGGTGCTGGGATTCTTTATTACTTCTGTCAATGGCATTGCTGTGATTCACTCCAAATTAATGCCATTTTAAAGGCTGCTGATCTTAGATTTAAAAACAACCACATGTATGTAAACTTTTTCATAGCTTTTCTGTAGTGGTAGACCATGCAGAACTGTATGGGTGAAGAGTCGCTGTCTGTTTCAAGTTCCATTATGATTGAGTCCTCAAGGAATAAAAACCTGCAGAAATCCTGGCTGGGGCACAAGATCAGACAGACAAAGATCACAGTAGTTTCTGAAATCACTTTTCCTTCTTTGCCCTTAGTCTTGCTTTTTGTGGGTTACTTGCCGTCAGTTTTTATTTCGATGGATAATACAGCCTTTTCTGCTCTTTGTATTAGTTAGCTAAAGCATAGATTGAATACTAAGCCTACCTGTTTTAGGAAATCAATGAAAGACTTGAGGATTCCTACAGCTTCTACAAGAAGCCATGTGTTTTAACTCAATTATTCTACCTTTCGTTTTAGGTAATGGGACTCTTGACTAACCATGGTGGTGTGCCTCACCAGCCCCAAACTGATTATGCCCTGTCCCCTTTGACTGGAGGTCTGGAGCCCACCACCACTGTCTCAGCCAGCTGCAGTCAGCGGCTAGATCACATGAAGAGTTTAGACAGCCTGCCTACATCCCAGTCCTACTGCCCACCGACCTACAGCACCACCGGCTACAGCATGGACCCTGTCACGGGCTACCAGTATGGACAATATGGACAAAGTGAGTACTGTGACACAACAGTCATTGATCAATTGTGCGTGTTTTTGTCTGCAACAAAGAAAACTCCAGGAATAGATTCTAATGGCTGACTGCTACTACTCTTCAAAATCGAGTGGAGTGCACTGGTGAGATAGCTGATTATTTGAGCGAGATTTCTGCTGCATAATTATTTTCTTAAGTGATGTCAACAACATCTTGATGTTATTAATTGTTGAGACATGAAACCTGATTGCCATTAGGTAAAACATAAGGGTTGTCCAAATCGAAATAACCACTGGCATTCCATTATTAGAAACACATGTTCTTAATGAGGTCAGCTCAAGAATCATTACAGTATATAATCCCAGATACGTAGAGTTTTGTCAAACTTGTCCCAGGAATAAAAATATTAGTCCTTTTCCTTTGATACATCAATATTAAATATGACAATGTCAACCTGTAGTTGGCATGGCCCCATGCTGCGAGGTTGTCACAGCGTGACTTAAAAAGCTTCTTTTGTTGGTTTTTGTTTTTTGCAGGTGCCTTTCATTATCTGAAGCCAGATATTGCATAAATGAACTGTCCACTTCAAGTTAAAGCTGGTGTTGTTTTCCGGTCTCGCTCCACAGCTTGGATACCAGGGATCTTCTCAACACACTGCAATCTAAACCGGGGCAATCCCAATGAGAGATGCAGGCTTGTCCCGCTCTCTCCAGTCATAGCTTTTAGTAGACTTCTGAAGACTGAACAAAGCTATACAGAAGACAAAGGCCAAAAGCAATAATGAATAAATAAATGCGACACGGTTCATTATGAGTGGGTATACAAAACAGAGCAGAACTTAGAATATTGCTGCCTGGCAAAACATTCCGGTTTTTTTTGTTGTTGTTGTTGAAATTAATGTGCATTGATTGGGACAAATGGAACATTCTGAAATTTAGCAGCTGAGCTCTGCATACTCTGACTCATCTGGCATCCAGTGCTGACTTTAGTCTAACGTTAAAGCCGCCCAGTTTCTGAAGCATGGGCAGCAGAACCTCTTTCGTTACACACTGGAAATGGTCATCAAGAGGAAATGTCACAGTCTATAGGAAGCTAGGATAAATGCAAAAGACTTCCAGAGCAATTTACCGGTTATCTTACCATGCTTCTGTAATCATGTTGTCAATAAGTGTCACTTACGAGTTTTGCTTTACCAAGAGACAAGATCTCATGTAACATGAAAAATACATTTTATCTTTTTATGTGGAGTTTTCCTGGTCCATTTTACCTTTTTGAACAAACATGGAGGAAAAAAAACCCAACGTGACTGATTTTTTCACAACTGCCTAGCAATGTGCAATACTGTGTACCTCACACAAGCTTTGGAATCATCCAAAGTCATATAGATAGAATCAGAACTATATTTTTGCAGGTACTTTTATTTTTGCAGTGCATAATTCCTAATGATCAAACACAGAAATGTTGCAGTGTGCTGGAAAGCTAAACTCCAGCTTGCTAATCATGATTTAAAGGTCATTTTCAGGAAACAGTAAGAAAAAATGATTACGTTTACATTTTCTAGTGATGTACGGGACATGAACAGAGATGGACCCGTATAGAACACAGGTGTTTAAATTATACAGTGATATCCGATATAGAAGATAATTATAGGAGCCAAGGTTTACAAGAAGTTTTCATTGTGACATTTTAGAATGTCAATAAATTTGTGTTTTGTGATGTTGAGAGGAAGATGGAAGGCGGTGTTATTTATTTCTCTCTATTCTTTGAACAAAGAGAGAGGCAGAACACAAATACATTCCTTTTAGTGTTAAGGACAATGAAGTAGTGCATTAGACTAGATTCAGTACGGAGGTTAGTTCGCACATTGGTCTTAAGGGAGAGGGAAAAATGAAATCTCTTTGTGTTGCAGCCTCTACCAACAGCGTGTTGTAAAATAAACGAACGAACAAAGCAACAAAAACAAAAAAACAAACGTCTTTCATGTAAAAAGTTCAGTAAATATTTACTATTTATAATGAATAAACAGTTATGAAGCCTTGCAAAGCACTGATGATTTTGTCCTAAAATGTAGTATTGTGCTAAATACATTGATACATTTTAATCTGAATATCATGAAGAAATAAACCATGTTATCTTCAACTCAAGGTGTATTCCTTGTGTTAGTGTCTTCTGCATGCATTCTAGAGCAGCAGCAGCCTTGGGCAGCCTCTGTGCTCAGGCATTGCTTGTATGCTGCTCAGAGCTCTGGGTTTGTCTTTTTTCAAGCACTGTTAGCACTGTATGTCTTCCCAACAGCAAAAGCCTCATGCCTTTACTGTGCATTTGAAGGGCTTAAACTTTGCACAAGTAGGTCAGCTAGGATGGTTTCACACAGTGCTAGAACTCTAATGAGTGATGGCTTACGGGCAGCTTCTGTACTGGTTATTTTTTCATCCTTAGTACTGATTATTTTTGCATTCTTAAAGGCCTCGGGTATTTGTTTACAGGGTTAAGCAAAAGGCAACTGAAACATGGGGAAAGACTTCCAGGCAGCTGGAATACGTTTCAGTGGCTCACCAGCTCTAGAGGGTTGGTGGGCATTTAATTTCCTCACCGTTTTGTGGGGGAATTGGCCACCTTGAAACGTTCAGCTCTTATGTACTCATTTAATTTTTGTTTTTATTTTATTGTTTAGAAAAAAAGAGCTGTCCTATCAGCTGGAAAATGAAAGAATGACATTTTTGAGAGGAAGGCATTGAAAAATGCTGAAATAGGGAGAGTTTCCTTTCTAGGTTATGTTTCTCTGGTACGCTTTTAATTTCTGTGCTAATTAAAACTTACATCTCCTATTAATAACAATTTCCTGCTCTGAGCTTCTCATTTTTTCTGACTTTCTGTTTCCCATTGCCTTTGCCTTCCTGAGGCCTTGGCTATTGGCAGTTGTGCACTGTCCTTGGCTTGCTACAAAGGACTAATGAGCCTTTTTCCCCTACTTGCAAGACATAAGCTGTACAGTACAGGATAAAAGCTGCTTGTACAGCCAGGAAGTAGATGGTGTAATTGCTTCATCCCCAAAGGGCTGTACCACGGTTGCAGGTGGAATGATTCTAACTCCACCTTTGCCATCAGCCTTCTTCCATTCCAGCAGCTGGGGTGGAACAGAGCTGGCATTTCTTCCCCCATCCCTGCAGAACTGCTGGAGAAGTGCTTTCTGGACACAGAGCTCAGCAGCAGGCATTTTTGCCTCAATCCTCTATTTTTAAAGTGTATCCCAAGATTTTCCTTGCATGAGAGACTAATACAGAGCTGGTGAGCCTGGAAACAAGACAGATATGGAGAAAATCATCCAGCTCTCTTGCAGGCAAGCCATGTAGTCAGGGAGCTGGGATGAGCTCTCAGAAGAAGTGAGGAGCTGGGGCAGAGGGACTAAGCAGGTTACTGATTTATGATGTGCCATAGGAATTGTTGACAGAGCTGTAAGGATTACTTGGGGTACTCTGATCCCTCCTTGTTATCACTGCCAAGGCTGAAGAGCTTCTTGGGAGCCGCATGTGTTTCTGGAATACAAATGCTAAGCGCTCAGGAAGTCAAAGGGGCATGAGAATGCCATGGATATTTCATTTGACATAAATGCCATGGAGTAGCTCAGTGAAATGTTGTATCAGTGGAGTCCCAAACATACTCACTGATGAGACTCTTCCCTCCTCTTTTTTCTCTTCATTTTTGCTTTGTGTGTGTGGGAGGAGAGCAATGTGTGCCTTGCTGTGAGATGGAAATAAATAACGATAGCTGCTTAGACCAAGATATAGGGCTGGGGAACTTCTGAGAGACAGCTTTTGAAGAATAGACATTTATTACTATGGTACAGTCCTGATTTTCAATATATACCTTGATTTTAAATCTTCCTTTTATCAAAAATAACCCGTACTCTCTAAAAACACCCCCAAACCCTGATGTGCTAATGTGTAAAGCAAACCTTTTTCCTGAATCAGTAACCATGAAAGTTTTCAATGCTTTCTATCTTCTGACTTCAAAGTCTGCGAGTGGATCACTAAAAGACATGCCTGTATCTTTTAAGTAAGAAATAAATTTTAGCAATATCAATGAGCCCATCAGGAACCAGGAACAGCTTGAATTCATAATGCTCCATGTATTGTTCGTTGCAGTCTTCTGTTACTTGCTTAACAATTGAAAGAAAACCTACATCCTGATTAGAGAATCCTATTTTTAATTTACGTTGGCTTTTGCAATGATGTCCAGGTATTGCCTAGAGCCAGATAAAATTAATGTGGAACAACACGAATAACTACACTAAACTAAATTACCAAATTTTTGTTCAATTAACATTAGATACATATTTCCTTTGGATTATATAGATGACATTGTAATTGCCATTTGCCAATGCTGAAAAAGCCTTATGCATCTTTCAGTAACCCTAAATAGGGGGATATATCATATGGAGTCATAAAGTTATCTTAGAGAATCACACAAATTGATTTGAAGATCTTTATCCGTTGTAAAATAACCAAAAATTCATTCTGCTTCTGCTGTCACTGTAGTTAATAGCCACTTAGGTCTGTCAGTTTTTTACTACCTATTTTCTTCCAGCACTTTTGGGCAGCTCACCCCAATCTGGGAAGTTCTCATCAGTCATAAGGAGCTGAAGGCTTCAACAGGTCAGATTATTAGCAAGGAACTGGTTCAAATATTTACAAACTATATGCTGTACAAGTAGGCTTCAGAATCAGTGTATGTACACAGTGCTGGAGCTTGGTCCTGTTTCACTGTTGTGTTTGTACAAGCAACACACAGGAGTGCTTACATGTAGCTTAAACCTTTGTTTAAAACACATTGCCTCAGAACTGATGGGTGTAGAGCCTTGTAATCCAGAGTGCCTGTGGATATCTCAGCACTGCAGCGTATTGACATGCACTGTTTATTATTCAGCTACTCGGGCAATGTCATAGAAAATCATAATAAAACTAGGAAGACACATCACATTTGACCTTTGCTGAATAATTTAATAAAGCTAGCTTGATACACAAATACAAAAGAGCAGTTGCTGATAAGAGCAGAACTATTGCTTCCTTGTTCGAGAATTGGAAACAGTTCAGAAGCTTTATTAACTATTTGGTGTCTTCATCTCTGCTGCAGTTTGTCCCTTAGGCCAGAACCAAGGGCTAAGCTGCTTGTTTCTTCCTGCTCCATCTTCCTCTCGGCTCTCATGCTGGTATCTTGTTCTCAGATGCAATTTCTTTTCACTAATACTTTTCTCCCCACATATATTAATTTGTTTGTAATTATTTCAAGTGGATATACCTATAAAAATGCAGGTCTTTAAGGGTGGTTATTACACGTACTCCGAGATGGCCAGCTTGGATAGGACTTTGGGTAACCTGGTCCATTAGAAGGTGTCCCTGGCCATGGCAGGGCATTGGTAAAGCTGCTCTTTAAGATCCCTTCCAACCCAAACTGTTCTATGATGCTATGGTTGCACATGCCACGTGCAGCCCAAACATGTAATTGTGTGTCCAGGACAAGGATGGAGACTTGTGGCATACAGCAGCATGGCTGCTCCTCACAGAGGCTGCTCCTGGGCCACATGTGGAGATGTTGGAGGGCCATGGTGAGCCCCTGGATTCGGGCAGTGGTGGGATGGCAGTAGGGATGGGGGGGAGCTGTGGAGCTCCTATCCTGCAGGGACTTATTTCCTAACAGCTCAGGAGAGAAGCAGCCCTAACAGTGAATTGCTGGCTGCTGGGTATGTCATTTGCTGGGGCTGAGGAAGCTCAGGACTGGGAGCAGGGAAGGACAGCAGCTGGCTGTAGGGGCCAGCTGGAGCTGTGGCACATGAGGGTGGAGAGGCCGCCATCTTGTCTCAGTCAGCAGTCCAGCTTTGCTTGCAGGCAAGCAGGGGAGGAAGTGGAGCCGTGCTTGGAAGCCTCTAAGAAACCTACGGGGCAGTTTCTCCTGAAGGTGAAACTCAGGTACAGCTTCACACACGGGGTTTGCTGTCTGCTGTGGGGAAGGCACATAGTGGCCCTTCAGTATTGCTTAACACACCTTTCCTCAAGTGTTTGGTGTCCACACAAGGCGGCTGAGGGGAAGAAGCACGGCAAAGCATCAGACTTCAGCCTGAGCAGCAGCAGGTGGGTTGTGATGATTTGTTTAATAACTTTAGATCCTGTGAGTATTAGCCTTAGGCTGGTTTTGCTTTCAGGGCATTTTTCAGGTCAGTTCTTGATGCAGCCCATGAGTGCTGGTGCCGAGGCCTTTACAGCCTCAGGCGTGAGGCCTGCACTGCTATGGCGGGAGGCCGAGCCCTCCTGGGCGTCACCTCAGGCCAGGCCGCTGTCACTGGGGCAGGCCGGGCTCTCCTCACTGAGAGCAAAACCAGCTGATGGACCTCAGAAAAAATAGTTGACTTGTAAAGCTACCCCATAGATCCAGGAAAGGCACATCAGGGCTTTATTCAATGAGCTCATGGCCGAGATCTGTGCCTGCTTCCTTTTGACGTATTCAACAGCAAAGGGCTACATTAATGCCACCTATTAAAAGGACCTGGAAGGAGGCTGTTCCCCCACCCTGCCACAATGTTATTCTGCTAGTATAACACTTTACAAGAAAACAAAAACTGTGTTAGTATCGATAGAATCACAAGCTCACTTGCCAAAAAGAGCTCCAAGTATTTCCCTTTTGTTAATCCCTAAGTCTCTTTAAAAAGCTTCCTAAAATGAATATACATCGTAGATAGGGAGCTCCATCTTATATCCGTGTGCACTTAGGCAGTTTCCTTTGATTTCAGTAGAAAATTAAGGTGCATGAGACATGGAGATATCAAAGGTGAGTGAGCCAAGCAATTCTGATCTGTGAAACTACAGTTCTGTTGTCTCTATTCTGATTCTGCTGAAGTTCATCAGGAAAGATTAACTTTGGCAGCTTATTCAGCGACTAAATCTTGATATTTTTGTGGCTTAATTCATAACATAACTGTAAGCTATTGCCCCGTGTTTATATTTCCCATCCATTTCTCACATTTCCAAAGCATACTGATATGTGATCCTGGCAATTTAGCTACCATAATTGGCATTTTTCTAGGGCCAAAAGGAAACAAATTCCTTATCCTCCATACTTCTTTAATTTCTGAAAAACAACAAGTAACATGGTTAATCCTCTTTTTGATCTTTTTTTTCCCCCCTTTGAGTTTTTCTTATGGCCTTTTCCTTTTAATCTTTTACTTTCTTTTTAATCTTCACTCATTGTCCCCCCACATTTGAAGAATCTTGTGTACTTACATCTCTAAAAAGAACTGGACCACTTTATGGAAATAGCTGTTTAGGATCTTGTTCAAAGCATCATTATGTACTTTTAGCTGTTAGGGGGAGGGTGAAAAGAAAGGGGAGAGAAAGCAACTCTAAAGCAGCATTTGTGTAACCTAACAGAACATTGATTTGTTCAATTCAGTGTGGAAAAGCAGACAGAACACCCTAAGTTAGGATAAAAAATAGATTGTATTAGAGGAGCAAAATGCTGAATGAACATTTCCTGTTAATTGGGGTGGGACATTATCATCAGGCTTTTGATACAGGTGTGTTTGGGCAAGAGCTCTTTAGGAAGGGTAGAGCAGGGCAGCACAACTGACTGCTATCAGCCTTTTGCAAACTGTTCCCATCTGCTCACTCCAATCAATGTTGCAGTATAAAATGCTTCCTAAGAGTGAGGGAAGCGTGGCTGTGGTCTCACCAGAAGCATGAGTGGAGGGGGAAAGAGGTTGTCTTCTATGGTATGTATATGCCTTGGTTTTTAACTTTGTATATGTGGAGTCTTTAAGCCTTTCCTAATGTGGTAAGCATTCAGGCTGCAAGGCTTCCTTTATGTGCCATCTTTTCTTACCTTATGTGGAGATTTACTCTGTGAGTTGTCTTGTGGAAACTGGTAAAACGGTGCATTAATCATGATAAAGGGTGCTTGTTCCCCCTCTTCTTGAGGGATTGATCTGGATATCTTATGCTGTGTCTGAAAAGGAAGATGTAGAGCTGAGTTTATTGTACCTGAGCTCTGAATTTGTTAGCTTCCTCTGGGATAGAGGTTATGTACTGAGAAGCGTGGCCCTGTTAATGTTGTAATTAAGCTTCCAGAGTCACTGGTGTGAATCTGTTTTTGTTTTTTTCTGGAAGATAAGAGTAGGTAAATACAAAGCCTTGTGCCGTGTTCTTAAGAAGCATGAAAAGTGTGTGCACAGCACTGGTTGCTAATGGTGTGCTCAAAACTGCTGCTTCAAATTCACAGGTGTGATTTCTGTTGCTTATTTCTCTGCTGAAGTGTAATATCCCGTGTCCCCTTATCCCTGCCTTATTTGTTTATTTACTTCTTTCTAATACTAGAATGCCTGAGAAACCTGGCCAACAGCGAGAGTGAGTGTTTCAAGCAGACAGGAAGTTGGCAGGGATTAGTTTGTGTGCAGTTGATGGAGGCTCTTGTGCTCCTTGTACTGAAGCAAGTTCTTTAAAAACAACAAACAAAAGGGACCTGCAGAGTTCTGGAAAAGTTGCAAAGCCTGAATGAAAATCCTCTTCCAATTATGTGAATATGAACTGGGAACT
This sequence comes from Excalfactoria chinensis, assembly GCF_039878825.1. Taxonomy (NCBI): domain Eukaryota; kingdom Metazoa; phylum Chordata; class Aves; order Galliformes; family Phasianidae; genus Excalfactoria; species Excalfactoria chinensis. The sequence goes on along the minus strand of NC_092833.1, from coordinate 4,483,174 downwards.
GGGTTCCCCTGAAGGTCTTATATTAGTTTAGAAAATGTATCTTAGTAGTAGTTAAACTAGTGTTGAAGTGTTTCTTCAGTGTCCTCTGAATGCTACCAGGTCCTTCACGTTCATATGTGAGAGTAGGTGAGTAAGATCTCTCCCATAACTTAGCTGTAACCAAGAACAGGATTTGGCATGGCTCTTTATGGGGATTTTTTTTCTTTTCTTTTTCTTTCTGATTTTAAAACAAATAGTTAAAATGTGGAGCTGAGCTTTTTTTCCAGGAGTGGCATATTCTAAATGTACTTATGCCATAGTCTGCTGCTCATATAAGATTACAGACTTCACTTTCATCTTTCTTTTTACAAGAAACCCTTAATGACAAATGCAGGCTGTTTAGTGATACCGATATACTGCAATCTTAGCATGTGAATTAGTCATCATACAATCAGTTCAGGGGGTCAGGCCTAAAGAAACAGTTCAGAGTTGGCAAACTGCTAGTCCAGTGATGTGCTCTCCACTTCAAAGTCATGGTGCTTACTCCCCAGAATTCAGATCACAGAAAGAAACAGCTGGCATTGTCGTTTGTGGCAGTAAGGACTGGTCGGGCTTTTTTTTTTTTTCTTTTTTTTCCTAGCAAGATAAGGTTTCACTACTTTGTAAAACAACAATTTACTTTGGAGTGACCTAGCCTGTAAAACACAATAGGAAGCAGGAATCCAGAGAGCGCTGCTCTGCTGTTATTGTGCAAGTAGATGTGACCTGTGTCAAACCACACTGAAGAAGACTTAACTTTGCCTGAAAATACTCAGTGCAGTCTGCTTGTCAATGACAGTCGAGGTTTTTATTTTCCAGAACAACTTTATAGGCTGTTCCTTTCTGTCTTGATATCATTCTTTTGTATTTCTGGTGTGGTCCATATTTATGGCAGCATGCAGCTCCAGACTCCCAGTGCTAAATTAAATTATTCAGATTCCCACTTGGGCTTTGAAATGGCCTGATTTCAGCTGAATGTAAAAGACTTCATGCTTAGCTTGGAGGTAGCAACTGGTTGAGATGACATATTGGGTGTCCTCCTGAATGCTGGTTTACTCACAGCTGGAGTGTTTCGCCTTTCACTTAGTGACTGAAGCAGATCTGCTCCTCGAATATAGTGAGGAAGGGGGAGAAAAATCACACATTTAAAACTGCCTGGCAGATGTGTGTCTTAAGGATTTGTTATTGTTCCATTATTGTTATTATTAATAGACTTCGCTTCATAGGCAAGGCAGGCTTATCAGCCAAATGCCTCATTATCAAATGACTGAGACCCAATAAGTGCTTTACAGCATTCCTTACCAAAAGAGGAAATGATTGCAGGCCAGATCCAAGCCCTGTAAAAGCTGGTGGATAGATTCCCACTTCAATGAAGCATCGCTTGGGGCCCCTACGTGCTCATTCTCCTCTGTGTTTTCTTGTATGCTTTTTAATTCACCAACATGAACCAAACAGCTCTAGCTTCTCTCATCTCTCAATGTGTTCTGCAACTTCTGGAAAGGAACCTGGACACAAAGAAAAATGCTACAGAACAGAAAGAACCACAATACAAACCATATGACAATGCCTATTTCTTCATCCTCTTTGTCATGCTATTTTACTCTTTCCTGGCACTGACTGTCTTTTTTGGTTATGTACGCTCGAAGAAAGCTATTTCAAAGAAAGATCCTTACCAGGAGTTCATCGAGGACAGGAATCAAAAGAAGTGGAACATGGCCCGGCCGGTGGTGGTGAAATTTGACTTTGAAGAAGAAAGTATTCTTTGAACTTCTCAAACTGAATTGCTCTGCAAGATGCACTGGGCTGCCTCTGCTGCTTATATTTCAAGTGAAGGTCTACGTGCTTATCTTGTTCGCCTGTCCCCTTTTCAGTAAGTCAAAGCATTGCTTGAAATTGCTTTGACCTTTGATGGTTCCTTCCAACTCTCAGGATTCTATGATTCTATGAAATAGGTAATTAAAAAACAATTTTTTTTTTCCTTTCACCTTTAATTCATTTGCTAAAATGTAGTTTTTCTAAATACTGGAGAAACTTAAATATTAAAAAGTGGCCATTTGTAACATTGCTTTCAGTTTGGTGGAACAAGAATGGGAATCCATCCGACATCAAGACTCAGTTTACTTAAGATAGAGAATTAGTCTGCGTACGCATGGACCTGCACCAGGGGCACGTTGTCACTTCTGAGTTGTTCGCACCTGGAAATTGATGTGTGGTGTCCCTGGAAAGTGTCGCCTTGGAATAGAGGAACATTTTTTGTCATGCCTAGACCAGCAAATACTCTTTAACATGTAAATATATAAAGCTTCCCTTGCATTCCCTCCTCTCAAAAATTAATTTCACATGCTGTGCTGAAAGATCCCAAACAAAAAACCAAAAACAAAGCCCAACCCCCAAAAAACCCAAACAAGAGAAAAAATAAAGCAAATAAAAAAAACCATCTGCAAAATGTTTTTAAAATGCACCAAGTAGAATTCAGTGACTTTGGAGTTGTTTCCTTTTCCATCTCTGAGATGTAATTGTTTTGCCAGTTTCTCATTTGAAATGTATGTTTCAGTCCTAATGAATGATAACTACAGCTGATGGCAAACCAAACAGAGAAACTGCCTCTCTGTATCTGCAATCAATATTTAGTTGCTAAAATGTTGCATGAGCTTCTTTTGGGGCGGTGCTGAATATGTGAGATTTTTTTCCATCCGATTTATTTTTCCGCTTAATGAAGTATTATCAGAACCATGGCATGAACACAGGGCTGCGCTTACTGTGAAAGTCTCATGCAGCAATAAGCACTGGTGTGTGATAGCACACGGGTTTGTGATGCCATCTATTCTTCTAAGATTTTCATTTGTCCTTACTCTTATCTAGGGTCTCTCAGTTTGGCCTCTTCTTGTTATAAGACCTCTTGGATACATTACGTGTATCTGCATTACAGATGTGTTTGATGCTCGCAGGGCTATTGGAGCACGGTAATCATTTTCAGGTGGTAGGTGGATTCTGATATTCCTTAACGTGCATTTTAAAATGAAGCAGAGCAAATTTTCACAAATATATTAGCTTTTCCTTTTGTTAGTGGAATTACAATGCCAAGAATTTGGCAGTAAGTGTGTTCCTGGTTACTTCTTGAGTATTTCAAGGATGTGTAGATTTTTAATTCTTTCAATATTTAGGACAAGTTCTTGTATATGCATTCAGCTCAGTCTGGGCAATCAGATGTTGCTGTTTCCTGATGGGATGTGTTAAGTGTTTCTGGTGCTTGTGTGTGAGCCAGGAGGAGGGAGCCTGATGCTATGCATAACCCTCTTTGCATCTAAAAGTTGTTTCCCACTTACCAGCGTGAACTAACGTTAGCAGAAATAGCCGTGTTGCCTCAGACCGTAGTGCTCTGTCTCTGACAGCTGTGCCAAAGGAAGATAATAAGAATAAGGTACTATTTCTTCCAGTTGTACTTGCCCAGCCTTTAGGGATTTGTTGCTCGGGGCCATCTGAGCCAGAGGCTGCTCCTTTTGTCTAACTGCGAGGGTGGGATACGTGCAGAATACTGATGTGGAAGTGCATGGACGTAAGCATTTTAACAGGCCAAAAAATGTTCACAGATGTATTTCTGCTGGATTAATCCAGTTCTAATTTAAATGGTTTTGACTATAGGAACAAGACTGGAGTTGCAGACGAAACACTGGTTTGCATAAGAACGGTATTATACGTGCTCTGGCTCCTCCATGCAGGAAGCTTGGAGAGAAAAAAAAAATGAAAGTTCACATCATCTGTGTTCACATCATGCTTGTGAGCTTAAACTCTATAAAAACAAATCACTCTCAATTCGGTGTCTTGTACTGGATCTGAGTGAGTAGGAAGACTTAATCTAAAACTTGAGAGTTCTGGGAGGCTGTCCTCGGAACGTGCACAAAAACACTGATCTGTTCTTCTGATGGCAAGGCCTATTTGTATCTTGTAGTTCCTTTTCTTTTGTTCTTTGCAGTGTATGCATGTCATTTTAAAAATTAAAGATTAACTTCTTTGAAACGTCTCTCCAACCAATGTCTTCATTTCTGGAAGCTGTTTCTGCTTTTGTCTTATTCGTCAATTATCAGATCAGCCGAAGTCCCTTTTAATGTTCTTTAGCAATGTGCTGCCATTGTCTGCCGGTTAGGCTTTTTGGAAACATTCACAACTCATTTAACAACAAGACCACAAGCTCTTCAAACAGTTTTGAACATTGCGCGCCTGTGTGTGTGTGCATGTGTGTGTATGCCAACAAGAAGAGGCTTTTTCCAATCCTATCTCCATGCAGCAATAAAAAATGTCTCTTTGTCCACACTAGCCACAGGGTGTGTTGGTAACGTTATTAGGCTTCTCTGCTGTATGTCAAAGCCTGCTTGTCCCTGCCCAGGACATCTTATTAGTAACAAATGAGAGGGGAAGCCTGATTACTGCAGCCTGTCAGGTGTAATCTCAGCCACTACAGTGTTTCTGTAACTTTGGTTCAGGTAGGTTGGTCTGCAACTCCTAACATATTAGTAACCTAGATAGTTAAGTTCTAGATCTGCAGGTGTGGTGCTAGCCCTGTGTGCATCCTTGGGTGTTGAATGCCTACTTGAAAGGACAAGAAAGACCTGTAATGGACACCTACACTCATTCTAGAAAGAATGAGTGGTAAAGGATGGTTTTTATTTTTATTATTTTATTTTATTTTTCCTCTAGCAGAAGAAAACATAAACAGGAAGTGTAGTTTTTCATTTCTGTAGCGTGATGCATTAACTGCCTGCACAGGGAAAGGCAGAGACATGCGTATGCTAGACGTGGGATTGCCAAGGCATTTGAAGTATTGTGTACAACATGAGTTGTCCATCTCTTTTTTTTCTTATGTGAAAATAATATTTGTGTGGTGTTTCTGGAGCTCACAGATGTCTGTGATCTGTAACTGTCTTAATCTCCTTCATAGCTACTTATGACTTCCTACAAGTGGGATGTGAGGAGTAGGAGAGCCAGAATCACTGTTTATGATGTGCTGTGAATTGTACCTGTGGAGCATCCAGCCTGCTCCACGCTTAGGTACAGTGTGTGTTTAACAACAGCAGTCCTGGTAAGTGCTGTTTGCATCTGCAGGACTCGATTCTGCATGCCTGTGATCTTTAAAAGATTTAGGACTGTAAGAAGACAAGGATTCATTAAATATTGTTTTGTATAGCCATTTCTCTCTCTACTTACTGATACTCTGAGTTAACACTATTCTTCTGTTGATCTTACTAGGAACAAGAAGCTTCTTTCCTCATTGCTAGTGAAAAGTGTGCTAACCAAAGCAGGCCATAGATTTTATTTTAGCTCCGCTACCTTTTATTTACTTACTATTTATTTGCAGTGTTCCTCTAATCCACTGCAGCTTTATTTATTTATTTAAATGAGTTCTCCACTTTGAACTCCGCTTGGAGATTGAGATATTCTACTGGAGACTCTGCTGACATACAGATGTGTTGCAGTTTCCTTTTACCCTTTGTGAGCTGATGCTGCAGCTCAGTCAGCCTAGTCTGAGAGAGGGACTGTCTCATCAATCCCATGCTGATGCACCTTAATTTATCTAGTTTTATATGTGTATGTGAGTACATCTTTTAGCATACAAGAGTCTCTTATTCCTTGCATGACAGATGCTGCAACCTCTCGATGTCTGTGACAAACTTGCATGTGTAGACAAAGCATGTTATGTTGAAAGAAAATCTTTCTCTCATCAGAGGACCATCTAAAAAGACTTTATGGAGTTGTTCAAGTATCCTCTGGCCTGGGTTCAGAGGAGCACACCAGTGTATACTGAAGTCTTTCGTCAGCCATGTGTATGAGTGCAGTGGGGAGTAGAAAGCACATGCTTAAAATTAAACATATGCTGCAATGTTTTCTTGAGCAAGCGTGCTTCCCTAACTTGGAACCTCAATTAGTGCAGCAGTATGTAGTACAAACTTAGAGTAAGCAGCTAAAATAGGCTGTTTTTTTTTTTTTTTTTTTGTCCTTTTGGTGTGGGATGTTTAATAGCAACCCCTTTGCCATGTAAGCTCAGTGAATTAACAGAGATCATGCTACTGGGAATGAGCAAATTCTGTGGGCTTGTGTCTAATGAAATGAATGTGAACTCTCCGAAGACTTTTCTTCTCTTAACAGCATGGCACACTTGGAGAAAGCCCTCCAACTTCTCTGGTTATTCTGAACAAATTGGAAGCCTCAGCCGCTGATTGACAGCTGCTGGTAGTGTGACTGTATGCTCCCTTCAGCTTGTTTTTTTTTGTTTTTTAAAGTCCTAGCAACAGAGCCTTCTTTTCAGTCTAGGAATGCTGTGTGACCCAGCACGTGAAACTGCATTAAATATAGATGGCCTTTGGCAGTGACCCCTCCCCTCTATCGATTTGCTTTCATCCCACAGGCAGAAGGAGAGCTGAAGTGGTCATAAAATTAACACAAAGATAAAAGATTCTGACAAGTGCTGTTATATAGCTAAGTATTCTTGCATAAATCAGAAGATATCCAATGAATGTTCAGTAATCCAAAAAATAGTTGTAATTTTCCTGAATAGGTTTGAAGCCTGTGGTCAGGCCCTGTATGCTGCACCTGGGTATCTGTCTCCTTTTCTGTCCTTAGCAAAGCTTTTTGTTAGCAAGTGCAATGCTTTGGTCCTGATGAGGGCTAATATTGGCTGCAGTTCTGTTGGCACCAAAATCAAAAGCTTATAGTGATCACTTTGTCCTTCAGTTCCCCAAGATGTTCCCATGTGTTAACACTTCTAAACCTGTATTTAATATATGGTATGAGCACCAGGGTCTCATGCCGTTACAAGATCGTCGAGTGCAGAGCATTTTATAGACAGATACATGTGTGGGATTTGGAAAGGGCACGATGATAGGGGTAATGGGCTGCTGAAACAGAACCCAGCTTCCTAATGTACTGAATGCTGTCACTGATTCAGCAAAGCCTGAAGTGGTGTGGTCCTTGGTGACCTTGACAAGCCAATACAACCCACAGTGTTTTTTGAGGTTTCTTTGTTTTTATATGAGTATGTATGCCTTCTTGACACAGTACTGAAACCATCCTCTCCCCATCCCTTTAAGTGTAGTAGAATGTATTTCCAGCGGAACTTTTTCTTAATGAAGTCTGTGAAACTTTTGGATGTGCAGAATCATTAGATAATGACATAAATGACTTTTTTAGACAGTACCATGTGGCTATATTTCGTATATATGGCCAGAAATATTGGGCTAACTTCTAGGTTTCCTTTCCTCCATCTCCTTGGTGTTTGCTGATTGATTTAAGCTATTGTGTTTTGAGGGAATGAGTTAGTTGCTGTGGAGTGATACTGTCAGAGCTTCTCTTGGGTTCTCGCATGTTTGCTTATCAGTGTTAATCCTGATGGGCTCAGGGGAGGGAGCACAAGCTGACCTCACAGTGTGTGCTGTTAGCAGCCTGGCAGGGTTCCTGGCTCTTGCAGAAGCACTCAAAAATGACAGTTCTCATTTTGGGATAGTTTAAACAAAACTGCTGCCAAACTCTGTTGTGATGTTTTGTTCTAGTTTTGGAATCATAACCCAACAGGTCGGTATTTATCTGTTATCCTCTCAAGTCACCTCAGCTTTTTGTCTCTTAGGAAAACAAACAAACAAACAAAACCTAAAAAGAACAACAACCCTTTTTCTAGTTTTCTGCATGCTTTGATCCTGAATCCTTGTGTGTGTATAGAGCTTAGGTCTTGTTGTGTGTGGTGGATATACAACAATTTTCTTTTCCCTGGCTTTTCCTGGGTGCTCAGCTAAGAGGCTGTTGGTCCTTGAAGCTTAGCAGGGGAGGCAACTCACAGCCACCAACTTAAGGCACCAAGCAGATAAACTGGTGTGAGGGAAGGGCTTCCTGCAGGGGCTGCAGCTCCCACCCACAGGGAAGCATTTCTCTCTCAGTGACCCTAAATGAGGAGCACACAAAAACTCCTGGTTTTTATCTCTAGGTGAGGCCTAAACTTCAATGTATTCCTTCTAGTGAGCACATATGGGTTTATTTCACTAAAATTCTGCATCCACGTTTTGACTGTTTCCATGTTTTTACAATTAATATGGTGCTCTAAAGATGAACTGCATCCTGCTTTGTGATACACTGTCAGCTTCTTTATGTGTAGTTATTCTATATCTATGTGAATTAATTTAAAAGCAATGCATATCACCACCCCAGGGTCCTTGGATGCCCTGAGATTCTTTTGCTTCCAAGCTTCCTAAAATCCTCATTCTTGAAACTGACTGAGCAAAATGAAATGCACTTCATATTAAAAGACCCTGCCACGTGAAGCACTGAGGAGTTGTTTGGAGTGTGGTCAGTGTTTTAAGCTTGTGAGTAAAAATGATCATGAAAATCTTGTGCTAGGTCTGAATTACAGGTGTGTAATAGAGGAAAAAACATACACATCTTTTTTGTTTAAAAGAATTCAATAGCTAAGGTTTTACAGGGTAAATGGGAAGGCACGTCACAGGTATTACTTGTAATCTTAGTGATGATACAATCAAACTGGGAGAAGGCATAAAGATTGCAACACTTCAGAGCACGTCCTCAGCCACTATTAAAATCTTAAAATAAAAGATGTCCCTTAAGCATTGGAAGCCTTTCACTTGTGCTTGACCTGGCATGACGCATGGTTAAAATTCTACAGTTCTGATGTGGTGGGACCGTTACCTTTCTGCCCTTCTTCTGTCTGTGACAAACTATTCATGTCTGTGCCTTCACAATTCTCCTAGTAAGTTCTCTTCTCAGGCTTGAGTGGCTTCAGGCCTTCTGCTTTGCAGAAAGGACAGAGGTCTCAACACATTGCTTATCTGTGTGGCGGCTGATAACAGTCTGTTATGGCTTCCCTGTGCATTTGTCATGATTCTGTGTGTTTGTGGTTGAGGTCCAGAATTGATTTGATCCAGTACTAGGCTTCCTTTACCTGTTTGTCTCAATAAAGCACAAGCTGGAATGGAAGCTTTTTTGGATAGTTGTCCTCTTGTGTTATACAGTGGCTATTGCAACTCATGTTTTACAAGTGTAAGGGTGCATCTTCATTTTCACATTTATATCTCCTGGATCTGGGCTGGCAATTGGATATATCAGGAAGCTAAGCCTATGAGTCTGCCATTCATGTGTGCCTTGCCTGGGGCCCTGATGCTTTGTGAATATTCCACTGCTATGTTTATTAATGTCCTTTCTGTGTGGTGAGAATATCTATTCATTTAGGTTGTACATCATATAGTACACATGAAAATTAGCTATGGATTAAAATATCTGTCCCTCATGCCTGTCACTGCACTACAGCACTGTTGTATCTGTACTGCAGCAGTCTCAACTCTTACTGTCACTTTCAAGCATTTCAAGGTTGAAGCTGGACTTGGTTATCCTGGTCTCCCATCACCTGTTTAACTCCCCTCAGTGCCTCCCCCAAAGACTAATGCAGATGGTGCAGCCCTGTGCAAAGTGAGATGACTGTGGCTGTTCTATTGGCAGTTCTTGCCTGCTGTCAAGGGTTTAAGCTGCAAGTTGCCAAACTGCTGTGCCAAAGCTTAAATACTGGCAAAATCCTCATTTCTTCACTAGTTCCAGATCTTCAAGTTTACCAACTGGATGTAATCAGTCTACTGGGCCTGTTTCTGCTCTGACTTTTGGGAATGTATATTGTCAGTTACTGGTACTGAAGTCTGTGGAGTGATCTCTCATGGACAGAAAATTATCTGAATATTAGGCAACTTGATGCCCTAATGCTAACAAGGCTTGTGATGTGTGCAGTGGTAGTTCCCAGCTCTTCCTGATTTTGGAAGACAACAGGAGCTGTGTTTGCACCCACTTAAGTCTTATGAGCTGAATGGCAGTACCCTGGAACCAATTGCTGTTTCCCGAGTTCTCATTTCATAAAAGTCTGGGTGTCCTGCCTTTTAAAAAACAAAAACAAACAAACAAAAAACCCAAAAAAGACTCAAGACTTCATTACTGTGTGCTTTTTTTTGTGTGTGTGCTCAAGTACCTTACTGCAGCCTTGGAATGCTTCAGGACAAATTCTTAGTGATAACTTCTGGGAGGGGGGGGAAAAGAAAAGATATACCAGGATCATCAAGACTATTACTTGGCAGTTATCTATTTTTGCAGGGCATGACGCCAGCACTGATCTAGATGAATAAGAAATTGGGAAGTCCATTCTGAATGTTGGTTGGGTTCTGCTTGCTGTTTGTTTAGAAAAATTACTCTGTATTTATAATCTGAAGGGGAGCGTGGGGGGCGAGGGGGGGTGTTATGTGGTTGCTGAGTGCCTTTAAGATCTGAGGTACATTCAGATGTTTTTCAGCAGTTTCCACTTCTGACTTGAACATTCAGCATTTCTAGTGGCATAGATGAGGTGAGCTCAGGAGGGGTCTTTGCTGTCTGATTTGTTTATGTAGCAACTGGTAGAAATTGTGCACTTTTGTGCTTCTGAAGTGTGTGGCACTTCTCAGAGGGACAAGATGTAGGATTAGATGTGTCAGGCAGCATGGGGGGTTCTGAATCCTGAACATTCATCATCTCAACTAGCAGTGTGTGACCAAGGGAGGAATTTGATCCATGAGCCTTTTGTCTGTGCCAGATCTGTTTCTGACCATTGCATTTGTATCCATGTAGGCCCCAAATGCCATTATTTATAATGTCTACTACAGGACTTTTTCTAAAATCAGTTTTTTAGAGGTATGAGTTATCACTGTTTTAGTTGGGGTCTCACATCCAGTTCCACACATGTCAATTGCTCTCTTTTTTCTGGGAGCTGCTGTTCCTTCATTGGTTTACACCAGCCAGTGTTCCATATGCGCACTTGTAAGAAGCTTCCTTTACTTCCATTATTTTAACTTATTTTATATAGGGATGAGTACCCTAAACTGTGTGTGGCCTTTGGGGAAAGAAAAATGAAGACATTAGAATGTTTTTGTGACTTTTTTTTTTCCCAGAATTTCTTGCAAAAGAAAATGTGATCTTTTATTCTTGTGTCTGGATCATCTTTCTCCATTGCTAGAATGGAATTGTTCTTGGTTTTTGTTTTTTTGTTTTTCTCCTCCCTCTCCTGACCCAATTATTTTCTTTCATTTTTTCTAACAAAGGTCTGAAAATCTTCTTTTGGTCAGTGACTGGGACACCTGTCAGCCAACTGTGTGCTGAATGTCTATAGCTTCCAGAGATACTGGTCAGAAAGTGCTTAGAGCTCTGGGGATTTGGTACCACCCAGTGTAGAACAAATTAATTTCATGGTGTTTTTTTCTGCACTTGGCCAAATGAAATCTATAAGAGTCTGTGCTTTGTTTGTTTGAACTTCTTGAGTTAAATTTCTCCATTTCATTCTGTGCTTGGCTCTGATACCTCAGAGTTTTCCAGTAGTCTCCAAATTCCTCTAACCCTAATGCCAGGCAGATATGTACACCTCTTTCTCTGCTTCTACCCCACTGCTCCATAATGCATCTGGACTTGTTTCCATGATGTCTGTTCATCATCAGTTTTGTCCACTTGGATTTTACCTTCCTTGAATGTTTAAGAGCTGGAGTTCCTATGTTACTTGTTATTGCTGGATGGCGTGCCAATCTCAGATACTTAATTTCTGTTCACTGCTTCCTTGTACTGCTTTGATACTTCACATTGAAATGTGGATTTATAGAGATGGATCCATGGCTTCAGCTATCTCTTATGGTTGTTATGGGAAAACAGTATTTTGATTAACAATGGGAGATTCTGGGTGATTCAGTGTCTATTCAACTATTATAAATTTAGCTGAGCTTGTTCAGATTTTTTTGGGAGTTTATTCTCCTCTTTTTTTTTTTTCCTCTTTTTTTTTCTTTCTGGCGAGAGCTGGTAAATTTTATTTTCTTCCTTTCTTCTTGCACCAAGTTGCTATGAAAACAATACCTTTTAAACCTGTTGAAAAATGGAAAACCCACAAGTGGAAAACTTGGGGCCGGAAAAAATGCAACAATAGTTTGACTCAGAATTTCTCAAGTTGCATCTCCCTCTAGGGTTTAGATGTCCCTGGATGGGGTTAGACTGCGAGTTGTTGCCTTTGTAGCAAGCTTTGTCATTTATAAAACGTCTCCTTGTAGTTTCTGTCATGACTTAACACGCAAACAGTTCTGAGTTAGAGCATCTCCCTGTTGGTGGGGCTATGGAGGAAATGACCTGCCTGCCTTGCGTATAACTGATCTATAGCTTCTGGATTCTTCATATAGTTTTGCCACTGTACCAGTGAGAACATGTTGTTTTTTTCATCCTCCTCCCCTTCAGTCAGTTAGGATGAGACTGCCTGCTTTGCATTTAGGAGTCTAGGCAATGCTAGCCTTATTTAGGCACCTTCTGTGGTTAATGAAGTTAAATGGGGAGTGCTTCTGAGTATATAAACTAACTTTTAAAAGCACATAAGACTGATAAATCTTCTTCTGGGATCTCTGCCCACTAATTAGATCTGTGACATATCTGTATGTTGTTTTATCAGCCTGATAAAGATGAAGTCTACACATGGATAAAATAAGCAATATGGAACAGAAAAATAATCTGCTCTTCTACAATGACTTCACAGTCATAATATAATCTTTTATACGCTAAACCAAATCAATGTAGTGATTACCTGGGGAATTAAGAACTATATTTAATTTTTCTTTTGAGATCTGTGACACTGGTTTGCATCTGTTTGAGTTCTTGAGGACTGATGAAGCACTCTAAATATGGGAAGGTAGTTTGCTAAGTATCTAATAGCTGTTGGCTAGTTCTACTCCTCCTCCCATGTAATTTGGCATACTGAGGGTAGCTTGATCTTAGGACTAGTTTTGTTCACAATCCAGTCTGTGGTGTGATCAAAGCCAAAGCAGATGGCTTTGATTGTTCCTACTTGGTAGTGTAAATCCCTTGAATATATCATTCTTGCAGTACTTGGGCCAATTAAAGTCCTCTTGAAGCTACCTATGTTTCATAAACATTTTGTAGACTCTTCTGAAAATGAGAAATGGTTCTTTCACCCACCTGGTTATCCTTTTAAAATCACTGCAGCTACGCTCCTCATTCTGTTATTAGAAAGTGAGAAGGTAAATGTGCAGTAGGACACAGAATTCATTCTTATAGACTCCAAAAGTAGAATATCTGCCTTTTCTATGAGTTCCCCACTGAGAAGGGGTGACCTACAGCAGTGTTTCTTTTAGTGATTGTGCCTAACTCAGGTGTACAACTTTTCCATTCTCAAGCTAATTAGTTTTGGTTGAGTAACTCATCAACATTAAGTAACAATAAGAATCATATTTCCAAGAACACTTTCCTTGTTACAGAAAATTGGAATCAAGTGTGAAAGTGTGGTTACTGAATCTCTTTTTCACAGCGTGTTTTTTAATGACTTTAGAAGGGCTTTCTGTTACCATGCTAAGTGTTTTAAATACAGCTGATCAGGCAACTGGATTACATTTTGAAGTTGTAGGCTCCTTACAAGGTAAAACTTATGCTCTGAATTTAATAGAAAAAACTGTGTTCTGATAATGTTCCCAATCTGCGAGAGAGTTCAGCTAACAGAGGAGGCTTTCAGCAGCATCTTCTCTGGAGCATGTTAACCACAGCTGAGATAGGTCTCTGGGTAGACTGGAGCTGGGGATGGACCCCTGGAAATCCTTCTTGTTTCACATTTGCTGTGAGCCATGTATCTGGTTAGCCCATTTATGTTACACTTACTTGCAGTTGGTTTCAGTTATGAAAGTATTCTTTACTCTGACAGGGGCTTCAGACTTCTATCTAGGGGCAAATTCTGCCACTGAAGAACCACATTCAGTGCCCCTTTCCTTACAAATCAGTCAGGGGTCAAGTTTTTCATCATCCAAACATTTAGCTGACTTTTATTACTTGCTATTCCCTCTTTTTAATTGAGAAACTTCAGTACTTTTTTTCTACCTGCTCTTTCCCTCTCTGTGCCAGAAGGTGCGTGTCTTCTGCTGGTTTTCCCATAACTGCAGGCTGCTTGCCTTAGTCTTCTTTTCACAGTTATTGATGACCAGCTTCCCAGGAGAATGTAAAGATCTGCTTCCTTTTGCTAGGTCTGAATTTTGGGATGTTTGATTAGTCTTGGATTGGTTTGATTACTCATTTCTTTGAATGATGTCATGTTCTTTTCAACTTTTGTTTTTTCATTACTGAGAAAAGAAGGGAGGAAGGTGAAGACCTCAGGCTTTTGTATTTGTTTCCTTACTTTTAATTTCAACTTCTGCTTCTTGTCTTTCATCATCAGGTCAGAACTAAGTGTGTTGCCCTCCAGTGTTTTACATACAGGCTTTACTACAGAGTCCACAGCTCATCACATCAGCGTCACAAGGGGAAGCAACATACTGAGGAGCCAATGAGCCTCATCACGTGTTGTTTTTTTTTCCCTCTGCTTTGACTGTCTAGTGTTGTTAGTTTACATACCAGGAGAATGTATACAAGATGAGAGAAGTTTATTGGCCCACAGAGGCCTGCCCTTATTAACCCTGAAAAATTCTCATCAATCCATCACCACTGTGAACTTACAAGTTCAGTTGTGGGCTACAGCTTCTGTTTTCTTCCACAAATAAGCACCATGTCTCCTTTGAACTGGCCGCTTTTATTTATGTTGGATGCTGGTTTTTCACACATCTCAGCTACCCAAGGGGGTTACAGCCTCATCTTTTACTTTATTCTGCCTTCTTTATAGCACCATCTAAATCAGAACAACTTATTGGTGTACATCTGTGAACCTTCTTTACTGCACATATAGTACAGTGCTTGTTTAGAGTAGCTTTGTTCTTTTCTTGAGGTGATTTTGGTATGCATGGAAATAAATCTTTGCTGCTGAGCTAACCTGAGTTAGGCACACTGGCAGGACTGTCCTTTCAGCACAGCAAGTGGAAGCAGCTACAGCGACAGGCAGCATGCAGGTAGAGCAGGGTGATCTTATTAGCAGCTATTGTCTTGGGCTTCTTGTGCAGATCTAGCTAGGTCAGATCTGAACGCTGTTACTCAGGTGTGAAGTTGTTCTGTGGTGTGCCCAGCCCACTGGCCATAGGTCAGGGGAGGCGCAGTGCAGAGGAACCAATAATTTTCCCCACTAACTTCTCTGTGTCCGATGCATTAACTTACAGATCCCACAGGAACTGTTTTCTGGCAGAGATTTTCAGTGACACAAGGAATGAACAAGTGCTGCATCCTGGAGAAAGGGAGAATGAAGAGCTGCATACCTTTAGCCTTCTTTCAGCTCTGTAAAGCTTTACTGCTCCCCTGGAACAAATGACTCAGGAGTGTCAGTTGCATTAAATCAGGGATAATGTATGGATATACAGAAACTCCTATTGGCTCTGGCTGGATGAGTGGTTGTGCTGTGGATCACAGTCTGTTTCAGCTGGAGTTGAGGAAGCTTTGTCGGGAAGGGAGCAGGGCAAAAGAATTGGTGAATGCAGACAAGGAGTTTTACTGGCATGGTGGGCTTCCATACTGCTTAAGATAAATCATCCCTTATCTGTACTCGCATCTGGGTCAAATCTTTGGCTCATGTCAAGGGCATAGCTGTGTGATGCCAATGGTTCTATGATTCTATGCCAAAGTAGCTGAGCTAACAAGATCCAAGCAAGAACCCGGCTGCTTGATTTTTTTTTCACTTGCGCTGGTTACCGTGTGTTGCATTGCATGTATTTCAGGCAATATGTTTCCTATTTGCTTAGCTGTTTATATTTTAAACAATCCTATCTCAGAGCAACAATGCGTACTTGCTTTTTAAAATATTTGTCTTGATATGTTTCCCAATTTCTGGTCCTGGCACATCAAACTCAATAGAATATATTCTGGTTTTGGGAAGATGAAATCAGCCAGTGATGTAATCTGTGTAACTGATGTCTTTCTTTCCCTCATGGCTCTGTTGAACTTGCTCCCTTTTATTTTATCTCTCAAACTCAACAATAAAGGACAGGCAATAAAAGCAAGTCTTGGATTCTAGGCCCTCGCTGTGTTTTGCATTTGTAAGAAAATCATATAAGTGACTTAGCTAGGATATAAGTCAGTAAGAAACAGAGATAAAAGGAGCAATCACCAGACTCAGATGCCTGACAGCAGAGAATACGTTTTTATAAGTCATGATTCCTTCCTGCCTTAAAAGAGCTGTTTTGAGACTATCCAATTATGAATTCATGGCAAATATTAGCCAGGTAATACTAGCAGGAGTATTCCTTAACCCAACATGAGGGTGCTTCAGGTGCTGACAGAATTACCTGGTGGAGGGATATTTTAAGCTGGTGATTTTGGCTAATAGGTATCTGTGTTTTAACAATATAACAGGATTTTCATTTTGTCTCTTGAAGCACAAAAGTGAGGTATTGGCAGCCTTGAAATGGCCGGCCCCTCTGAGTGGTAAATACAGAAACTCCTGATTTTTGTGTCTTCAGCTTTCCATACTATGGGGCTCTTGTGTTCTTAATATCAGCAAGATCCAGTGCTAAGATATCAAAAATACACTGAAATTGTATGCAAGATCAACTCTACTACTGGAAATATGGACTTATCTCTTGCTGGCTTCAGAAAAACAGACCCCAGTCAAGAAATGAGTAAAGGCAAGGGAACTTACTTTTCTCCTATAAACTCTATCTTTGCTTTAAAGAAAGCAAGCATGTTGCATTGCCTTTTCTCACAATCTTTCCTGCAGGGAGCAAAGATCACTTCAGCAACAGGGATATTCTTTTCCTTTGTTTTTCTTTTTTGCCTTAAATCCCAACACTTTTCTCTCTTCAATAAAACTTAAACAAAAGGAGTGTTTGGGCCAAAAGTCCAGCAAACCTCTTTGTTCATAATGTCTTAAGTTAGTGGGGAAAAAAGTAAGTCGTTGCAAAAGGAAACCTATATTAAGAATGGGAAAGCAGTAATTGAGTGCAATAACAGTGGAGGAATTGGGTAGTGATATCTGAATGAACGCTGTTCAGATAGGTGTTGGCATACATTTACTTTCCACTTCTTGTGACTACAAACTGGTGTGTGACAAATGCAAACCAGTTATATCTCTTTGACTCCTGTGACAGCTAAGGGAAATGTTTTCAGTTACAGGTGGATTGTTACTTTTGTCTTCTGTGGGCTTCAGTGGAACCTTCTACTGTTTGATTTGCTGTGTTTGTGGAACTATTGGGTCCATTTTCTTCGTCTTGCATAGGACAAGAGACCATAAAAAAAACCAATAACATTTTCCAGTTATGGCCGGATGGCCAGAGGGAGAGCCTTAAAAATGTATTCCAAATCTGCAGTATCCAAGGTCAAATGCAGCACTGATGTGACAGATGGAAATGACTGCAGCAAAAGAAATGTGGGGACCAAATACACTATATCAATTTAGATTATATTCAAATGCTGATTTCAGTCACACCAATCTTGTAATCCAGAAGGGTCACTTCTTTTTAATAAAAAATTGAATTTAGTCTTAACAGGATTTTTTCTGTAATAGAAATAATATACAGAAAACAAGGATCTGTTTTATAGGCTTTTTTTAGTAGACAAAAAACAATACAGATTCATTGATCCCCACCATGGGTATCCATAGAGTCTGTGGGTTCCTGTGAAATGGGACCTGCAGCAGCTCACATTCTCCCTTCTTACCTCCCCTTTTGTTGCTGTTGTGGCCAGCTTTGAAAACAAATGCATGTGCTGTGAGGTCAAAAACCTTTTGAGTAGGTTGTGGACCTTAGGTGTAACTCACAAATGACTTCAGTATTCTTCCTAATTTTTCTCTGTCTGGTCCTGGCACATGATTTATTAGCGCATGTAGTTCAAACTTGTCTTTGTTGCTCAGCTGGTCATAAACTTCTCTTTGTACAAGGAAAACAAGAGGAAAGTACTAGCACTCAGTAAATTATAAAGTGAAAGAGTAGTGTTGTTTATAATTGTACCAATATTGCTGCTTCTTGTCTAGCTTTGAAACTCCACGGTAGGTAGAACTGCAAGCATTTTATCTTGAGGAATTGGAGGCTGCCTTGAGTCCTAAGTTTTCTTGGGCTTTGGCTGATGCCATACATGGGGTGTGCACTCCACTGCTTGCTTTCAGAAAGGAAGAGAGGGACAAGTCAAGTGATAGGAAATCATGTTTTCTCTGTAAACAAGACCAACTGCTGTTGCGGTGTATTTAGATACCGAAGCTGGCTCTTTTTTCATAAGTGCCCTTTGAGTTTTTAGTGATGCAGGCTGTCAACGCTTCTTTTGGAGTTTAGTGAGGGATCTTTCAAAAGAAGTCTTTGTGGATCTGTTTCCCTGGATGTCAGTGATAATATTTACCCCCTTCCCCTCTGCCATGGAAGTACCTCTGCTGATTTAGAAAATCTTGGTGTCTTTGTGGCTTTAGGAGGACAAAACAGAGGTGCAAAGTGCTGGCATTTAATCTCAGCTCTTGCTTTGGTGCTCTGGTGAGCTGTTTATTTTATTTCCTCACTGGAGGGGGAACTGGGATATTTTTTTTTCCCTTCAAGCTGTCATGACACAAGCTGAAAAAATAAAGACACAGAGGGCTTTCTCCTGAGCCTTCTCACAGGGTGTAAGAAAACTGCAAAGCAGAGAGAAATCAATGAGAGTATTTCTGTGTTCACTAAAATCTCGCTTAGGAAGATTCTAGTGAAAATGGAAAAAAAAAACCAACCCAAAAACAAAAAACTCAAACCTGAACTTATTGAATAAAACTTCTGATGGAATGGTTTGTTTTTGTTTAGTATCAGACTTAAGTGTGGTAAAATCAGAAAATGAATTAAATGATGGAGGTAAAATATAGAGGTGAATTTATTTATTTATTTATTTTCACTCCTCCCACATCTTTGTTAAAATCCTGAAGTCTTGCATCGATGTTCAACATGAAGTTTGAAGGCAGGGATATGTAGTATAACTGATGATACCAAGACCCTGAGACCAGAGTGGATGCTACCAATTCTGGTGGTTGAGCTGAGAGACAGAACTGTGCCAGCTGTACTGCTTAAAAACAAAAGGCTTACTAAAAAAACCAAACAAGTATGCATCTGGAACTTGAATTTGATACTAATTTATACTCTTAAGGCATTGAATAAGATTTTCAAACAGGTACTCTATACGACGATAACCCAGATTTATGGGGATAGGATGATGGAGATAAGATCATCTAGACTGAAACTGAGCTTGCAAATACTGTGCTGTCATTCTGTGCATGCTGGGCTCTGTCTCAGAGGGCAGAAATATAACTGTTCTTCCTACTATCCTGTCTGCTTCACCAGGAGTGCATTCCAAATTGGTTGTACTTGAGCAGCTCTGATGAGAATTCTTTTTTGAGTCAGATTTGATGACGAAGCTCAAAATGGTGGATTTTGTCTCAGGAGGTCAGATTTGTTGGGCTTGCATTGCTAACAGGAAAAAAAAAACCACAGACCTTTATGTTAGTAAAATGCAATTCAGATCCGTCCTGTTTTTAGTGATTAAACCCTTTTCTAAACCAGTAGTGGGATTTTAAATACCTCACTTGTCTTTCAAGGTCTATGAGTAGAGAAGTCTTTAAAGAGGCTGTGCTGCTTTAGTACAACTTGTGCCTTTGGAAGGCAGCAGCCCATCTGCAAGTTGCAATGTATGATGTAGCACGTGGCTTTATGACACAGTGAGGTTGTGGTTGAGCAAATTATCACCATCAGAAAAATCTCTTGTTCCATTTCCTTAATTACGTGATGAGGTAAAACAGATTCATTTAGTAGCATTGCCCAGTATTTGGACACCAGTTTCGCTGGCAAGGTATGATTTGCTAAGACTCCATAACTGAGCTGCATTTAGGCTACCGTTACAGCAGGTGCTCTCATCTAATAGAAATAAAATCCTCTTAAATCTGTGTTAAAGCCTGTCTAGTCCTATGCAAATGCCTGAAACTGTATTGTAATAGTGAAATTAATATTCCAGATTACTTCTTGCTGGGAATATGGCTGTGGAAGATACAGTGGGTACAGCACAGTCACTTGGAAGGGCAGGCAACATTCGTGAACCAACAAGACTTTTCAATTCAAATGGCATTTGCACAGAAATATAGCAGTGCAGATGGTATGATTTCATTTTTGCCAAGCCTGGGTCAGTGTTAGATATTTCAGTGTTCAGAAGTATTTGCCATAAAAAGAACAGAATATTTTTATTAGTTCACTCTTGTCACAAATGGATGTCTGTAAAACTTCCGCATGTATTTGAATGGTCACGAGGGATTATCTCCCTTGAGGACAGGAAAAGGCACTTTCATAAAGGTAATGAATGTCTTATATTTGAGCAGCGGAGGAAAATTTGTATTAAGATTTTCTAGCTGCTACCCATGTAGTTGGCGGGATTGCAACAGA
This sequence comes from Excalfactoria chinensis, assembly GCF_039878825.1. Classification (NCBI taxonomy): domain Eukaryota; kingdom Metazoa; phylum Chordata; class Aves; order Galliformes; family Phasianidae; genus Excalfactoria; species Excalfactoria chinensis. The sequence continues at coordinate 4,462,832 of NC_092833.1, read as the reverse complement.
TGATCGTGAGCTTTGACAAGTTAATATGGGCTTAGGTAGCAGTGCTGAGTTTCTGGGAAAAGAAGTTAAGAGGCTGCAGGGGGAAGGAAAAAAGCTGTGCTCTGATTAATCGCCTCATCAGCAGTTGTGCTCTGGTGGCTTGCCCCATACAGCCTCATTATTCCCAGGCAAAGAGATTCTCACATGACATGGGAGATGCTCAGGGTAATGAAACCCAGCAGTCACATTAAGGAAAAAAAAGTGCAGGTTTTAATCATTTCTGCACTTTACATTCTGAAGTTATTCTGTATCTTCTAGTTCAGAGCTTCTCACCAGAGCCTTTCCCAGGCCCTTCTCCTGGGTGGCTGACCAGTACAGGCTTAAAGAAGTGATGCAACTGTCTTTGCAGATAGACTGGGAGTCGGGCTGCCAGAGAAACAGCACTTCTGCACTGATGGAGCAAACAGCTTAGTACACAGGTAGCCTTGACTAAAGGAGGTACTGAACAAGGATTTTTTTTCCTGTCCTGTTCCTTGACCTCTATCTAGATTTCTTCCTGTTTTTTGGGTGGAAGCCTACAGTTCTTGCACAACTTGATGATCACAAATGTTTTCCTGGACAAACTCCAGTGCAGGCTCCCAGGAAACCCTTATTGGAGCTGATGAGTTCTTCTGCTGGCTGGAATGATTGTAAGACTGAGATGCAGTGAGTAATTTCTCTTCGAGGTAAAGCAGTTCCATGTGAGGTGGTACTTCTGCAGCTGTGAGCAGACTCGTTAGATTTGTCATGGCTGTCCTGACTCCTGGTGGCCGCTGAAGACACTTGTCAGGGGTAAGCGATGCTTTTCTAAGAGGACTGATCTTCCCCCCTGACATTCAGCGATTCTTTATTGGTCGACACGTGGCCATTGCCTGTTCTTTTGCTTTGCAGAAGTCTCCATTAACCTAGAAAGGATTTTTTTTTTTTTTTAAACAAAAAACTAATGTTGAAATTGGTCTTGCATGAATGAATTCACAGTGAGTGCTTTAGCCAGCAAAGATCCATTATAGCAATTAGCCTGAGCTGTCCTGCATGCAACTTACAGCTCATGTAGCTTTGCATCCTGGAGCAGAACTGGGATGTAATGTCTGAGGGGTTTCAGCCTGAAGAGATGGGTGAGAAGAGAATGCACCTATGCTTAGGCCCAAGTCTTCCGTTCTTGCTCTTTCATTACCAGACTCAGAATCTGGTGTTGTTTGTGTTTTTTTTTTTAGTGGCACTCCAAAATCTGGCATGATGGAAATATGCCTTTATCTATGCAGGTCTGAGCATTGTTCTTCTTTCTTTCCAGGATTACTCAGTATTGGTAGGTGGGTTGTTTGCTTTTCTTTTGGCTTCCTGTCTACATTATAATGGTCTGCAAATATTCTGACATCTCCAGTTACTTGAGAGCAGCACCAGCAGTAGGCACTGCTTAAGAGTTTGTGAAGGTTTCTTGAAGACTGGGACAGAGGATGTGAATTACTTCCCACGTTTCCAAGTTGCCCATGCTTCTTTGGATGTGTGTATGAGATTTAGGAAGAGTAGTATGCAAAGAAAAAAAAACACACCAAAACACTAGAGGTTTTGGCCAGATTCATTTGATTAAATCTTAGATTTAGCAGTGGGAGGATAGCAGCCCTGGTTTATTTCTGCAGTAATATGTGTTGTTTTAACTCATTGTTAACTGTTATAACTACTCCTGGATTGAAATCTTAGTTTATGGGAGCTGCTGACAGAGGTGAGTTACTGGTATATCTGTAATAGAACTTACAGCTTAAGGACTGTCATTTTGCATATATGTATGGCTTTCTCCTCTTTCCTTGGAGGCTTAATATAACATTTCACTGAAATTCAGCCAAAATTTGTAATTTTATGCTTTTCTAGCTTTCATAGTCCTGGTTTGTACACTAAATATTCTTTAAGTCATCATTTTAATGTGTGCTTTCTGAATGAGAGATTGAGGTGTCACAGCTGAATACTTTCTAACCCACTTCTGCTTTCTGTGGAGGTTCTCCTTCACAAGTAGAAAAACGTGTGCAGTTACAATGGACGTGCTGCTGCAGCGCAGAATATCACGTCAAGTAATACCTGAAAATTGCAGCTCACGATTCAGCTACTGCTGGAATCAAGTGATTGTCTCGTAGTTCTCTCTGTACCAAGGTAAAAGAATGCCAGAATACTCTTTTCATGGGGTTTTTTATTTGTGATAGATTTTCTGAAGTGTGATTTGACACTTCCTTCTTGGAGCGTGTTGAGAGGTTGGCAGTGAGCTGTGGTGACAGAACTGAGAGGCTTTCAGAGAAACTCTGTCCCAGCTGGCAGGGAGGTGTCACGTGGGACTTGGGCATGGTGTTCCCCCACTCCTGTGTGGGAAAGCCCTGACGCTGCTTCACAGCAGTATTACAGCAGTTGATGGGTGCATCTGTAGGTATTTAGATGACCTCTGGGAAAAAACCAAATCTGCTGTATGACATAGATGCCACCCAGTGTGAATCTCTAGGATAGTTACTGTGCAGTGATGCTGGCAGATGCATATTCCTCTCAGGAAATAATATTGGTAGATCAGTTATAAATATTTCTGTATTTGTGGAAGCAGAAACTCTTCCTTTATTCTCATCTCTGTGGTGCTCTGGTAGGACGAGCTATGGAAGTTACAAATTCATTTCTGACTTCACAGTTACTAAAGTCCTTCTGCAGGATTAACCATTTGTAAACAATATGGAATTACATAAAACTCTTAATATGCTCTTCATACTTCAAATATCATCCCTGAGTCAGGTTTAAGATTTAACTAAGGAGAAGTTCACCACTCTCATTTTAATTCCCTTCTGGCCTTCCTTCTCCCAGCTGGAAGATCCTATCAGCACATTTCCTTACAGCATTTTGCATTGCAGGTGCTGGAGTGCCACACACAGTCCAAGGAGCTGCACATCACTGTCAGCTCCAGAACTGCTGAGCAAAGCCAAGCTATGCATAATATACCTTTGAGTTACTCTGTACTATTACAGCTGGCAGTAAGCTTGCAGAAAACCTCAGGACTGACGCTTGCTTTGTTCAGTGAAGATACCAACATCAGAGTCTGTGTAGTGGGATTGTTCCTGAATATGATAGAGTACAGGGGTCTGATGAGAACTCAAGGTCTTCATTTTGGTATCTAAAGAAGGTATGTAATCATCAGGAGATGAAAGGTTAGCAGAACACGCAAATTTAACCCTACACCTTCACTATAAAGATCAAATGTCACAGCCACTTAGTTTCAATGGTTTTCTGGGGAGAACTCAAAAGGCACTTAACAAGAATCAGATGTACAAGTTGCTTCTCACTAATTGGATTCAACAAAATCCTGAAGGTTTTTTGTTCTCATTCTTAAGTGGAATCTGCCAGTTTGGCCAAGATAGAAACTACCTCCTTCCATCTTGGAACAAAAAATTGGAGGCAGGTGGGAATCCCCTCTGAGAGAGGTAGGCAGGCACCCAGGATCTGCAGCACCACTCCAAAGGAGCTTAGCTTCGTGAGTTTGTCTGTAGTGTGCAAATGCACATTTGGACTGCTTGCATTTGTCCATTCTTTCTGTTAAAGAGATTGTGTTTTCAGCCAGCACTGATGAGTGCTGATGCCAGAGGGGTTGTTCTGCTTCTCTGCCACCTACAGCACCTTGCGGCCATTGCTCTGCTCTCTATCACCTGGCACATGCTGTCCTGCAGCTGTGTGGTCAGCAGTGCTGCAGAGCAGCCTGGTCAGAAGTGGGGCAGAGCTGTGCACGTGGCTTTCCAAGTTCGCATTTCCTAGGAGCTGTGTTTGTCTGCTGGTGAGTAGGCAGACGAGCGTGACAAACTAGGATTTTAAGAAATCTGCCTGTGTCATTAAAGGGTGTGTTGAAGATGGTGAAGAACAAAGGAAATAATTTAAAGCCTTCTCTGAGGAGTGGGAAGTCATGGTGAATGGGACAAGCAGTTGGTAGTGATGTAAGGGCTGGGAACATGAGGAAGTTTGGGAGAAGCAGGAGGAGGGACACCTTAGGGGAGAAGGGATTGTTCTCCAGGGAGTGGGCTTTGGTGAGAGGAGAGAGACGTATTATGGGGGCGTCTGAAATCCTGCCAGCATACTAACTAAAGCTCAGCATGTGCTCCAGGGTGAGGAAGTGGAGGCTGTTGTGTAGGGCTGGGTGTTGTTTTTAACGCAAGTATTTAAAACCTTTGTGCTTGCTACCAGTCAGAATACTTGAGTTAAAAACCTTTGGTTATACTATGTCTGTTTCATGTTGTTTTTTGTAGAAGGAAATCTTGAAGTAGAATACAGACAAGGATGAAGCTGTGGGAAAATGACTGCCTAAGCTTTTGGGATGCTGTGGGAGGTTTCGGGGCTGGGACCAGCATCATCTTAATATAGCAGTGGCCCTTCCCATGATAGAGTGCCCTGCCAAGGAGTTGTGGGGGCTGCAGAATGAGGTAGTTGTGTTGTGTTCAAATGTGGTAACTTTCACATGCTCTTGTCTCAGCAAAGCAAAGAGGAGGAACTGTGTGCTTGTCAGCCATGACCTGGAGACAAAGCATGGTGGGCCTCAATAGGAGGTGCTGCTTTGATACTGCAGCTTATTCCCAGGCCATACGGTGAGCTGCACTAGGGGTCTTATCTACCCAGGAGAGCATGAGGTGGTGTGAATGTGTCCATGCTGACAGTGAACCTGTGTGCCTGCAGTGTGCTGAGCAGTTACAGTTTTGTCTGTGTTCCTGGGGGATTGGGGTGTACTGCTACAAGTGTTCCTGCAGAGCATGAGCATGGACTGGCTGACTATGAGAACAGGATGTCTGTATGGGAGAAGCGCCAACGTTCCCGCAGTTATCTGTGGAGATGTCACCTGCAGTTTAGTTGGTTGGAGGTGGCTGCTCTCCAGGCAGCTATAGAAGAAATGCTGATTGAAGCTGCTTGTGATGCTAAATCTACCAGGCTGCTAGGGGGGCCTGCAGGAACTGTGAGGTGGTGCCAGGCCTCCCCTGCTAATTTGGTGTGTATCCTGAGAAGAGATTGGAGATTGGCTTAATTTTAAAGCTGGCTTCCTTCTGTGAAGCCCCTTGGGAAGAACAGCTGTGTCTTCTTACAGCTGCTTCTGGGAGTTGAAAAATGTGTCCCTGTCTCAGACATTGAACATAGCCCCTTTTATTTATGAGAGTGAAAAACAAGGGGAAAAACATTGTTTTAAGAAGGACTAAAGATGTGGAATGCCTACAAGCACTGCACCATGCTTGCAGTTTCCCAGCTGGTGCTGCTGGAGACTCAGCCCCTCTGCAGACAGCAGCAGTTGTGCTGTGCTGGCAGTGTCCCCTTGTCCTGGTGCCTCCCACTGGGGCTCCTCCTGCTCTCCCTGCTGTTTCAGCTCATCCCTGTGTCTGTCATTTCTCTGCATGGAGTGGAAGAAATAGGCTGTTTTCTGTTCTCTGACACCAGTGATTCCAAATACTTTCACTGCTGAAATGTTCTGCGTAGTGAGAGAGAGAGGGACAGCACAGTGTGGAGGCTGACAAATGTCCATAATCTTGGATAAGGAATTAATGCATGAAGACTTTGTTTGTGGAAAAATACATATTTTGAAAACAAAACCTGTTTGTGTTTTGGAACAAGTTGCGTGCAAGACTTGGTTCCTGTTTGTTTGTTTCCTTATGTGATATTGTTGATTTGTTTCATTGCAGCCGTACAAACTTTTGGTTGGAGCTTTTTGTTTTGTGTTGACATGCAAAGGAATTTTGTATCTGAAAGTTCAGCTGCTTTTGACTGCTTGAGCTGTTCTTGAGTCTAGGAAGCACAAATAGCATGGAATGTGCAGAGGACAGTTAAGCCATGCAGTCAGCCCTGTGAGGGCTTTTTTGCACGCCTGTTCTCAAGCATGGAAATAGTCTACTGACGTGCTAGAATGTTTTTGAATATTACCATGTGTCTGTGTCTTGAGCTCATGGCACTTCTAAGTGTAAATATTACAGAAATACAGCCATTCTCAGTTTTGGAACAGGTGCGTTTTGGCTGCTCTGTTCAATGTTGGTTTTTTTGTTGGCTAAGCATTTTGTTCAAGGGGAGACCTTAGGAAAGTTCTGAAGGACCAAAGTGATATTGCAGACCTTGCAGGTAGCCCAGAGGTAGAAAGGTGCCTCGTAGTCCTGTTTGTGCCCCGTCTACCTGTGACGCTAATGTAACTACTGAATCATTTAAGGGAAAGGGAAAACATAATTATAAATAGGAGTCACAGCACAAGAAGGTTGTTTCTGTGAAGGACTTCAAAGGGAAGAGGAGAAGCTTGAAAGCCACGGCTGAGCAAAGCAGTAAAGGGAGACTGATGGGATCAGAAGGCAGCATCCAGCAAGCCAGATATTGGTGCTGTATTAATAATGGGAGGAAAAAAAACCACACATGAATGCATGAAACTCAATTATGAATATAGTATTAGCTTGTTGAAAGTCAGATTATTAAAATATGGGATCTCTTTCAACATATGGCTTTTTTTTGTTGTTTTTGCTTTTTGTTCAACAAACGATTTGTCAGATTTAAGAGCTAATCTTGTTCTGTAGTGATTGCGTACTACAGTCTGCAAATTGGAATTAGTTCTTGTGCTTTTAAAAACCTTGCAATATGTGCAATCATTTCTTAACGGGCTCCTTTTCCCTAAAATGTTTGGGAGGGCTGCAAAGTTACGACAGATGTCAGTTCTGCCAGGTGTTTGGTAACTGCGTTCTGATCTTGAATGGACAAACACTTTGTAAGGAGGTGGTTTTCTAAGAAATACACCATGAAATGAAGCAGATTCATAATCAGGAAATGTCATGTAATATTTATTTTATGCTTAATGACAAGGTCCCAGTTGTAACTTTTCTCAATGTGTATTGTAAAAAAGCCTTGAAGTATTTCAGCGAGGAGGAAATGATAGGGGAGAGCACGTCAGACAGCACCACCTACTGTCCCGAGGTGGGATGTGAAGGCTGCAGCGAGACGGTCGGAATGGTCCTTTTAGAATCCACCTCCCCAAGTGTTTGCTGTTTCAGTAGCAGCTTGAAGCCTCTCTTAGCAGTTCTGGGGACTCGTACAAGGATGTGTTAATCTCTTATTTTGGGAGTCTCCATTAAAACTCTGAAAAGCTTTGATTGCAGCTGCTTTCATTTGGCATCCTGAAATTTGTTGTGAAACATCAGGACTTCCCTTCTAGACAAGTATACTGTTGTTAACACAGGTTTACTATCATTTAAATATTTAAAGCTTTCCTGAATTAATCCATACATCAATGTATAAAGTAAAACATGAACACAGTAAAAGTATACATCAATGCATAAAATTAACACATGATGAAGCTTTGATAGAGTCATCACTTGACAATCTACACACCCTGAATCAAATTGCAGATAACTATCAGTGCATACTATTTTGGCAATACCCAGCCCTTGAAACCGTTCTGACTAAATGCAAGTAAATAGCAAACAGATCAGGTGAAGTCTGAAGAAAAGGTGATTAATTTAGATGACAGTGGTGCTGGCTCAACCACCCCTAGAAGGTGCACTGCTTAAAACAGATCCTGAGTGGAATCTAATGAATAGGAAAGTTGGCCATGAGGGCAGAGAACGTAATAAAACATCAAAAACCAGCCTCCCCCCAACCCTCAACAAATGAACTTGTTGTGTGGTTGTGTTATTTGCAGTGAATAGAAGACAGACCTGCAAATAAAGGGTGGCAATTTAGAGCTAAGGTTTCCAGGTTTGCCAGCTTTGAATTAAAAGGCTTGTGTACCTGGAATGCTTTTCTTGGGGAACTACAGCACAGAGAAACAGCATGCAGCACTGAGTGCAGGATTATGAACAGAGCATACCTGTATGCTGAACTCAGCTCTGCCTGCCCAGAAAAGAGCTGCTTAGAAATGTTGAGAGATGAGTTTGGGTTTAAGATTGGGCTTAAGATGGGATTTCTGAGAGTACAGGGCTGTTTGGCAGAGGAGTTTCAAGGGAGGCCTGGAGGCAGCATGTAAACAGGCTCTTAAGCTGTTCAGCCATGTGTGCAATTCCTGGGTGAGAGGCTGTGTTGCCTTAGCTCTCATGGGGCTCATGCTGAGGAGGTGAGAGCTGCCCAAGGGCAAGGTGTGCTGCTGTTGGCACCATGTCCTGCTTATGCCAAAAGAATAATAATGCAAGCTGCTTGCAGTGACAGCAGAGCCTGTTTGTATCTGTCTGCAAAAGACTACAAATGTACACATACCTGCTATCAGGCTTGTTAGGAAGATGCTTGCTGGGAAGTGCAAAACTGGGTCAAAACTCTTCCAGACTTATTGCATATTGCAATCTGGTTTTGGTTCAGTTCCCTTTTCCATTCATTCCAGATATTTATTTTATGGCTGAGATGATAGAATACCTTGTTTTTGAAGACTGCACAAATGCATTTGATTGCTTTAAGATGTATTTACGGCTACAGTGGTAGTAGTTCTCATAGCAGATACAGAACTTCAGAAAAATTCTACAGTATATAACAATATCTTAATGTAACTAGACTCTTTTTCACAGGGCACATATGGTATATTCAAACAGCTCTGTTTTCGTAATCATGGTTTTATGATGCGTCGCCTCTTGTATCCCTGAATGTGGTCTTATTGAAGGCTGGGGAAGCAAAATCCCTCCCAGTGTAAGAACGGAGCGAGTCTGAGACTTTTTCACAAGGCTGAATGTATACAAGCCTATGGGGCCAAATGAAATTCATCCCAGGGTACTGAGGGAATTGGTTTGTGTAGCTGCTGATCTGCTCTCCATCATATCTGAAAAGCTGTCAGGTGAAGTCCCTGGTAGTTAGAATAAAGGGAAACACTTTGGTGGCTTTCTGTGATGGAGAGAGCATCAGTGGGCAAAGAAAGGGTATCTGTTGTCATCTGCCTGAACTTGTGTAAGGGCTTTGGCATGGTCCCCCACCACATCCTTATTTTTAAATCGGAGATGTGGATTTGAAGGCTGGTAGATGAAGAGCTGGTTGGAGGCCATAGCCAGAGGGCTGATGTCAATGATTTTGTGTCCAGGTGGAGGCTGGTTATGAGTGATCTCCTTGGGGTTTGTCTTGAGACTGGTGCTCTTCAATATCCTTATCAGTGACTTAACAGTGGAATTGAGTGTACCCTGAGCAAGCTTGCCCTTTTGATGCAGCCCAGGATGCTGTTTGATTTTTCAGGACTGCAAGAGTACACTGCTGGCTCATGTTAAGTTTCTCTGTCAATCAGAACTTCATTGATTCTCAGTAATATTTTGCCAGGAGTGAGGAACTGAAGGGGTCACTTCAGTGTGAAATATGAAACACTTTTAACTTCAGATTACTTAAATAGTTTTCTCTGAAAATCTAGTTCTGCACTTTTCCAATTACAAACTCTGATGCTGAATCAGATTCTCTGTTTCTTGAGAAGTGTGAGTAACTTAATAGAGAATCTTAATTGGTGCACTGTTTATTTGTCTCTGTGCTCAATCTGGCCCTGGAACTTGAGGTTCACGCATCATTAACAATAATGTGCTACTGGAATGATTATGGAATCCCTTTGATGCTGAGGGGAGCAGTAAACACATACCTAGCCTGTGTTTTTAAGAACAGGTGGCTTAATCTTTCACTAAATAAAGCAATAATTTCGGCATATTCTGGTGATTACAGATAATAGTTATTTGGGTAATATTAGCTTTTTCAGGTGTGGCATCTTGTTCTAGGTGTTGTAACCTGTCGTTTACTGCTTCGGTGTATTCAGTTTTACGTGGTAATTGTCTTGCTGAAAACCAGATTATATATCATTTAGCTGTCAACTATATTGGAAAAATGCCAAAAAACTCTTAAACAAATGTTACTCAATAAGCAACAGTGAGAACTTGAAAACAAGTTGACTTCTTGCTTCATGTTTGTTAGATGGTTAATAGTTGCAAATATATATATCTGAATTAGACCTTTCTTCCTCGTTGTCATCTGACCATGAGCATTCTGGTGGTCTTTAAAGGAGTTTAACTTTTGTTAACCTGGCAGAAGGATCTCAGACATCACAAAAAGACCCTCAGACTACTCTGACTCAAGGAAAAGCCTCAGATAGCCCCCAGTTCAGCAAGGTGCTTCTAGACGAAATGCTCTTGGAGTAGAATTTTGGTGTAATTTGTTAGACTTTGACAGCTCGTCAGGAAAAAGCTAATGGTCAGCGTTGCTTAGAGTCAGAAACAGGAATCTCTATTGAGCTTCCTTTGAGCAAAGCAGGGAATGGTCTAACCCACTTCTCTCACACCACTTTGTTGTATTTTGTTTGCACTTACCCAGCAGGGATGAGCTTTTCTACAGATGTACCATGACCGAGTTTGCATGTATGCTGACTTAGAGGAGAAAGCTTAAACCCAGTTTTTGGGCTACATCCATTTATTATAATCCAAGTTAAATCTCGGTAGTTTTTTCAGGACAGCTGGTTTGTTTTAGGCACTGATGTGCTTCCCTGTCTGCAGAATCACACAGGATTTAGTGTATCTGTGTCTATATATGATGTGTGTATTGCTTATGGGGGGGGAAGGGGACAATTCTATTACTTCTGTGACTTTCCATAACCATGAAAGAAAAAATGGTGGGGGACTCAAGAAAGGTATCCAGTCTCAAAGCCAAACTTGGGGTTTTCTGAAAAGCTCTTGAGACTTCAGAAGCCTTGGTTGTATGCTTGCAAGGTTCCCATGTCTTTTGATGTAGGATAAGGCTACTCTAGGTCAAACAACTGAGCTTCTCAACTGCAAGGATGCCTCACTTCCTGCTTCCCTGAGAAGCCAGCCCTGCTTCCCACCCTACCCTCCTGCTCATCTCAGCCTGAAAGAACTTGTTGGATTCCATATGTATTATTTTTCCTGTCAGAAAATGACTCCCACTCGAAACAGGATTAGGGAGGTTGGCAAAGAAAGAGTAAATTTAATTATAGGACAAAGCAGCATTCTCTCCCCCAGGACTCTTGGCTTCAGTTGTCACTTTTGATGCTTGTTCTTTATGAGTGGTATCTGGTTGGCTTGTGTTCCTTTTCATCTGATGGCATCCTTTTTACTCCTGTGCTCCTGCTCTGTTGTACAGATTTTGGATATTGATGGAGCATGATAGGCAGTCCACAACACACAGTGTCTTCTGCTCCTAGCTGCAATGAGATTATGACATGGTGTTGTGATCCCATCTTAGTTTAGATGTTGTGAAGGACCCAAAGCATGAAGAAAGTATCTCTGGGACTTCTGCAGTTGATAGAGAAAGATGAGCATCTCCAGGGTGTTTTTCCAGATGTAAAAAAGACTAAACTCTTTTGTGCACACATATATATATATATATATATATATATATATATATATATCTTCTTTCTAAAGGAAAACCCACAGTGACAAAAGTCCTAAAGAGTGCTGGAATGAAACCAGAAGTTACAAGTAAAAAGCTAATGTTTGGACATTGATTCTGTAACAATTATTACACATCCGTTAACTTTGTGTGCACCAAAGTAAATGAAGACCTTGTAATATCCCGCAGCATTCTGTGATGATTTTGATAATCTCATGTCATGTAGTTAAGGAATAGTAGCACAAGATGCAGAGCACACTCATGCCAGATAAGTGCTCGATGCTCCAGTGATATGTGTGCTGTTTTTATCTGCATCTTGTCTCCCTAATGCTGACTCTTGGCCATGTCCTCTGCCAGCTCCTCCTGGACAGCTGACCCTGCAGCTGAGCATAGCACCAGTGTGAGATGCTTGTCTTCCTGAACTGCTCTTGCCTTGGTGCTGCTAGGAACATGAGGGTTGTTCATGCTGTGGTCTTTTGTACTCCTGTAAGCTGGAGTGCTTTGCTACTCTTCTTAATGAACAGAGATTGACAGGATATCCTGGAGCTTTGGGAGAGCTATAGGGTATACTGAAAGACTCTCATTGGGCTTTGCTCTCTGTCTGGCAAATGAAAGGGTACGAAACCAAATGTGTGTCAAGTCTACCCTCTTCCTTGCCTTTAGGAAGCCTGTGTGGAAAACTGTTATCCTCACATTTTGTGTGCATTGGTAAAAGGAGCTGTAGGCAACACCTTTCATACTGACTTTGCAAAGAAACAGAATAATAATTCAAATATTGCTTGATGGAACTTGCAAGGCATCTTGTTTTTGTATATTGGGATGGGGCAATGAAGAACTAGGATTTTATTTGTCACTTCTCTGTCCTTTCATATTTTAGATGCAAAATGCACTCCTGCATTAGTTGCAGAGTGACACTGATGGTAAAATGGGAGAGGGGTAAACCATACTTTACAGTCTTACATTAAGCAGGTATTGGAGAGATAGAAGCCATGGAGAAAGACCTTTAAGACTGAGATACTGCATGCTTCTTCCAAGCTCTTCTGTGTTTCTAAGTTCTGGGCAAGGATGCCTTAAAGCTAATGAAAGACTTTGTGAGTGTAATAAGTTTAACACAGTTATTGAGAAGTGGCATTTCTGCATCATAGAATAGATGTATACCAAAGGAAATACTGGATACTTTGTTTTGCCCTTATCAGAACATCTTGATGAGGTTGGTGAGATTTGTTGCTTATTGCATAGAATCAAAACGTGACATGTTTCAGTCTTTTGAGTATGAAAAGGCATTTATTGCGGGATGTTTAAACTTAATCTTTGTTATTCACTGGGGAAGTGGTTGTGTACTGTCTCTTTTTCTGATCAGCACTAACTGAAAGGTTTTAAGTGCCATCATAAAATGAATAAAATACTTAACATAAATAGAGATTAGTGATGCTCTGGTTCAGAGTTTCTGCTATCCAGCACAAAGATTGCTGAGGAGAAAGAAAATGACAAAAGAAGCTTCACGTTTTTTGCTCACGCTTTAAAAATCCCCACAGCACTTACAAAATAGATGCTTGCTTGTTTCTTGCTATCTGCATTTGCCATAAGAGGACTTACGTAAAACATTCAGCAGACTGTAAGAGAAGTGTATGTTGTAGTTGTGGAATTAATTAAAAGTTTAACTTTAAAACGTGAGAAAACTGGGAATGTTTAACATCCCTGTTTCTGCGAGCGGATAATCGAGACAACTTATTTTATTAAACCTTTCTCTTCCCTTGAACCTCATTTTTATCTTCTGTTTCCATACTTCAAACCAAATGGCTACGGTTCTTCATATTTACACTCGAGTAAGTGTTTCCTCACATATAATAATTACTGTAGAAGTAAAATTATGTAAATTAGATATTTGCATCATTCTACGCTTCTTTGTATGGTGGAACAGGGGAAATATGAGTTGAGTTTCATTAGTTCTGCCACCAAGAAGCTGTCAGGAACTCTGAAATAAAGAATATCGCTTGTTGGGACTTGCATAATTTCTTCTTTCTATTGGGTACTTCAGGCAAGAGAAGAGTGAGTGCTGAATGTTACCAGCGTTACCCATTTTATCTACACAAAAGCTTTGTCTAAATGCTGACATACACAACATTGTAGAAAATACTGTGTTAAAGATGTGTGTGGCTGTAGCTTACACCTGCGCATTCATGTGTTGCATTTCAATGGGCTCTCATACCACGTGTTGAAGAATAGCTTTTTCTGGGCTAGAACATTTTTTGCATTAACACAATAAGGCGTGTCTTTCCTTTCTGTGGCTTCTAAAGTCCTCTAAGAGTGATAGGGGATAGTTATAGAGTCGATAGAGTGATAGTTACTGTGGTGCAGCAGTACAGGTGCTGTGCCTCCCCGCTGACTTGTGGTTCCAGAAGCAGAGCTGCAGAGCTGCGCACTGCTCTGCATGTCTCTGGAGACAGATGTTGCCTGTCAGTCTTGTTCTGGTCAGCACCGTCCTGCCGTTGCTGAAGTCCCATACAGGTCCCCCCAGGTTGGCAGCTGCCCTGCTCACAGACCAGCAGTGATTGTGCTATCCTGCAGCCTCACCCTTCGATCCATCCCGCTCCGACTCCTGATGGTTTTTCTTGGTGAAGTGCTCTGAAAAGCGGAGTGACAAGAAAGAAAAACAAAACAAAAACAGGGAAAACAAAACAAAACACCCAAAACAAAAGCCGCACGGTCGGTCAGCGTTTTTAGTTTGCTGGAGAAACGCTGCTCCCTAGCGTTCAGTGATGGGCTGTTCTGGGATCACTGCACTTGTACTGCCGCAGTCGCTCCACGGTCTCATTTCGATTGATGTGACTTACAAAGGAGGTAGCCGCTGGATGGAGGGACTTTCAGCGGGTATTCGCTGTTATGCAGGCTGTGCTGACTTCTTGCTTTTGGCTGTCTACTTGCTGGCATGCCATCTCTGAATGGCAAACAGACACTACATCCTCACATTGATCCCAAATGCTGTTTGGAGTGTGGCTCAAGATGAGATTATTTTTTTCCCCTAGGAATTAAAATAGGAATAATAGTATTTTAAAAAGCCAGATTTCCAATAAGGGCTGAAGAGCCCTGTGGAAGCATACTTGTCTTTCTCAGGGTGTGGACCAAACAGGGGAAGGGCAGAGCTCTGCAGGAATTAGGAGTTAAGCACCTCCAGCAGAACAAATCTAGTTCCTTTCAAAGACTGAAGCTATGATGAGCGCAGGTTTGTGCTTGCTTATGTCCCTGTGCTGTCCTCTGCTGGACTATGTTTTTTGTGTGTGGTTTTGTTTGTTTGTTTGTTTTTTAATCCAAGACTTTTACTGTAGTGATTGCTGACTATAAATTGACAGAACTAGGAATAGAACTGAGAAGCTTTTATTAAATAGCAGCTGTAACGTAGCATCCATATCTTGTCATTCACTCTTTCCTTACCTTGCAGTGAGGCTAGAGGGAACGTAGAGGCCCAAGCAGAAATGGAGCAGAGTCATGAATCACATGTGTGTGTTTGCCTCATTCTCACACCTCAGTCCACATCTTCCCAGGACTTCTCAGACCTCCTAAATTACCACACATTAATTAACACAGTGGTGCTTCACGTCATGCTTAGTGATGCTCCATAACACCTACTAGCTAACAGCCGTGACTCCTGCATCACATGTAGGCACATGGAATTGCAGAGGGTGGGATTGGGAGTGAGAATGCATTCCTATGCAATGCAGTTCCAGCTCTAGTGAGAAATCTCTGATGTGCAGTCTCTTGGTGGTCTCAGTTATCCTCCCTGCTGTGAAGCTTCTCTGAACATTAAACTGAAGTTGTCTGTGCTGTATGCTAAGCCTGTTACTTTCTGCCTGTGTAGTTACCAGTTTATTCTCTTCCTCTGACCAGCAGCCTTTGTAGCAGTGTGTCAGAGGATGAGCGAGAACTCATTCCATGTATTTGTGACTTTATCGGGACAAAAAATGAGGGTGATCAGTGGTGCTGTTCTAGCCACAGGCAGCTTTATGAGCCCCATTAGCAGCCCTACTTCTGAGAATAAGGGTTGTCTTGAAAAGTTCTCTTACAAGGAGAACTCTGTGTAACTCCAGTGGGATAGAACCACCTTTTTATTTGGTAGCATTCTTTCTCTTTCCCTTTTTGAATTGTAGTATTTTTTATGTTTAATATAATATGCCTGAATGTATAAGAAGTAATTAAAATGCCTGCATAAATGCTTTTGTTACTAGTAATTTTAATACATTGAAAGTTATTCTCATATCTGAGAGGATATTAGCTGGAGGCTTTTTCTATGTGCTGGAGGTCTGGTGTATTAGAGATCAGGTGAATTAGGGATGTTTTAGGTGAGGCTGTAAACGTGTGGGATCCATCTGGTAGGAAAACAGAGAGAGGATTAATTTTTAGGACAAGCCAGGAAAACTCACAATGTTGATGTAGGAATGTAGATGTTTGTTTTCAATTCATTTGCTGTCTGGAACAGATTAAAACCAGCAAATCCCTGCCTTTAAAGGATAGAGCTGGTCGAACTGCAGCTTGCTTCAAATGAAGCAAAATATTGGTGTGAGGCTAGTGTGTTCCTGGCTGCAGGCCACACAGAGAGGGGGGAAAACTGCCTTGTGATCATTTCAGTCTCTGCTCCCTGAGGGCTCTGATGGCATAAAGATAAATGTATCCTAAAATGTTTTTATTTATTTATTTTTAAAATTATTTTTGAGGAGTGTATCCGTAGTGAAGTTGCTTTGCAGTGCTTTCCCCCCTGCATGGAGTGGAGCTGTTTGCTCTGGGACACAGCCAGGCACAGCATTGCAGGGCTGTAGATGAGGGCATTCTTGCTGCTGGCTGGCAGCTGGGGAGCAGCAGGCAGTGGGGCTTCAAGACTGGGTCTCCTACTGTACTGAGCCTGAGGAGTTGGGGCTTGTCAGCAAGTACTGTGCAGAGCTGGAGCTCTGGGAGAGCAAGTCTTAGCAGCTGCAGGGAGTATAGAATATCTTTACCAAAGCACTACTACATTCTACTGAAATGAGCTGACTAATAGTTTCCCTCTGTCCTGGTTTCCCACACACACTGCTTTTTGAGTTTTCATGGCCTGGCTGAAGTTGGCACCACTTGGTAGCAAGGCTGACTCCAATTCTTTCTTCTCTTGTAGGAAACAAGTTTTTCTGCCCACTTGTCTTCAGAAGCTAGAGGGTGAATCTCGTTCTCTTCAGGCATCTCAGCTCGGACAAAGCGAAGGAGCCTTGGATCTTCCTGGTGCTTCATGTGGTAGGTGGCAGAACTGCTGTCATTACTGACTTCAGGGGTGTGGGGGGGAGTCATCCAATGAAAGGCTCAATGTCTGTTGATTCCTACCAACAGGCAAGCTCTGATCTCACGATAGCAAGTGTTTTTGATAAACAAGTTCAATAATTCTTTTGGATCAGGGAAGGAAATGAGCAAACCTACTTGATGTATAGAAGGAGCAGAGATTGGGTTTATGCTAAATGAAACGTGATAATTTTCTCTCTTGCTTCAAGAATGAGATTTTGCAGAATGAGTGGACTGTGACATTAGAGTTAGCAAACTATTGTGTTTGATGGGTTAAAGTGCCAGGAGGAAAGTGTTTATTTCTGCTGTAATTAGAAAAGCAGTGCATAGAAAATCTGAAGGTATCCACCTTTAGATTAGTTCCAGGCTCTCTTGGACCCCCTTGAAACAATTATCTGTCTGCAGAACAGACCCCAAGGAGTCCACTTTTGCTCCACCATGTGTGTCAGAAGTGTGGTAAAGCAGAAACGATGTAAAAACTGTGGAAGATGTGTCAAGAATATCTTGGTTTACAGTCATTGTAGCCTCATAAGTTTTTGCAGTTTGTGGGGGAAATGCCCTTATCCTCTCCTTCTGGCCATACATGACATATAGTAAATATTCTGTTTCTTTGGGCAAAGTTGTAACTGCTTTTTAGGCAAAGGTTGACTGGTATGGTTTTCTTGCATTGGTGTGAAAAAGCAAATTTCCTCTATAGAAATTAATGGAATGTCTTTGGGAAGGATGTCCTAAGCAAACTCAATCAGCTGTCAGGGTGTGGGTTGCTAGCGAGTGCAGCCCCACACTGGCGTGAAGCAAGAGTGCTGCTTATTGAAGGATTCATTCTGTAAATGCTGAGGTTACTGTTTACAAATGGAATTCTTAAGAACTGCAAAACTTGTTGATACAGCTGACAGTCGAGGTGTAAAAATTCCTTAGAAAATGGGCATTTAATCTAACAAAATCAATAATTGCAATATTGATGCATCTGTTGTCCTTGTTTTAACCAACAGATACAGGTCTGGGGAGATCATGACTCCCACTTGATTGTTCCCTAAACACAAAAAGCACCTGGTTCCCTGTGTAAGCAAAATATGTTTGGAAATTAACATCTTTGTTTATCCTGGGGTCTAACAGAAATCTGCTGCAGGTGTTGTTTTTCATTTGACATTATACCTTAGTACCATAAGTGAAGTCTGCTCTCTTAAGGAAGGACCTTACAGAAAGGCAGAATTCCATTTAAGACCACTTTAGCTCTTAATCTAAAGGTGCGCATGGGATTTGAGCATTGACTTGCATTCACTGTGTGAATAAGACTTACATAATACTTCTGTCCAATTCTACTGAAGGCTGTTCATTTTTCCTGCTTCTGTTTTCCTCTTCTGTTGCTAAACAAGAAACAATTAGCCAATAACTGGGTTTTAACATTAATATGAATGAGGCTCTAACAACAACCTATCAAATTATACAGAACATCAGAATCCATAACTTTTGCTTTCTTAAATATTTTTAATTCAGTATCTTCTGTTTCAAAAGAGTATAAGGGCCAGATGATTTAATTTATGCTAATAGTGGAGGTATCTTACTGAACAGCAAATTAAAATGTATTAATAAAGAAAAAGATATAATTTCAAGCAGCAGCTACAGCAACAAAATTCCAGGTGGAAGGGTAGAGTCTCAGTATTTTATCTTAAGTTTGTGTGTTTAGATCATATGTCAAATACCAGCGCATGGTGCAGTGATTGATAACCCTGTGTTAATGAGATGAGAATGAGAAGTAGGAGCATTTTGGGTTCAGGAGTAATTGGTGCAAATAAAAAAAATAAATCCTCCCATGACTTGAAAACTTCTAATTGGAAATGCATTTGTCTGGAAAATGTGTTATTGGCATTTTTATAATAGATTCAAAATCATTGCCTAAGTGAGACAAGTCTTTTTCTATGTGTTTATTAGAAATTATAAGCCTATCAAGCTTGATTGTTTAGAGGATTTTTCTTCTATATTGTTGTTTGCTTTTTTTAAATCAGTGGATCATTGCAGAGAGATCTTTTCCAGCCTAATTTCCCAGTTAATTCTGGATCACTTTAAGAAGATTGAATATAATTTTTTGAGAAGCAAAACCAATGTGCATGTTTTTAAGTTAGAAAAGATGTGAGTTCTGATTTAGCAAAGAGGTTCTCAAATATTTTTTGCTGTATTGGCTTAGCCTCGAGAATCCCAGCGTGTTTATGTACTTCTGCAATCTGCAAAACTGGGAAGAAAATTCATGAATGTGGGCTCTGTGAACTAGCAGTGCTGAGGGAGTCGTTTTACTTTTGTTCCTTCGTGGTTGGAATGATGGTTTCACACCTTGAATTCAATAATCAGATTAAACTGACAAAATCAGAAAACACTATTGAATGGTGAGGTACAAAAACATGACCTGGTTAGGGCAGTTCTTAATACAACAGGAGCCCCACTGCATTGTTGTCTGTGCTGGTGTGTAATGCAGGCTGTTGGCTAGCAGGTACTTTTCTGCACTTTATGCTGGAAAGCAGTCTTGGCAAAATCAGTGTTTTCTGTTAGTTGGGACCAGTCCCATCAAGAGTAAAAAGAACTGTTTGCCTTGGATTGTTTTCTTACAGGTTGTAGTAGTTTAACTCTTTTAAAATTAATCTGATTGAATTCAGAAACTTTTGTTTATATACCCCACTGTTTGCTTGTTTGCTTCTTGTTTTGCTTTATTCCCTTGTATACACTATAGTATGGAGACTAGTTATCAGTGCACAAAGGAAAACAGAAGCTGATGATAAGTGCACCATTTTTCTGAGTTTGACGAGCCTGTGACTAAATGTCCATGAAATACATGGAGTTGTAAAATGTCAATTGCTTGTTTCTTATGGGAAACACTAGAGCACAACAGCCCTCTTCAAAACCAACGTATTCACCTTCTCTTGACCTGCTGTATTAGGCAACATTTAAGAGATCAAAATGTCAATTCTCTCTATGTTGTGAATATGGTGAGACAGCAATATTTTAAAGCATTCTCATGGAACTGGGAATTCCAACTTGTTTGAATTTGGTAGCGTTACATGGTAACTGGCTATATTTATTTTACACATCTAAAAGAATGCGATGCAAAATGAGTAATGTTTCTGTGCCAATTGAGAGGTTTTCTGGGGTTGTATAAAATTATAGTGAAGAGTCAGTTCTTGTTGGTGAAGCGTTTCCAACAGGAACAGTTCTTGTGTCTGAATGACCTTAATGCTGTCTAAAGTATATCTGCACACCAGCATTACATCACAATTTTATCTTGCTTGTTTTGGTGACCAGCCCAGGTACAAAAGTGTCACATGTCTGTGACTGTCAGCCCTGAGCATCTCTACTGGTAGGTAGCCCCGGGGTTGGAGTCTCAGTACTGAATTTTCTCTTGAATCCTTTTTTCTTCATAGTTGCCACTGAGCCAGAAACAGCAGGCTGTTTAACAGCACCGTGTTAAGCCACTGCTGTTCTTCCTGAGATACGAATAGGGATTATTTCTCCTTTTCTTTCCTAGCAGCAATTTAGCTGCTTCTCTGCATTCCATCTCTGTTGGTAAAATGAATTTTTATTTCCCCAAATTAGAGGAATGTATTTAATATTTGCAAAGTGATGCCTTCAAAGAAGTGTGCCCAAAGTACTTGGAATGAGACAAATTCCCTGTATCAAAGAGCTCTGAATGTGTCTGCGCACCACAAAGGGTTGTTCTGGAAGCTGGTCTGGGTTGCCTCCTGCTGCTGACTACAGGGAATACATTTCACCAAGACTTGTGAGCATCTGTTGAATTATGAACACTTGGCAGCACAGAGCTGCAGTGGCACATGCAGGAGCCCTAAGGGCCTGTTACTTTCACCTCCCAGTCCATTACAGTTGTGCTTGCTGATGTGGACCCTAACCTATTGCTGCCAAACCTGGGCAGAGGCTGGGAAAGTTTGGGAAGGCTGATGAATGGGAAGTTATGTTTTTCTGTGTCATGTGTTCTACAAAAGGTAGTGAGGAAAGCATCAAAAAAGGTGGTTGTTCATTCAGCCTTTCTTGTCTGTGAAGTCTGTTTTTTTCAGTAAGAGGGCTGCTGGGAGCATTGCCTCTATTATTTATAGGGCGGTGGGTTTTCCAACCTGTGCTCTCACCAACAACTAGAGATATGAATTGACTGCAGTCTGGAGTGGCTGTTCCTCCTCTGCAAGCTTGGAAGACAAAGAGCCATTTGAAAAGCAGGATAACAAAGTAGGTCAGTATTTGTTACAGGATGAGCACGTGTGGTCTTTAAGACAGCTGAAGAAATTCTTTCTGAGCGTCTGCATTATACAGCACTGAACAGTTTGGCAGTGCCGGTTTGGCACACGGCCTTTATGAGAGCTGCATACCTCAGTGCTAAGGGGATTAGAGTCGAGCACGTTTTAATGAACACCTGTGAAGAGAGAGAACCTGTTTAAAAGAATAGACATGCTGTGCTTCAAAGTAACCCATGGAGAGAAATATGGAGAGCCATTTTTAAAGAACGCTGTGCAATTTAACTAATCCATCTAAAAGAATAAACTTTCAATGCACAGAATGACAAAATGCAAGAGAAAGCATAGGAAAAGGGTTGTGTTATATGGCTACACCTTTCTCTGTTACACTTCTTTTTGTTCTTAATCTGAACAAAAGCAAGAACGCTTTGAACCACCTCCCTGGAACAGCTATTCAGGCTGTGATTTTAGTGGGGTTTCTCTATGGCAATAGGATTATGCACTTAATGGGTGTCAGTTGTACCTGCTCTGTGCTTTTCAGCTAATAGTTGTTCTGATCCCTCAGGAAATGAGGGACTTTTGAGTGAGGATGTAACGATCACATTCACTAAAAGAGAAGTAATAGAATTTTTGCTGACCGATTGTTTTATCACCGTTAATGCTTCCTTATGATGGTAATGAAAACTTGGAAATATTCAGCTGATGGAATGCTTTCTGATGAAGGCTGAGCTGGACTGTAAAAGGACAGAACTGGTGATCATGTAATGGCTTTAGGAGGCTGGCACAGATGGCCAATGAGCGGCATACAAATACCAAAGTGAGAGTCACCAAAGCTCTTTTCAGAGTACTGTTTTGTGCTGAATCTCAAATTTCTGCTATGATGTTCAGCTCTCTGCAAGGTGTGATTACTTAAGGTGAGCTGTCAACAGGTTGTCTCTTGTCAGGTTTCTTGTATCTATTCAGATGAGACTGGGTTTGGTAGACACAGAAATGAGGGAACTGCATAATCTAAAACATGTACAATGAAGGGAAGTAAAGTCTCTTTTGAGTCAGGTGGAGCAGCTTAGAATGGGACTAAAGAAAGTGGGATTTAACTGAAGTACTGAAGATCAAACATAAGAACAAATAGGTAATTTTACATAAATCCTCTTTGCTTCAGAAAACCTGGGTCGCTGGTGTTCCAGAGCAAACATCTTTTCTGTCTGTATAGATGCTCTTGCTCTCAGCACATCACACCTGTGCAGCCCATAGTGCTCTGTGGCTGAAAAACATCCCTTGGAAAAGTAAAACTGATCCCAATGGTAATTTGCTATTTCTTGTTTGGGGAATTTTGCTGCTGCTTTGAAATGTGGAAAAGCTTAGCCTGTGTTCTGTGTGTGACTTACAGAGCTCATGGCTTGCCTTCTGCTAGATGCTTTTTTGTTTTTAAAGAAGAAATCATCTGCTCTTTGGTTCTTGTGAAGTATGTAAATAACTCGCAGTCTCCCAGAAATGAGGAGCTATGGTGGAACTGGACAGGTACCAGGGAAGATGACAGCAATCAGGATCGATCCTCCTGAAGCTCTCACGCTGCTGGGGGAGCCGTTCCCCGCACAGCATCGGTGTGGGGCTGCCCGGTCCTCTGGTGATGGCCCGGCTGCGTTTCCTCCCAGCAAGTCAGGGCTAATGCTGCGGCACGAGGGCTCGTCATGCGCCTGGCTCCAGCGCAGCAGCAGTCACTGTCCCCGCTGTCACCCGCAGGCGGGGCAGTGCTGGGAGGAGGGGGCTGAAGCAACAGGGTACATTGATTTGTGTGTCAGGTGCACCTTGCAGGAGTTCAACTGCTGCGGGGGAATGACGGGGAGTAGTTGATCAGCAGTCCTCAAAAAGTGGCTTTAACCAACTTCAGCAAGGCTGGCTGTTGTGTGTGCTTAGGCTTGAATTAGATCAGAGATCTACTTGCCTCCTCATACCCACTGCTGCAGGGGGAAGCAGTGCTCGCGGCTGGGGCAGCCCCTAGGAAAACAATAAATCACTTGAAGCATCCTCTGCTTTAGAGAAATGTGTTTAAACATCAGGCTGGCTGTGGGAAAGGTGTGCAGTTTGGGGAGAAGGGATACATATTTCTCCAGTCAGAGTCATCAGGTTGAAAATCCTTCAGCTTTGGCTGGAAAATTTTGTGCAGGAGGAAAAATGAAATGTTTGCTCTGGGTGAGGGAGTGCTGTAGGATCTACTGACATTGCTGGAAAATGTCATGTTTCTACATGGGGTATTTTCACTCCAAGAATAGAACCAACCGTGCTTATTGTGAATGTCATTTTAATGATCACTAAGAGAAACTAGTGGGTTGGGTTTCTTTTTTTGGCATTGCTTTTCTGCTGCTAAGCAAACCCTTTGTTGCCCAGACAATCAGCTGGTGGGTGGTTGCATGCCTATGCTCTGTGCTGTGGGGCTGGGAGCACGGGGACTGCAGGTTGCTCTGTACCACAACTCAATCCAGTACATACGCTGTGTCACAGGCATTGATATCCATCCCTATATGAGATGTGAGCGCAATGCAGGCTCGGCCCCTGCACCTTTGTGCAGCTGTGTGGCCCCAGCCGGCCTGACTGTGCATGTTGTACTCAACAAGTGCTGCCCTCTGAGAGGCTGTTTGTGCTGAATGGCAGTGAAGGGATGGCAGTCCGACCCATACAGTGTTTCTGGGAGTGTTCTACGTACTGTATGTTTGCTTTTCTGTTAAACACAGTAATGCTGTGCGAATGTAGTGCCCAGTTCAAGACAAAAAAGCACTGGGGAATAAAACAAACGTAGTCTCAGTAATTCACTCCTTGTGTAGTAATTTATCCCTTAAAATGAGATCCTTACTAACCAGGAAGGTCTGATAATTATTCTGTCAGTGTTTCTGTTATTTAATAAAAAAGATGCATGTTTTTGCTCACAGCGCACAGATTTTAATACATGCATTCCCTGCAAATTAGATACTAAAACACAGAAAGCTGCTGGTATATTTTCCCTATGAGCATACTGTTCAAGTGAGTTTTGGGTTGAAAGTTCACAAGGCAGAATGGGTTCGTGTTCTTGTGCTTGCCTGTGTGATACAAAGCTTCTCTCATCCAATGTGCTGCTACTCGGCTGCACAAACAGCAGCATTGAACAAAGGAAATATTAGAGAAATACACTCTAATTTTTGCTAAGATAAGTAACAAAAAAAATGTTATGGCAGTTTCTGTCTTCATATATAGTAGTATACAATTTTTTTTTTTATCAATGAGAAGACCCGTAAGATGCTTACATTTGCATATAAATGTATTCTTATATATGAATAATATTCTTGCATGTACATTTTTAGAGATCTTGCTGGTGCATAATTTTGCATTTTTTAGTTAAAACACTAAAAAAGAGTGAGAATGTTTTCCAGACTGCTGCTGTAGTTCTCTTGGGGAGAATTCTTGCTGATGTAGTTCTCTTGGGGATGCAGGAAGAGGCTGCAGGAAGGGCCTTATGTTGCACATAGCTTGTGTTTTACTTGAGTGAGTGAAAGGGATGGATGTTGTTCGTTGCTAATATGGTGAGCCTTTATCCTGATCTTTTCAGGCTGAAGCATGGCAAGGTGCTCAAGCGGTCTGTGATTTGTTTGATGAAAGATAGTTAGCGTTAGTTCTCCATTAGGTATTGGGTTTGCTCTCTGGGGCTTAATGAAGATGCACTGCCCTCGGCAGTCATTTTCCCTCTCTGTGACAGCCAACTCACTGCTTGTGCATTTAAATGGCTGTGCGTTTCCTGTGTGATAACCCCAAACTCCTGAAGTTACTCTGCAATCTCATGTAAACAAAATGTCGTTAAGGGTCTGGCTTGAAGTTTTATCAGTATAAGGATAGTAATTGACTTTGTTTTGTTAGATAGCAGAAACATCAGTGCTGTCAGTGAACTTGTATGAATGCTGAAATTCTAGATAAGCTAAAATAGTTATTAGAGACCCTTTGGCTACAGAGTGTCTGTCTGGCTTCAGTGGCTGAAGTTCAGACTATTATGATCAGTTATCCTGAACCTGAAGTTTCTTCTCACCTTTCTGTTCTGGCTGTAAGATGGGTCTAAGCCACTCTCAAGTTGGGCCTCTAGGACGACTATTCCTGGTGCTGGGTCATCCTGTTGGCTCCACAGGTGAGAGACAAAGCATTGGACTGTCTTGCTGCAAGTGAGCTTAATTCCTGGATGGACCATTAGAGTTGTGCTAGGGGGAGTAGTGAAATGGCACTACTTTTAACACATGCCAAGTCTGCTCAGGATGGCAGAGGTGTGTTTAGGTACGCCTGTCATCTACAGTTGCCTGGCTGCCTTTGGTCTGGCCTCCCTGCTCGTGTTTTATCTTAGCTCACATCCTAGCTGGGCATGCAGTGCACAGAGCCAGAAGCAATGCAGAGCCCTGTTTACACACAGCTGCTGCTCTGCAGTGCACCACCCCATCTGCTGCCTTCCCTGCTTGCTTTCCTGTTCACACTTCTTGTCATCAGCGGAGCAGTTTTTGTTGTGTTAGCTAATGCCCATTTAGCTGACCTAGACTTTTGATTGTTAGAAACTGCAAAGAAGCCTTTAGGTGGTTAACGGATACTTTTGCAAACAGAAGAAAAGAGGATTTTTGATCGCACTCAGCTTTAGAGGAGCTGGAGGAACGTGATTTCGCAAATGTATCTCACAACAGTACACTAATTCTTTGTCTGTCTCCAGAGGCCTCAGCCCAAAGGTAGCTGAAATTCTATACCATAATTGCATTCTTTCAAAATTGCGGCTATAAGAGACCATAGTTGTTTCCAGAAAAATGTAAAAAATGGGATGTGCATTTTTCTGGACATACGTAGCATATGTTAACATTCAGTCATAGATTACTTCATTAACCTTTGCTCTTCAGAAGCCTCAGAATGGAGAAATATTGGAAGGCAAACTGGGCTGGGGGGGCAAGCTGAGGGGTTTCGGGAAAGGTCAGAATCTGTGGAGTTATGTCCACAGCCGCTGCTCAAACAAACAACTCCTGCTCTGTCCCTCCACAAAGAAGCCAACGTGCTATGCAGGTGCTGCAGATCCTGTTTGTCCCTCGTATTTGTTTTCCTGTACGTTATAGTGTTCTTGTGTGGTTTGTTCATTCAGATTGTTTTCTCAATCTTGAAAGGAAGCTATACTAACAACTGGGAAAAAAGAAACAAACAACAGATAAAAATGTCTTTTTAAATGCCTTTGTTTAAAAGGCAATGGAAGGAAAGATACTTGAATGACTTGGGCCTGAGATGCTGATAGAGTAGCTTATCAATGGACGTAGGTTTGATTTAGCTGTAGCTATTTGATTTTTTTGGTGCTGTATTATTTTTATGACATATTTTGGTATCCACCTAGTGGCGATAATAAACAGAATGCAAGTAAATGCAGTCTATATTCTGGATTCAATTTTAAAAGTGACTTCTCATGGCCAGGTTATAAGCCTTTGAAATATGGGATCATAATAGAAACGCTGACAGTACCTTAACAGTCTCTGTGATAGTGTTTCTCTAATGTAAATAAATGGTGCTATAGGGCTTTTTATTTCCACTCTCCTCACTTTATTCCGAAGATGGTTTTATCATTCACCAGCTATGAAACAATCATCTTTTGTGCCTAACCTGCCAGACTGCAGCGGGTTTTTTCTTTCCCTCCTCCTCTGTGGATGTGAAATAGAATGGGACAGATAGAGAAGATTTATGCTGTACCTGTTCTGTCCTTTAGCGTAGCTTAGCCAGAAGACTTCACTGCTGTCCAATGTTATTATGTGCTTAAGTTCAGTAAGTGTGTAAATAAGGACCTTCAATCTGAGCCTTGAAACAGATGATCTTTAAAGAAAATGGCCTGAGAGTATAATTAAAAGGATGGTCTTTAAAGTTCCTATATAACTTGTATGTTGCATTGACAGAAAGTAAACCTTTTCTCCATAAAACACTAGCATTAAAAGAGTGAAAACAACCAAAGCCGAAAATCCATCCAACCCAAACCAAGTGAAAAACAAAAAGAACCCCACAAGTAAAAACCCTGATTTAAGCGATACCCAGGGAAACACCCATCTGTTACATTCATTCATTTAAAACCCCCTCTTCTAAAGCCTGTGTTCTGAGTAGCAATTGCATGGAGGGAGAGAGCAGGTGGGGCATGTTGTCCTCCGTAAGGGAGGTTATCCTGAAGATTGATGCTTGTAAGCTGAGGGCAAAGCTCTTTTGTTGGGGAAGGGATGGAGCACAGAGGCAGGAGGGCAGAAGTGATCCTGCTCTGCAGACAGTCAGCTGTGGTTCCTGGGATTTCTGCTCTCTTCTAACTCTGGAAGCACCCAGCAGAGTGGGAGCACCTTTGCTCACTGCAGCATGTTGCAGAGCTTCCTGTAATTACAGGTCTAATTGAAGCGTGTCTGGTATTCCTGTGTTTTACCTGGAATTTTGTCTTAGAAAGTCTACAACATGCTGTTATTATCTGGCGCTAGTTGTGGCTTTCTCTTCAGCTATTTCCTTGAGCTAAATATGCAAAATTGAACAGCCCTTAAGGGTTATTTAGCAGGACTTTTAATGAAATAATAGAAGCATTGCACTCCAGCGATTTCCCCATGTGGGGAAATGTCACAGTCCATCGGCCTTTCCTGAGAACGCTACATGAAATTACACCTATTTTCATTACTGTGCTCAAGTACAATATTGTTAAGTAAATATTTGCACCAGAATGTGACTATCCTGAGGTGTGAGCTGTCCCACAAGGTAAATAATTAAAGGATGTGCTTTCTCTAGCAGAGAAACTGGTGCTTGATATAGGTTTGATCATTTCACGTGTCTCTTTGGTAATCCATAACTGTCTTCTGCAATTATTTTCATTGTCCAGCCAAGCAAAGATAAAAGGTAGAACATGCCTCTCTCGCCTGCTCCCAGGGAAACTCCATTACCCTTCAAAGGCCACGTGGCAGTGGCAAGCCAATCTGAGGGGGAAGAGGCAGCCCGCAAGGACGAGCTCAGGATGAGCAGAAAATGAAGTTGTTACCAGACAGCAAACAGCAGCCCTCGGTTCTTATGAATATTTGAATGAGTAACTAAAAACAGCTCAGTGGACTCTAAGCAACTGTGACAGCTGAAACTGCCTGGGAAACTAGCAGTCTGCAAGGACTGCGATGAAGAGATCAGCATTGCATTTCTACCTACACCTCCATTGCTGTATTCTAAAACTTTAGCAGATTCGTAGTCCCCAAATATTTGTTAGGAAAAAAACTCTTTGTATGAGTTTTCGTAGCGAGGTACCTGCAGAATCTGTCTAGAAATTGAGAATTCATTAAAATACAATGATTTCTAACAATTTACTCGAGGCAAGAGAATAGCCACATTTTCTAGACATTGAAATATTGATGTTGCTGTTGCTTATACTCATAGCAAATTGGCCCTAGTGAATCTTTCATGAATATCTTTCAGCTGGTTCCACGTGGAAAGAAAGATGATGAGGACAGTTTCCCTGAAGCTGAAACATTCTGAATAATCTGAAAAAAACAAAAAAACAAACAAACAAAAAAAAAACAACAGTGGGGGGGAATTGGGGTTAGGGGGCAGGAACTGTAACAAGCAAACTATTGCAAGGTTAGTCATTAGTTTATAGCAGCTGAAAAGATCTTACAGCAGTTCTGAATGCACTACGCTTCTATTTATATTACAAAGCTGCATTTAAAAATGCATTTGTTGTGACCTTCCTGGTTATGCAGACTGGAGTTAATGTGTTGTATTTGAGTTACCAGCACAGTTTACTGATGTGATCGCGCTTTACCAGGTTCTTCTTTCTAGGGCTGCTTGTATGAGGGTGGGTTGCAGAACTGAATTGCTACCATGCTGAAAACGCTGGCAATGGAATCAACTTGAGTGACATCTTCCACGTATATATTTTTTATTACAATTTCAAGTTTATACAATAAATCTGACTTGAGAGCCAGATGAACTGTTCAGATTAAATGTAGCTGGTGTGCCATGTATGAGTAATGCATTTAAGCAGGAAGATGAAGAGCCTTTTTTACAAGAACCGAAATTACCTTTTCCAAATGGCCCTTCATTCTGACACATGTACCATTTTGAAGCAATGACATTGGCATCAGCATAACATCTGCAGAGATGGAGTGCTTAGAGAGACTGATGTTGCCACCAAAGCAGCTGTATCTAACCTGTTCCTAAGTGTTCACCAGCAGTGATGTGGGAATAATCGCTCCTACTATAAAAGACAAAGATTGGCTGACACACCTCCTGAATTCCTGCCCAGACCTCTTTTCTATGAGCTCGGGAATTAGAGTGCCACAGTTGAGTCATCTTTCTTAGTTCTCTCCGCAGTTGCTCCCCTGGGAAGAGTAGGTCTGGTTCTACCCACTGTGTCAGTACTATGAAGGAAACAATGTTTCCCAGTAAGTGTGGGATAAATCACAATTTGGGCTACAAGTCAGAACTGAATGAAGAATTCTGAGCACATTTCTCTTTTAAATTTTGTATCAGTTGCGATATTAGTAACGCTGTTTTGTTATTTAGTTTGGTTGTACCACTGAAACTTTACTTGTTTGTGGTTAACTGATGAGATTTCGGTTGCTTTTTGGTAGAATTACTTTTGTACACCTTTTTGCTCTATGTTGTGTTTTAAGGAATTTGCAGTTTTGTTCCTGAAAATCTGATGAAAGCTTTTGTGGACAAGGGATGGCTTTACAAGGAAGAAAAAAGAAGGGTGGGAGAAGACAGGAGGAAAATCAAAATTCTCAAACCACTGGAATTATGGGGCCCATAGCAGAGTAAATGCGTAAAGGGTGCTTTCTTGGTTCCCAGCACTCTGGTTATGTACAGAAAGACCCTGTGCTTTGCAGGTTGTGGTGGTCTGCTCATCTGCTCTGTTAATTTGAGATTATTTCAAGTGTTGGATTATTTCAAATGTTTCTGAGCTTGACTATACCTTTATAAACCAAAGTTATTAAATGCCGTAGGCAGTGGGCTTGAGTAGATCTAGAACAGAGCAGGGCTTGTCTGGGAAGACCTGTTTGCAACAAGACAGTGCTCCAAGAAGAAGTGAGCTGAACTGCTGTTAGAAAGGATGGCTGTGGTTCCTGCCCATGCTTGTCTGGGGTAGAAGTGTCAGCAAGGCATCTCAGTGACCTGGTGTCCTGCTGAAGGACACAGTGCAGATGGAAGGCTGATGCCCATCTACAAGAGCCCATCCTGCCCTTTGCTTCCTAGCATACTTGAGTAGTTCCCAGGTTGGTGCAGTTGCTGCTGAATGTGATCCTCTCCAGGAGCTGCATCTGGCTCTGCTGGAAGATGCATGAGAGACCTCTTGGTACCTTAGAACTGCAAGCAGAGACCCCAGGTAGGGCCACTGTGATTCCACTTATGCTCCTTTCTATTGTTACTGCTTGTTGCTGAATACTGGCCTGTTGTTGGTGAGCTCCTTTCTCTTAAGGAAGGCTCTCTGGGACTGGGGGTAGCTCAATCTCTAAACTAAAATGTGTGTAAGAAATAGTCCCAGCAAAAGTCTTCATCTGCTGTGAATATGTGAATGAGAATCTGTACCCTGGCACTTGGGTGCAGGACCCTCAGTATTTAAGATGCTTTGTGGCTGCATGCTGGCACATATGTACACAAGTATGTGTACCAGTCCAGGTTAGTGCAGATACAAACTGAAGGCAGGGTGATATCTAGCATCGCTGTTCTGTGTGGGTCTGTCAGCAGCCCACCTGCTCATCCATCTTCCCTTCTCTGGAAACATGCTGTGAAAGCTGATGGTCAGTGCTGACAGCGCAGAGTTCCTGCCTGCATCACCTCTGTAGCTGTATGGATTTTCCTGAGTTCATCTTCTAGACCTGCAAAAATCGAACTGTTTTTAAAACAAACAAACAAACAAAAAAAGCCCCAAAACAACAACCAAAACCACCTAAGACAAATTCCTTCCTCCCAAAAACAAACAAGCAAAAGGACCCCCACCAAACAAATAAATAGAGGTTTAAAAAAAAGCCCACAAGGATCACTTGCTAATCTGATGACATAGCTCTTCAGAGCCACCAGGCATCACTGTTGCACCTCTGCCTGGGGATTCTTCATTCTGTTAAAAGCTGCAGATTATCCTGTTAATTAGTTGGGGATTGTTGTTTGTTTGTTTGTTTTTTAATGAGCATTTATGCCATTGTGGGTCACTGCCTGCATACAGGACTGCACCCCCAGAGGGACTATTTTGTCAGTTCACAGCCACCCTGTCAGCTCTGAGAACGTTATAGGGCCTTGTGGAACACAGAGGATGCACATTTTCTT
This sequence comes from Excalfactoria chinensis, assembly GCF_039878825.1. Taxonomy (NCBI): domain Eukaryota; kingdom Metazoa; phylum Chordata; class Aves; order Galliformes; family Phasianidae; genus Excalfactoria; species Excalfactoria chinensis. The sequence continues at coordinate 4,431,690 of NC_092833.1, read as the reverse complement.
CTTTTATTTATTTAGCTATCTTTCAGCTATCTTTTGTTTTACCTGTGCCAACCTGCACGCATAGGTACAGGTATGCCTAGCTGCACTGCACTGCACCTCAGTAGGTGAGGATAGAAAGGATACATGAACAAAGGTTAGATCACTTGCAGGTACTTCTGTGAGATGAGATGAGCTGTACTGTGATGTACTGTGAGTCTGTGATGATGGGTGGTGCACAGAAGCTCAGTAGGGGAGCTGAGGGGTACCTGGTGCTTTCCTACCTCCTTGCTTGGGCATCCGCTGAAGGAATCTTTCCTTCATCATTGCTTGGAGTGGGTGAAACCTTATTGCTTCTGAGGCATTATTGAATTTGTTAGAGAGAAGTGTACAAAATAACTGTCAGAAATAAGAATTTATTTGAAACAATTTGTATTTTATTTTCTAGTGTGACAAAGGAAGTTCAGCTTTGTTTTTGGGTACTTTCCTTTTCTCACCTCTCCATTCCTGGTCTTGTGTTTCCCAGTGGGATGTTGAAGGCAGTGATGGTAAGAGGTCGAGACTTCACGAGTTGTAGCAGTAATGAGAAATGGGTCCTTAGAAATAGCTTTTCTTTGTTTCACGTTTTTCTGGGCAAAGTACTATTTGCTTTTTTTTCTTTCTTCCTCTAGTAAATGAATGTGCCAGACTGACAGTAGCTGTTACGCAGTTACCTGAACCTACCTACTGGGCAGCTTGCTGCCACCAGCGGCTTTCCTTTAACCACAACAGGAAAGCAGGGCTCCTGAGATTTCAGTGTCTCGGGGTTCTGCTGGAGTAGGGTCTCTCTGGGTGTGTGTCTGTGACCTAAAAGAATACAGATTTGTATCCTGCTCACCCCTGGAGAAGCGTTTCAGCACTTACCAGTGATTCTGGAAGTAATTTCCTCTGAGGTTTTCTTGGTTTTGTACACAAAAAACAAGACCTGAGCATTGTTTCATTGTTGCTACATTATATTTTTCTGATAAAAGACAATAGCCTGTGTCCTTTTGATATGCTCTTACTAAATTCTGGAAATACTTTTATTTTAATAGCCAGCAATGGAAAATTTTCCACTCTCTCTCTATGGTTCTTTGCACACAGTGGGGATTTTGTTTTTAAGATTCAGTGTCATAGTTGCTGCTTTACAATACTTGATTATTCTTTGTGTACAGAATAGATTGGGGGGATGGAGTTCCTAGTCTCTTGCTTCTAATTTCCATTCAAAGTAGTCCTTTACAGAAATCGAAATTAAAAGGGATTCTTTGAATGAGTGGGAAGATGAAGTTACTGCCTTTTTTCCAGAGAAGTCCATCACTCACTGCTCACGTCAGTAGCAGTGGGACTCAACACGAGATGATGTAACAGGATTGTTGTATCAAATCTAAGCAATTACTCTGAAACTGGTTTTGCTGTAAAATAGGGAAGACTTAGCTCTACTTAAGAGGTGATGAAGTGGGTAGATACTCGTGTTGTTATCTGATAGCTGGGGATTTATTTCTGTAGATCTTTTTTCTAAAACAAACAAAATGGACCCCAAAGGGGCTTTTATTTTTCTCTGGGATCTTAATTAAACAATGTTTGTAGAAATTAAAAATAAAGTATGTAAGATTATTGCATAGATATGTAAGTCCCATCAGAAATTCCTTTATAATTAAGATCAGCAAGAAGTTTGGATCCATATTTTCTTCTGAGGATACGAAGGAATAGAGTTTGTCATTTGAAAAGTGCATTGGGTCATAACCTTGAACGGCAGCTTTCTAGAATACCAAAATCATTGTATTTGTTATTAATTGGCACATCAGTGTATAGTACGGAGGGCACTTCTGTATTCTGTTCCTCTACTGATGTCGCTGCATGCTAGTGTTACTGAAGACGGTTGAGAGGGGAAACGATTCCATGTGAAGCTGTGCAGTGGTAGAAAGTGAATAACCTGAAGGAAAATAAGAAAGAAATGGGAACAAGTTCAGATTGGGGATTATTACTTTGGGAATTAACAGCCAAAAGCAAAGCAGCAGAGAGGTGAAAGCAGGCTAAATACTTGAGAGCTACAGTCAGACCGTGCAAGAAGGCTTGTTGAGACATGACAGGCCTGACACGTTCATCAGCTTTTTGCCAGGAGTGATGGAAATGCTTGGATGGGAATGGTATAGAAATGTATGTTCTGTGCTATGTATGCAAAAGAAAAAGTAAAAACCACCACCAACAAAAAAAATGTGGTTTAACAAGTGGCTTGGAGGCTGATCCAGCTGAACTGGTGGGGATCCTTAACATCAATGCTTTTAAGTAATTGCGCTTGTTCTGGCAAACAAATCCAAGCTTGTTCCAGCCCTACTGAGGTGCAGCTGTCTTTACCCTAGTTAAATAGGTTGTTTTAAACCACAGAGCTGCTGAGTGCAGCCCTGATGGTTGAGCCCATGTTATAAACACAACTGCTCTGCCAACTTCAGGTGGAGAAAATACCCCTGATGGCTTGAACTGCTTTCTTATTGCCACTTAAAGGTGCCTTTGGTCACATGTGGTGCTTCTCAGGATGTGATGCTGCAAGGTATCGCTGCTTTTCTGCTCTCAGTGCTGAGTGGGTGCATCTGGTGCTACTGCTGAATGGGCTCTGCTGTCAGGTGGTGCCCTGCTGCCCGTGGGCTAAGCTCTCAGTGGCTGCAGGTTTGGTGCTGCAGCTCTCCAGCAAGTGGAGCTGCAGCAGGGCTGCACGGCTGTGTCGCTCCCTCTGTTGCTCCACAAATCTCTGTGCTGAAAGAGGCTGGTTTCACTTGGAGCTTGCTCCCATCAGCTTCTCTTCTTTGCCACACTGCTGTGTTAGAGGTGAAGATTGTGAATGGTTTCTATCAGATAACCTTTGTGCCATGCTGAATGCTCCTCAGTGCTGCAGTCACACGGGGAGATGTTTGCATCTGCAGTGTAAAGGACATGCTGTGTTCAGTGAACAAGGGGAGGAAATGTGTCCATACTGCCTCTGCCCATCTGTAAGGGCTGCTGGTCATGATTAGAGGCTGTTTTCTCACTTCAGAGACATTCTAGTGTCACAGATGACATGCTTTAGTTTATGTGGGGTGAGAAGGCACGCTGAAACAGGATATCACATTTAATGAATTAGAATAGTGTCAATAATAAGAAGATAAGAGCTAACCAAGCTAGTTTGTAGCTGCAGAGTGGTCCAACACTGTATATGCATGGATCAGTATAATGTATCCAGTGTTCGAATCTAATCTTCAAAGTTTTAAGTGTGGATTCTCTAAGTGTGCCTATGGAACTGCTATTTATTGTATTTTTACTCCATCATCTTCACTGCCCTGTGAATGCAAACTGTAGCTTTCAAAATCATTCTCCTCTGTCACTTATTGTGCACTGACTTATCTCTTGCTAAGACTGCAAATCAGATGCTCTGTCTTTTCAAACATTACTTTTCTATGGGAGGAGTGATAAGGCTGGGCAAATGACGCTGTATCTCATGCAGAGTATTCTCACAGTGACTCATGCTTGTACCGACATTGCCAGTAGCTCCTGGAGCACTGCAGAGCTCTGTAGCTGTATCGGGAAGCCATCTGACACCTTGCTGCAAGATGTTTGTTTGCATTCTGCTCTAAGCAGCTGTAAATAAACATCTTGCAACAAGGCAGTGCTTTTGCCTGTAATTCAGAAAGGAGTGGAAGATTCAAGCTGTTTTGTTCAGGCTGCTTTTATATTGCAGTCTGTGCTAGATGTTTCTGCTTCATCTGCCTGGGAACAGACCAGGCTCATGGACTAGGTGATCTTTGTGGTCTTTTTCAGCCTTAATGGTTCTATGGTTCTTGCAAGTCCAGTTTCTTCCAGAAAAACTTGGAACTCCTCACCTTAATCTGGGGATGAGTAAGATGCTTCATCCCTCTCTTTTAGGTGAAGATTCTCTTTGACGTAACCTGTTAAGAGCTGAATTGATATGAAGGGAGAAGTCAACACCCAGACCCTCCTGTTGCCAAGTCCTTGCCAAACCTGGTCTGTGTCTACCTGTAGCGAAAGCATGTGACCCACCAGCCCTCTCATTCCTTATGCTGCTGGTCCAGAAGCCAAACACAAGAGGAAAGGATTTAATTTCTCTTGTCTTTTCTTTTTAATTGCTTTTAGCTTGCATTGGAATTTCTGCATTGCCAGCATCAGTCTAAGAATTTAAGAGCTGGTAATTCATCCGTAGGTAGTATTAGGTATAACTTATACCCCGATGTTCATTCCTTTTGCTTTTCACTCACCTCACGTCCCCTGGGTAAAGAGAATGACATTCACGGAGAAAGAGAAGTTAGGTCAAAACTACTCAGTTTTCCACCAGTGCTAAACTTAGCTGCACGAGTCCTGAAGGACAGGTGTCTACTTTCTAGAAAACAAATGATATATTGATTTCCTGTTAAAAGCAAGCACTGACAGGAGCATTCAAAACAAAAGCCTCCTTTCAGTGGAGCATTTAAATACTGGGCTGCATAAACCAAAGCACTGTACTGCTGCCACAGCCCAGCAGCACCTGGTTCTGAACCCTGCCTTGGAGGTGTGCAGGGCAGCTGTCACAGTGGGCATTCCTTGTGTGGCCCTGGGCAGGCTGCTGTGAGCTGCAATTGCACAACAACTCCTGAGCCCGCACAGGGTTTTCTTTCTTTTCTGTCTTTTCCCTTCTTCTCTCCCAGCCCTCTGCGGATGCTTCAATGGGAAACATCAGGATTCCCATTGAGTCTTCCTCCACTTAGCAATGATAGGGATTGAGGTGAAAGCAGTAAGATTATATTTTTGTTTTTAATAACCAATTTTATTTCCTTTTTTTTCCACTACTAACTGTTGTGTGTAGCAATACTCATTTTCCAGAACCCCATCCAAGCACTTCCCCAGACAAAGACAAACAGAAGTCACGCATTTCTGTTTTTATTCCTCTCCCTGATGAGCAGCAGCACTCTGGCACGCTTTCCCATTTGGGTGCTTGTTTGACTTGGTTAATTCACTCAAGTCTTTGCCCATGTGCAGGTATGCTGAATACTGCTGGTCCCATTGATAGTCCTTTAGTGGCTGCTCATCAGGCAGCACAGAACAGGAGGCCTTACCCCTCCTTTAGTACTCTTGCCTTCCCACTTGCTGTGCAGGCACTGGGACTGACTGCTCCCATTCATGCTTCTGAGGCCTGTCCTGATGCACCGCAGCCTGGAGGGCAGTGCCCCAAAGCACCCTGCAGTGCTGCAGATGAGACCCTGCATCAGCCTTCCCTGCTGTAATTGCCGAGAGCTGCATGAGAAGGAGGGAAATGATGAACTTTCAGGCATTTCTAATTTGGAAATACCTGTAGGATTTGGTCCAAGCAGATATTTTACTTAAAATTGCAGGAAGCCATAAAACACTGCCAAATGATGGCAATAGGGTTGCAACCATTTCTTAAACAGATGAAAGGGTGCTTCAAAGTCTATTTGTTTAGTCAGTCTCTTTTCATCTTTCTAATTGTTAAGAAGGCTGAAATAGCATCAGAATGCACAGCTTCTGAATGATAGTTTTTAAAAAGGAGCCTTTTTTAAGGATAGGTGCTTCCTGCAATCCTATTGTCTCAGGGGTGTAACGGAGCTGAACGTGTGCATACTGACTGACTTTAAAAGTATCGCCATTATCATTTAAAAAGACAACATAAATGAATAGTTTCAGAAATTGTCTTATTAATTGAGGAGTCTCATTTTCCATGCCCCTATTTTAATTGGTTTTGAGTCCTTTACATGTGATTTTGTCAGATCTTCGTGTAATAGTTCATTTGGAAACAGTTTTATTAAGTTGTAAAACTTCTCTGCTCTACTTTGTGCTGTATGATAACGCAGTAATACTTGAAAATGTGTTTTCAGTCATACAACTGAACTTTTGTATCGTACGGAGAACCTCAGATCTTGTCTTTGATCCTCCAAGTGCTCTCATGATCATTCCCATTTTTACATTGAGAGTGCTGGGAGAACTTTCTGGTTTGGATGTCTTTTTCTTCTTGGGGGATGCTGGTCATCTTCAGAAGTTAGAATACCACATGCCAGGTAGTGAATTCATCACTGTGATGTCTTTGAGTTCACTAAATATCAGATGTTTCAGTTAAAAAAAATACAAAATAAACAGTTTAAAGTTTACATTTGGAAATGTTTCAGAGCTGGTTTCTTAGAAGGTGCAATGTATGCTGCCAATCTGTAGAGTGCATCCAGCCAAGTTAGAGCTTATAATGAGCTTGGTGGTGGCTGGTGTGTTGGAGCACGTTCTCCTCCCGGTAGCGCTTTGGAAGCAGTCAGGGTGGCATTATATAAACAGAGATGAAATTAAATTACAAAAAAAAAGAAAAAGAAGAGGGGAATTAACTGGGTTGTTGTTGCACACGCAGCCGTACAAATGGTAGATTACGGGGCATGGGGGATTGTTTTTGAATAAATTCTTGTAGCTGCTTTTCCCTCTGTATGTAAAGAATCCCATTATTAGGCCCAGATCTTTTCCTTTCATCTGGTGGCCCCCTCAGACACTGTTAAAAGCGCCTGTTTCCACCTTGCTTTGTCTGGCGTCTGCCATCCCAGGTTTTCTGCTGCATACAGAAGAGCCCAGTTTATAAAGATACAGTACTGAGAGACCATAAAAGAGCTCCCTCTGTCAGCTTGTCATGCTTTAAAGGATTGTGGGCACCCTGAAGAGAAGATTAGTGGAAGATTGTCCAAATTGTCAGGGGTTCTGAATTTTTTAGCAACCATTTTCTTGCTTAGGCTCAGAAAAGAAAAAGGGATAGACTCTTTCTGGCGATAAAAGCACAGAAGTGGTGAAATTCCCTCTGCATGGAACACCAGTTGTGGCCCATGTGGAGCCTAGTTTTTTTCAATTCCAGACCCAAGTATTCGACATAGTGCTTCAAGACCTGAATCTTGAGCTTAGAAAATTTTGTATTTAATACTTACCCAGAACCTGAAACCAAGGAGCCCAAATATGTCATGGGATCTACTTTCACACTGCTGTTTGCTGCCATTAAGTCATATGAGATATCTCTTCATCTTCTGTTGATTATGTGGGTGCTTTCTGGAGATGCTTTATTTTCACAAGATCTCAGATGGTTGAGACTGTGGAGACCACCTGGTCCAACCCCGGCAGAGCAGGGAACCCTGAGGCCACTTCAAGGGGGGAGACTGCACAGCTCTGCTGTGTAGCCTGTGTCAGCACTCTGAATTCCACTTGTGAATTCTTCTCTTTTCTCCTGCTCTAATCCAAAGTAATATCTGGACAATTGCTGTTATATCACTCTCTCCCCTGTGGTGTCATTTTGGCATGCTGAGGTGTAAATGTATCCCTGCTCACTCCCCTGTCCCTTGCTTCATCGGGGGCACATGTTCCCTTTTGGCCAGCTGACTCATCAAGCTGCCTGGTGCTCAGAGGGGATCATGCAGGTGTAGGCCTCCTGTAAGTGACATGCTGGGGCTGTGACAGCTGCAGGTGGCAGCAAGGCTTGTCTTTGGAGGGAAGGATGTCCAGCTTTGCTGTCTGACAACTTGACCCAGTGACTCATGGGGCAGGTGGCTGCAGCTTGCTGCCTCTCCCCTGGGCTGGATGGCTTTCTGCCTCACCAGTATGCATTTGTGACTGCCTTGCAGCTGGGTAGGCAAGTATGAGGTGCAGGGCTGAGCCCAGGCATCTCTATGTGCCGTCTTGAGCATGTGCTGCTTGCTGAGTTTGTAGCATGGTGACCTTTAGGGAATGATAGCTTCGCTTCCACCTCACACACATGGTTTCCATGTGCACTGTGCAGTACTTCTGGAATGTGCCAGCTCTCTGTGTTCACGTCAATCCTCTGGATGACATGCACAGTAAATCCATTGCTTCTGGGAAGGATCAGGTGTGCTGGGCACAGCTGGTCTGTCAGTGTGCTGGTGGAACTTGCTGGCTCCTGGCAGCTCTCTGTATGGCCCAGATGTCCAAAGGTTCTTACCACACATCAAACCCTTAGATCTTACTGGGAGAGCATTTCTCAAAACATTCCCTCATGAAAGATGCCATTTTGACAGAGGGGAGGCAAGTTATCACTGGTGGCTGTGCTGGGAAAGGGCTATTTTTGCATACCTGAAGAATAGATGAAGAGAAGCAAAATAGCAAATGGTTGGATATTCATGGGAATTAGTGACTCTAAAAGAGCTGATCCTAGAAAAGGATTGTAGGGCTGAACTGCAGAGATTACTGCAGGCTGTCTTTTAGATCACACCAAAGAGCTGCTGTTCCACTGAGAGTTCTCTGAGCCAACAGCTTCTGAGCTCCCACCCAGCAGAGCTACTGCATGTCCTATTTAACCAGCTGATCTGTGGGAAGTATCACTGCTTGTTCTGCTGGGTACAGAAGTGTAACCCAATTTGCTACTCACTGCTGATGTAAGACAGTGGGAAGTCAGTGACACAGATCTGGTCCAGTCCCCATAAACAGCTGCAGGTCCCTATTCTTCCACACACTTAGTGAGGGGAGCTTTGCTGTCCTGTGTGCTTTCAGAGCAGTTGTGCTCCCTGCCAGTAAGTTGGGCACCTGGAAAGAGTTTAGGTGAAATACACTGCATCAGTGTGCTGTCTGGAAGAAATGCAAAAGTATTTGTGCTTGAAGAAGCTTGGACCGTTAGCCAGCAGCCACAGCAACGAGCTCTGCATTCACAGCCAAATGTAAACTTGATGAGTCTTTTATATAGTGCCAGCAGTTTCACTATTATCTCAGGTGCATTAACTGTACAGCAGCCACTTGTATTTCGAGTGTCTAGGAAATTCCACCAAACAACCTGTTTTGTGGCTAATCTGTTCAGACTTCATACCTGCAGGACATTATCCCATGTTACTCTAAGGAGCTACTGCCTCTGGGAGATGGTACTTCTGGGAATATATTTCTGGGTCAATAGATATTGCTAGGCAGTACAGGATTAGAGATATAACCAGCCACGCATCTACAGTATCATTTGTTCCCAGTCTCAGTGGGTAATAAGTAGTTTCACAAAGCACAGCAATAGTCGATATCCCTACTAAACCATCTGTTCAGGACTGCTCAAATGGAGTTGCTTAAATAATTATCCCCTAGGGGCTGTTTATATTTTAGAGTATCTGCTTGTCCTTTAGATCCTTAACCTTTAGACAGGTCCACATAGCGATGCTGTGATTTATTTTCTTTGTGTGGTCTTGACCTTCTTGTGGTAGATTTATTTAACATTACTTCTGCAAGAATGTAGCTGATGTTAGTAAAGGAATGACTAGGCATGAGTTTCCGAACTTTTCAACTGGTGGTGGTTTTATATATGAGTTTTTGTATTCTGTGCTATTGAGCTATCAAACTCGGGTCAAATAAGCCAAGGAAGCTGGAAGGCAGTCAGACAGCACTGTAATGTAAGAACTTTGTTTTGGGATTGTGCTATTCCAAGTGTGCTTACTTAGAGTGCCTTATTTTCCTCTCCATCTTCTTTGTTCAGGGCTTCTTTTCTCAAAGTGGCAGTAGTCAAGTTCTTAGCAAATCTGTTTTCTCCTTAAGCTTCTAAACCTCCTCTGTCTGAAACCGAGGGAAGAAATCTTATGGGCTAGAAGAAGACACAGCAAAAATAAAGTGATTTGGGAGGTTTATTTCCTGTTGATTTAACAGTGCAGCTGCCGGTGGGTAGATTCATCTTGCCTCACAGTGTCTAAACACCCTACGCTTCTAATAGAAATGCATTGCACATGTTGCCTTTGGGATGTATTTTTAATGATCTTTGTCCCAGTTTTCTGCTTGTAATTTTCAACTCATAAAATTCAAGATGAAGATATTCTACCCACCGTACTTTTATCTGTGTTGTAGGAGGCACAGTTCTTGTGTTACCTGCCAGAGGCTTCCATGGTTTCAGAGAAGAATACTCAACTTCTTCTGTAAGATTCAGTTTTAAAATGTAAGCATTTGCTAACCATATAAATAGGTAAAATGACTTGTTAGTTGCTACTCGCTTTCAGGCTCATCTGGGGAAATGAGACCAGTTCAGCACTGGTGATGATGGTCACGTCCCTTGATGTTGCTTGGTTCTCATATCCTGCTGTTGTTTGACAGTTTGACAAAGATTGCCTAAGTCTCTACTAGGATGTCTTCCTCCTCGAATTTCTTGCCTTGCTGTCAAGAACAGCCTCTATGCTAGGAGAGAAAAAGATTGCATTCCAATTGCTCTCTTGCACAGAAATTTCATGGGATTCTAGTCTGAGATAGAAGTATTTGTTACGCAGTCTTTGGTAGATGTCATAGGGATACACGAAGAAGGTCAACACCATTATCTGTTTTGCAGATGGAGAAACTGTCTCTGTAGTTATTGCATGTGAGGAAGCTGTCTCGCCTTACTGACGTGGCCTGATCTGTGCTGCAGCCCATAACTGAATTTGAACTTGCTCAGAATTTATTCCTTTCCATTGCACCTTCGGAGCCCAGTTAACCTTTTTAAGTGATTGTTTCTCCTACAGTAAATATGAAATATTATTGCAGAGATTGCCACATCTTTTTTATTAATTACATTTGAGCTGTATTATGTGAAATGGAAATGGCTTAATTGAGCTGCTCAAATCTTTCAAATTGGCAGTATTTTCTTGCCAGTTTTCTAGCAGCTGATGATCAGAAATACTGAGAGCTTAGGTTCTGTGGTAAGGGCTACATATACCCACATTTTCTGAGTCATTTTCTCCATCTCAATACAGAAGTTTACCTGGATGAAATGTAGGAGTTATTTTTTCATGTTTGTCTGAGCTCTGAATGTCCAGCAGGCTCAATGGAGGAGCTCTGCATGGGCAAGGAAGTTGTGGCAGATCCCTCACCAAGCTGCTCTCTGCCCATGAGTCCCTGCTGAAACATGAGGTTGATGCGCTCTGAGCACCTGGTGCTTTTCTGCTTTCCACTGGTGATTTTTACATAGCTTATCCAGCAAATTGATGGTTTGTTGAGGGTTGGCTTGAGACAGAGCACTTCAAATAAAGAAAAGGAGATGAATAGGATTAAAAGTCCAATTGAATGTAAATCATGCACAGTTAGCGTTTTAAGAATAAGCTTTTGAAAGGAAGATTACTTTCCTGCTTCAGGATCGAATCCAATCTTTGCCCCCAAGGGTAGGACTCTCCTCCATAGCTGCATGCTCATGTTGTCAGATTTAGACTTACTCATCTTGGAAACTACGTTTGAATTTGGGAGATGAAAATACACGTTAGAGAACCACCACTTTCTCTGGTCCCACGTGCAGAGGGAATTAAAAATGTCTATAGAGGACAGACTGCCAGTTAGTGATGCTGGAATCACTCTTTGTGGCTTAGTTCACTGTCTGTAAAATGCTTCTTTTTGTTTATTTGTTTCCAATAGTAGTAAGCATGCTGGTACGTTGCTGCATCTCTTCTGCATCCAAGGCTGTGAAAGCGTGATTGCATTTGGTATTGCTGGGGCAAACGTGCCCCTGCCTGGACTAGAACCTGAAGTACAGCAGCCTCAGGGATGGGCTCATTTTGCCCTCATGCTGTGGCAGACAGAAGTGGGGAGTAAGTTCAGGAACTGACTCGGGGTTTCTGTGTTCTAGTAAGGGATTCAAGATATCAATGTTTTAAACTCATTGTTTGCACCCTATCCCAAATCTCAGCAAATTTTCTGCTGTGCTTCAATTGTGCACATTTAAGATAAGCAATTAGTTTGATACAGCACGATCTCTTCTGGTTGCTGTGAGGTGACTGACGGATCCTTCGCAGAGCTCGTCCCCATCAAGACGTCTCTGTTACCACCAGTGCTGTTTATGTATCATGTTCCTGCTGCCTGCCTGTCTGCTGCCCCTCCGCCCCAGAAGTGACCTAAGAGCAACTTTGATTTTAACAGCAAACACAACGCAGTCTGTTAAGGAGAGCTGAGGACTTTTGTGAGGAAAGCGCTGTGTACATATAAGAGATCACTGCATCTCTAAGGCTGACAGCTGTTTCCAGAGGTTAGCGAGCATCTCCCCCTCATGCAATCAGTGTGTCTGCCAGGTTAGATATTTCTGTCCTGGAATATCTCTAAAATCATAATGACTTTTATTTAGCATTAATGTGGATGCCTTGAACATTTCTGTGGGACTTCCACTGTCAATTCAGCATTAAAGTACCATTAAAGTAAAGTGTTACTGTAAGAAGTGGTATCTGCCAAACATTTCTCAGAAGAGCACTGTGCTTTACAAGATGGGTAAGTGTTCCCTCTTTTCCATTTTCATGTAAAAGTCAGAGATAAGTATTATTGATTAGACAAAACAATAGAGGAGAGATGTGTGAGAACTGCTGGCAAGACTTTTTATGACAAGTGGTGTATCAGTATATATTAATCTGCTCTTCATTGCACTACAGTGTCCAAGATGAATTTTCATTGGTATTCAGGAGAACACAGTATGAATCTGCATGGGAAGATAGGACACTTCCTATGTGAAATTGCCAAAGTGTTCAGACTGAAATAATGACTCTTGGCTATAAAACACTTCGCAAAAGTGTTCTAACAACTTCTAAGTGAATTGTACTCGATATCTTTATGTAGCACCATATATAACTGGACTCCAATTCCTATTTTCAAAAGCAACATCTATAATAAGCACGGGTTCCACTGCAGGGTAAAGGGGTTAGGCTCCTATGTCACTTAATGTAACTTCAGAAAGTTTTAGCTGAAAAGATCAAACTGACCAAAGAGGGCTCATGTTTCCATAGGAATCTTCTGTATTCTGCATCACAGAACCTTGTCCTGCAAAAGCAGCGTAATAAATCGTAAGATCATTTTACAGCTCTCCTCCACTCTGTTTAGCAGATTTACAGCAGAAGTGGACAACTGATAAAGATGGGAAAAAGTAAGCAATAACACAAGTGAGATCGTGAAATTGACTGAGTAAATAAATCCAGTTCTCTTTGTTTGCAGTTCCAGTTTTGCAAGCTTTGAGGTAAAGTGGGACAGTGCTTTCTAGCCTCTCTCTGCATTGTTTTAAACTGAAAGATGAAATGTCTTTCTCCACAGCACTCATATGAAATACGTAACAAAAGCACCATCCAACCACAAGCATGATGTGGAATTGTCATAGGAGGTATGTAGGTGAAAAAATTGGGATTTGTTTTTTTTGTGTATTTGCTCACAGTAAGAAATAGGAAATCACAAGATTTCCTCATGTGAGAATGGAAATTGGAGAGGATAGCTGCTCAGAGACCTCTGGATGACCCAAGTGAGAAGCGTGCCTGAATAGCAGCACTGAGACCTGCTCTGTCTGGTTCAGGCTGCGAGTTTGAACTTTGCATCTCCCTTACTTTGGCTTCTGACTAATGTGCTAAACTGGTCTTTCTCCTCTTTTAGGGAAAAGATTTGTGAAAGGTCTCAGAATCCGGTTGTGGAAAGGGAGTTTTTTGAAATCTTAGTTTTGTGAGACAGGAAATCCCTTTCCTCCCTACCTGTAAGTGCCTGGTGGGCCTGCCCTCTGCCAAGCTGATGCATTGCGAGGATCAGAATGGGGATATCAGACAAAAGAGCCTCTCATGTTTTTGATAGCCCTGGAAATGTCATGTTTTCTACCCTAGAAAGAGTACTAAATGGGGTTCTTTTCTCATGCCACGATGGCATTCCCAAGAAAGATTCATGATTGGATTGTGTTCCTAGGTGTTATAAATCAGAGCTAATGGCACAGATAGGTTGATGGCTTGAAGTACATGGAAAAATAAATTAGGAAATGAGAAGGCCTAGGGCTGAGAAGACATAAATATAAAATTTAAACCCCCAAAGGAGAAGACAGGCCTTCAATTCTTAAAACATCTCTTAAACAGGAAAGAAGTCTGTTGTACATGATCTTTGCTCAAGTGATGGGAAAGTTGAAATCTGGGACAATACAAAACCTGTGGGAAGCTTTTGAAGAAGAAAAATTTCTGTGTTTCCTGAAAAATATAGAGATATGAAGCATGAAACTTTAATTTAAAAAGAGCATCAGCCTTTTTCAGGGGAAAGAGATCAGAGGACATAAAAATCTTTGTCAATATCAGATTAGAATGACGCATTAGAAAAAGAGAAAAGTTATATTCAGTCTCATGGGGTTGGACTGTCAGAGCTGACTGCCTTTATTTGGCCTTGATAATTGTTCTTTTATCCTTTGTGCGGTGTTGGTATGTTTTTGCCCAGAGCCGACTGCTGATGTCCCAGTCCTCTCAACTGTCGGCTCCCCTGGTTCAGTTCTCAGCTTTATTCTCCTTTATGACTCAATTGTGGACTGCAAAATCTCAGCTAAGGCAGTGATTCATCACCTGAATGTACTTGCTTTAAAATAAAGGGTTTTTTTGTGATACAGAAAAGATAAAAAAAATATATATTTTTTTCAAAGTAATTCCAGAGGTATCTTCCATCTAGATATCCTTCCTACCTTTTTTCTTGTCTATAAAGCTGTATAAGAAGTTTTAAGAAGGTAAAGGAGATACAAAAGGCTATTTAATGATTATGTATCATGCAAAATTATACTCCCAGGAGGATACCAGAAAAAAAGAATTCCAACTGGGTGTTTTGTTGTTCAATGTCATGCTGCTTCTGATCTCGTTTACATTGATATGCATTACAGCTATTTCTCTGAAGGGAATGGAGTTATTAATGGGAAGTGCCTCTCAGAGTTAGGATGTTGCTGCTGCCATGTGTGTGTGTTTGTCTTTTCAGTAGTCTTGCTCTGTTCCTCTGCTCGTTTGGGTGCCTTGGGAAGATCCTGCTTTTCTGGTAGTAATTGTGACTCTTCTGTTGAATTAACTGGGAAAAACTGGATACCTCTGCTAATGAGTAAGGATAGCAGGAGGCAACATTAGCTACTGAGCAGTTTTCTTTTGAAGAAAGATTGCTGATTAGTGATGAACAAGGATGGTTTGGATGTGTATGTGGGGAAAAATGGCGACGGTCCTGCATTTAGTGAACCTTCTTGTTTCTTCTTTTGCTGTCATTCTCTGTATGGTTTTCCTCCAGGCAAAGCAGAAAACTCTTTACAAACTCCTGAAAAAATATTATTTTAAAGAATGTTTGCCTCCATGAGATACTCTGTGGTTTCTGTAACTAATCCTTGGAGGTGCAGGTGCATCCCTGAGCTGACCTGAGCCAAGGGACGTGCACACCTTGCTATGCACTTCTGTTCCTTGCCTAAGTTCT
This sequence comes from Excalfactoria chinensis, assembly GCF_039878825.1. Taxonomy (NCBI): domain Eukaryota; kingdom Metazoa; phylum Chordata; class Aves; order Galliformes; family Phasianidae; genus Excalfactoria; species Excalfactoria chinensis. Next base: position 4,416,558 of record NC_092833.1, on the reverse strand, counting down.
GTTGTTTGATAAAAGTAATATAAGGACAGTGACCTGAAGTTTCTCTTCAAAAACAGAACCTGTGACACCCCTGTGGTAAATAACAGCACAAGGAGAATCCCCAGCTCTTTCAAGCTGTTCACACCCTGTGAAGTCAGAATGCAGTTACTTAAGCTGAAAGAAATTTCTGTATGAAGCATATGTGCTTCACCTCCTGTGGCTGGTCTAGGACCGTTATCACCCATGGGAAGGCTCTAAAGGATGTGAGAAGGTGTGGAATTAGGATAGCCTTACACAGTTCTGATGGTATTCTGCAGGATTTTTTTCTTTCTTAATGAAATCTGAGAGAACTGTGTGCTTTGGAAAACATTTGGCTAGGCTTGGGAAATGGGGTTCGATTCCCAAGTCTCCTTCAGGTTTGTGTTGGATCTTGATAAGGCCATTACACCTCTGCGTACTCACCTGTAAAATGAGGAACAGTGATTTTTCTTTTTATTAGGTACTCGGGGATATAGGATTGAAAAGCCTTCGAGGGTATTTCCTACCCTCCTGCATGAGGAACAAATGTTTCTTGTATTTGACATGTGTTATTATGTTACCCTAGAAGAGTGTCACAAATGTTTTTAAGTAATCATGTTTGCATGTTCTGTGTATGCTTGCCTGTTCACCGAACTGTTGCTGTAAGGAGCAAGGTCTTCTGTCTCTGTAGTGGCTGTGTGACATGGAGTTGTGCTTGCTTCTCCTAGAGCTGGCTCTGGCAGACCATCTGACATTTCAGTGAGGCACATCTTGGACAAAATCAGACAGACTTAGGGCTGTGAACGGAGAGAGGCCCAAATACCAGGTGGAGCTCCCATTCTGCAAGCTTTTAATCTGCCATAGGGCACTGCTTCCTTCCCCCTTCTTCCAGTTGTGGGCCACCAGAGCATCCTGCGCTCAGCACTGTGGTGGCAGCATAGCTGCCCTCCATTGCATGGCCTGGTGTGGGGTGCAGTTCTACTTTTCCATCATTATTAATGCTGTTGCTGTTGTCATTTTATTCCAATCATCCCTAAGGTCTCTGTGGAACAAGAGTGGCTGTAAATACCTGATAACTGTGATGGAGCCACTGACCGGCTGTCATGGTGGCACAAGTATCCCTTATTATCACTAACGGTGTTATTCTGATGGCCCTGAAAAGTACTGAGCCATCAATGGCATCTTGTAGTCTTTCCAGATGCAGTATTTTAGCCATCAATCTGCCAGGATTTGCAGTAGTATAATTTTGGGGGGAGATGTAATTGGAATACTGATGATACCTGTGTATTTATACACTGCACAGATCAAAATGCAGTTACAAGAGGATCTGCAGTTGCCAGCTTTGCTCCCAGCCTGCCCGGCTGCTGGGTGCTGCCACAGCTCACAGCTCAGGGTGTGCTGCTCTGCGGAGCGAGTGCTGCATGTGGAGAAATGGCCGGTCCCTGAGGGAGGTCAGTGCTCAGAGTACTAACATCACATCAGGTTTTTGTATTAAGGGCTCCAGCAATTTTTATCAGTAGCTTCTTTAATGAATTCGCTGTCCTTTGAACCTGAACAATTTAAGCACAAAACCTACAAAACCTATTTTCTAATCTTAGGGAGTTTTCTTTTCTGGGTTTAATAGGCTTAAAACTGTTGACTTTTTGGTGCTTATTTAATCTCTATTGGACTAGTTTTCTCTTTAAAAAAGAAAAACAAACAAAAAAGGAGAAACAGGCCTTTAAAGTGAAAGATCTCTTATTATTTTTGAGCTATTTATTGACTTGAAAACATACAAAGGGTTTATTATTTTACTGCTGGAAAATTGCCAGGGAGAGAATGAACTGCCAATGATATAGATTATATATCACGCTGTATAATTAAGACAGCAAACAGTCTGCTGGAAAATACTTTATAGACTACTTTATATAATGGAAAGTTCACAGCAGTCTAACAGGGACCACCTAATATGTCTTTTAATATGAATTCTACCAGAGATTTAAATTAAGGTTCGAACGCTGGTGCTTCACAGTCTATCAGTCTTGGTAATGATTACACCTGCCTGCGCAGCCTAATTTTGAGGCTTTATTATCACCCAGAATTAACCTGCTAGAAAAACTCAGCAGAAATTTGCTGTGGTTTTTCTTCAGTATCTTTGCTGTGTGAGCAGATCTTGTAGAAGCTGCCTTGGCCAGGATTTTTTGTTTCTTTTCTGTAATTTATTGTGTATATTGACACTCATTTTTCTGTTTTGTGATGAGGAAACTGTTGTAAGTTTCTGATTAATTAAGCTACTATTGAAAGCTGGCAGGCAAAAATGAGCTCTTCCAATATACTTGTATTTTCATTTTTAGCACATGTGAAATATTTAGAGTTTGGAAGGAGTTCCCCATGGGTACAAACCTGTTGCCACTAAAATAATTAGGAATATTGCTACTGGCTTGATTGAGACCAGCACCAATAGCTCTGTATGATGCTTTATTTCAGTGTCCCCATGCAGCACATCAGTTTTCACTTAAACGTGCATGCCACAGCTTTCTCTGGAGCTTCTGATCTTTGCCATACTGTACCTTTATTTTTGTTCCAGGCCTTACCAAGGAAATGCCATTCTTGTTATGAGGCTGTACTCGCTGTTTTGTTTAGGCCCATTTGCACAGTATTTCAATAACTTGATTACTGGAATGAATTCTGCTTTTGCCTTGTTCTCTGTAAGCTGTTGTTAGTTTTTGTGTTCCCAAAAATTTGACTTTGTGTGAAACTGTAGTCCAGAAAGGGAACCCACAAGAGAAATGTCATTTGTTTTCACTTTTTTCACTTTATGGTCGTATTTGGTGGCAATACTCTGCTTACTTTACTGGAAAATGCAGTATGGAAAGAATCTGGGTTTTAATAAAAAGGGTTAAAGAAACCCTTGTGGCCAGGTTTCCTGATTCTTGATAGTCACGAGACCTCATTGACTGCTCTAAATCCATATAGACTCACTAATGCATCTTGTGTCTGTCGTAACACCGAGATCTCTGGACTTGTTGGCTCCAAAGGGCTAATAAAAGTCTTCATATTAGCTTTCATTGTCAGAAAGGGAAAAATGGCCCTAACAGATTGAAATGTGAGTTCTGGCTTGGTACAGCTGGCTCCAGAGAAGAGCTCTGAACAGAGACGTGGTGTTCTTTGGTCGTCTTCCAAACAAGAGCTGCTGTTGCCTGTCCTCCCAGGGCAAGTGGGGTGCAGTTTGCTTGGGGAGTGGGATGGTTGCACCAGGAGGCTGCTTCTCCCTGCTGCTCTGCATAGTTTGTGTACCCCATTGGTGGGGTGCTGCATGCTTCTTAGGAGTAAGCGATGGGCACTTCCTTAGCGTGTCCTGGTGGATAGATCCATGATGCTAGAAGTTTTCTTTGTTCCTACCAAGTCCTCACAACCAAGGATTTCAGGCAAGTTAAAAGCAGAGCTCCCTCACGCACTGTCTGCATTGACCCATATGCTTTCAGACTGACTGCTGAGAGATCTGAAGCGCTTTGGTACAGTGGGCTGAGAAATCCCAGCATTCATCCTGACCTGACAGCCACGAGTCTGGGTGTCATCCCTGGGGTGTCCTTCTAACAAGTGTTCTGATCAGCTGGTATTGTTGGGTGCTCGGGATGTGATGTGTGGAGTCCATTAAATGCCATGTGTCTTTGGGAAATACTCAGAGATTAAATTCCCTTAAATAACAGCAATGTTTTAGTTGTGCTATTTATAAGAACTTATGAGAACTTGAAAAGACAGGGATTAAAAAGAATTATTTGTCTATTGTCTGTTCCCAAGGCTGATTTACTTCATGAGATGAAAATGTATATGCTCAGGAAGGCTTTAATATGCATCTATATTGATAAAGTTATTAAAAAATCAGACTACTAAATCCTCTGGCATGGATAGATGATGTGTATTGAGGTTAAGCCCCTCTTGCAAGACTGCTTGTAATACTGTAAGTAATAAAAAGGTAGGAGGCTTCCCGAGCTTGCAGGCAGCAGAAGGGCCCCACTGGGCACACAGTTCTGCGGCTCCTCTGCTGGCTCTTGGCTTGGGTTTCTGGCAGCTTGGTGGTGCAGACAGGCAGCATCCCTGATGGGAAGGAGCTCCTTGGCACTGGGATCAGTGGGATCTCAGAAGGAGACCTGGGAGGGAAGGGGTGATGCTGGGATGGTGCAACACATGTGGTCCTCTGCTACGAAATGATCTTGCTAGCAGCTCTATCCTCATAATAAATGTGCAACTGCATGTGCTTAAACTTCAGGGTGACACTTAGGAAGGGACAAGGATCTTATGAATAGAACTAAATGCTAGTTACTGGTTATGTGTCATCCTAGCTAGCTGCATGAAAACTCTTGAGGCAGGGGAAAAACATATTCAAGTGGCAGAGAAAGAAAAGAAGGCCAGCATGGTTTAAGAATTGAAAGTGAAGGAAGATGAATTGAAGATTATAATTAGAGAGCAAAGGAGCAGGTAGGTTTTCCATCCTCAATGGGAAAAGATGATTGACCTGAGCAGCAGGAGAAAAGAGGAGGAAATATTGCTGACAGCGAAAATTCAGAAGCTATTACTTGAGAGGCTGACCTCTAAAGGGAAAAAAAGAAATATCCCAAGCAGTGGATCCTGCAGTGTTTGTGCTGGAGTCAGCCTTCTCGGATAAGCCAGGGAAACAACATTTGAAAGCCAGAGCACGTTAAATAAAATTGCTGGGGTTATTATGTACGTGTTGTTTCATGTGTTGTGCGGACATATTTGTAATGCTTGTGTTCCATACCTTGTGTTTATCAGAGCTGTCAAAACACACTTTGTGGTTTTTGGTCAAGATGCCGTATATACAGAATTAGAATAGTAAGGCGAGGCAGTAAAGAAGATGGTACCAGATTTATAGGGCCTCCACTTTCCATGCTTTCTTTCCTTGTTTTTCACTGAGCTAATCAGTGCATGAGAACCGATTATTCAGTAAAAAATGACTTGTAGTCATAAGGTATTAAATTCCTTCAAAATACTTCTCTGTGATATATAATACAGTGATTTGTTTTCTTGAAAATAGCAAGCAGAGGGTCAGCTCTTCAGTCACACCAGACTGGAATCATGCTGTAAGCTCACACTGGGCAGTGCCGTTTCTTTACCGATGCCTGTAGTACTCCTGGGAATTGTGAATTGGTTGAATTTTCTGGAGGAGGAGGCTGATTGCTTGAACCCAATTGGTTCCAGCCTTTCTGTGGGAAAGCAAAGGCTGAGTGCACACAGCTGGATGTGAGCTGGTTGGCCTGTCCAGGGGGCTGAGGTAGATGCAACCTTTCTCTGGTCCTTGCCTTGCAACCTTTGCCTCCTTCCATCCCCCACTTGCTGCTGTTCATATTAATCTTTACTGGTTTTAGGCTCTTTTCCTTTTTCTTTGTGGTGTTTTTTGTTCTTTTTCCTTTTTTTTCTTTTTTCTTCCTCTGGTAACAAAACGTCATTGATAGCCTTAGTGCCTCTTAGAATTTACATATCATAATATGTATATAACAAGACCATTCTGATTGCTACTCACTTCAAACTTTCCAGTTGTTTAACATCCCTTGTAGTTCCATTTCCTTTGTCCCATCCTTCCTTAGTCGAGATTTTTCTAAAAAGGTGTTGGGCAGAAACAGAACTGCACTGAAGTGCCCAGTGAGACACAAATCCTAATTGAGTAACATTGTGGAGTATTGCTAATTATTGACTTTTGCTATGAAAAAAATGGCCTCTTGAAAGGGCATGTGAGTATGTAAAATAATTACTTGTCATACTAGATTTTATTTTTCAGATAACCAATTAGGTCCTGGTAATTAGGTCTTGATCACTGACATCTGGGTAATCGTGTCATCCCCTCACTGTGGATCTGCCCGTCAAACATGTAAGGGAAATTTACTCCAGGCATATGCTTATCTAGGTGACAGTCTGATCACTGGGACATTCCAGAGCAGTGTGGACAATGTCCAAGATGGCAATTGGTGTGTTTGCTTCTTCATGATGTGTTGTATCATAGACCTTCCAGAAACCAAGTCCTACTAGCTGCTTTCTAGACTCCAGTGTTCCTTTAAAAATCAGCCTGCAATTATTCCAGACTTGAGATTATTTGTCATCATGTCTCCTTCCCAAGTTAACTCTGCATGTTTTGCACATCACAAAATCATTTGGTGTCTTACATAGCTGCCCATGCCCCCCTGCTCTCCTACAGTAACCAATTGTTGAGAATCTTTAACTCCAGGACAGTTGTTCTTTTTGCCAATTACTGGCCTTCACCCCCATCCAAGGTTGCTTATCATGCCCTGTAACTCACTGTCATGAGTAATGCAGACAGCCTTTAATGTGAGGGGAAAATATGAATAAGGATCGGGTCCTTCAGCCTCTGCACAGGTATCCTAGGGGCGCTCAGCCAAAGGGTGCTGTGGGAGTGTCGCACCTTTGTGATTGCAACCTGTGACATTATTCAGGCACGAAGCAACAAATATGACACCTGAAAATGATGATGACTTATTTTTCATGCTGCAGTGAGAAAGGTTTGAGAGTAGCAGGATGTAACGCTTATATCCTCACAGCCCTCTTATCTGTCTGCGTGGAACATATAGCACGGTCTCCCTGGCATTCCCCATGGCTTCAGTTCAGCAAAGTAGCGAAGCATGTCCTGAATTTAAAGTATAGCTCCAGAAGGGCTGCTCATATGCTTAATGTTACACAACGCATGTGATTATCTTGTTAGGAGATGGAGAGAAATATTAATCTTGCAGGATTCCAGGCACAAACGTGTTTTCTTCACGTGCAACCTGTGTGTGATAATGCACATTGTGGGGATTACCTGTCTCTGTGCTGACCTGGTAGATTCAAAGATGCAGGATGATTTATTTATTTTTGTGGATAAAAATGTTGTGAAGTGAAACTACAAAGTGAGCAGTGATTATTTGTTCTTTGTCAAGGACCTGTTTTCTTCTATTTGTCATTAACATTTGTCAGCTGGTAAATTATGCAGAGTTTTTTCTTTTCTCTCCTATTTTTTAGCTTACCATAATTATGCTAGCTGATTCCTGTGTAGACTTGTTTTCAGCTGCATTGCTTACATGCCTTTTTAATAGACTGTAATTTTTTAAGTAAGTTATGTCAGATTAACTACTTCCGATAAGATGGGGTATTATACTGGGGTTTTCTTTTCCTCCCAGCTGGATGCACAGAATATGTCACTGCTGACTTGCTTTCCTGCCTCCCTCTAGCTAAATGGCAATGTGCCACTGCAGCAAAACTTCTGTTTGAGGATTCATTGCCTTTTTTTGTTGGCTAGTAATGAGGCTTTGAGGTAGCTCGCTGCTCCTGATTAGTGACAGCACGCAAGAAAAGGAGCTGTGCAAACCCTTCATTAACTCGTAGTGAAAGCCTCAGCATTTAAGTTCATAAAGATGAGCAAAGACTGTTAAATCCCTTCCATTTAAATTTGGCTTTTTTTTTTTTTTTATCCCCTTTTTTCTTTTTTGCTTTGTTTAGGACACTTTCCTTGTTTTGTGGAGATAATCATAGGATTGCAGAATCATAGCATGGCTCAGGTTGGGTGGAACCTTAAAGATCATGCAGTCCAAACCCCTGCCATGGGCTGACTGCCCAGGGCCCCATACAGCTTGGCCTCGAGCACCTCCAGGAATGGGGCACCCACTTTGGCAGCAGTGCCAGGGCCTCACTGCCCTCTCAGGGAAAAAATTTCCCTTGACATCTAATCCAAGTCTCCCGCATTTCAGTTTAAAACCATTCCCCCTTGTTCTGTCCGTCAGTGGTGGAAGCATGGATGACATCTCTGCTCTTGCAGAGCTCATTGCCTTTCCCACTGCCAGTCTGATCCCTCTGGTTCCTGCTGCAGTCACAAAGTCTGGTGGCACCAGAAGGGCTGGCACTGGCTGCAGTGTGTGCTGGGCATTGTCCCCAGGCTGCAGGCATGGGAGCTGGTGGCAGACTGCCCTCGGGGCTCTGTGTGAGGGCACAGACTGTGGATCTTACTCTGAGCTCTGCTGAGCAAGAGAGAGAAGGCCGCGCTGGTTCAGCAGGCTGCCATCTCACCATGCCAGGCTGTGGTGTCTTGGGAGCTTCTGGCCTTGTAGCCATCTCAAGCAGCAAAGTTATGTCTGGGTAAAGAAATCCCAGCTCTCGCCTTTCCTTCATTTTATTGCTTGAAAAGAAAATGCAAGGTTGTTTCACAGCACTGGGTGTAAGAGCCTCGGCGCAGTTCTCCAGCCTTACTGCAGGGTTCCTGCATTGCACAGATTTCGGTTTCGGTCACGGTGTTAATAGCTTTACCAGGCTTTGCTGTTCTAATGCAGTACAGTGAATTATATTTCTGAGTGCTCATATGAAAGTGGATTAGCTGCTGGGAACTCTTTGTTTGTCTTAGTTTCTTTAAAGAAGTAAATAAAATGTGAGAAGAATGGTACTGTAAATTGCAAGTAATAGGCTATTTTCTGCCCTGGTTTCATGCTGGAATGGATGTCATTTGTCAAGTGTGAGGATGATAGGATGAATCACATAAGTCGTCTTGAATGTGATTTGCCACCTGCCTGATTGTTCAGAAGTGTATGCATGCTTAATTAATCTAATTAGTCAATGCATACATAAGAAGCAAATTTACAGGCTCTCTGTCATCATAAATAAAGTATTTTTGTTTTTCTAGGATAAATAATTCATTATAGAGCTGAGTACTAAACTGTAATCCTGGAGAGCTGGCTCCTTCTATAATAAAAAAGTAGAATTACGATGTTTCTTCCTTTTTCCCTTTAGATTTTATTTGTCTTATCTTTAGACAGGGGTTTCACAGAAAGAAAGGGATGTATCTGCACTTGGAGGAGCAGAAAGCTCCTTTCTAGAAGGGAAGCACAGTACCATAGGCATTTTCATCTGAGAGGCAGTGACCATTTTGGCACAGTTGCAGACTACAGCGTGTATGTTGTTACCCATGAAAGTAAAATGATTAACATGCTGGAAACTGTCATGCTGAAAAGCACGAAAGGGGTGCCCATTTCCATGAGCAGGTATGTTGCCAGTTCTAGAAATGGTGTCTGTCCTCATATAATGATGTCTGCAGGGACATGGTGTGACAATGAAGACCCGCTATGAGATCCTCTAGAAACACAGGAAGACTCCTTCAACCCAGCTGTTCATTGAATTATATAACTTGATGTTGCCAAGGCCAGTAAAGTTTTTTCTTAAAGATCGCCTCACCAAAGCAGAGCCTGTGCTGAGGGTATTTCAGCATACTTATTTTTGCTCAGTTTTCACACAGAGATAAGTGTAGAAATCAAGCAAAAACAACAAGCAAACAAAAACAGTGAAACTGCATGATGGATGCATTAGAAGTGCAATGGTTGCTGTGACTATGGCTAAAAACAAAAAGCAGTCTGTATTAAGATGCTGTGGCCCTGTCCTAGCAATCTTCCCTGCTTTGTGACCTTGTAAGTGGGACCTGATGGGGGGGATCTATCCCCAGGGCTTGGGGAGCCCTCACAGCTAGGTCAGTGCAGAGGATTCCCTCTTCTGTCTCATTGATGTTGCAGGGTGAAGGATGCTCTTGTGTCCTCATGGTGCAGTTTAATGTTGCTTACCTGCTATCTTAGTGCTGTTGTAGAATCTCAGCCTTTCCACAGCAATTTCAGTCTGTGTTGAAACAGCTCTTTGCAGAGCTTCCTATATGTTTGAATCTAAAGTCTTTTTGCATTTCAAAACAGGAACATGGTCGTTCTCTTGTCTCTTTTTGGCAGCAGGGTAGGGCAGGCAGGTCTCAGCCCTGCCAACTGTAGGACGTGCTGTGCAGTGGGGCTGTTGATGGTTGTGCAGCTGTGAGCCAACCCTGGGAAATGAGGGACTGTGTGTTTTGGGGTGTGTTTTGTGGTGTCGGAGCAAGTGGCGACCCTGAACTAGCGCATGGGCAAGGGAAAGTGGTACTTTTTGGGCTCTTGGGGCAGAGGACACACAGGTGCTTTTCTCAGTCCTACCAGGAGGTGCCTCTCTCTACTTGGGATTTATGGCCCACGAAGGAAATCTCCTCACCCTTTCCTTGCAGAAAATGCTAGGCTTCTCATTTCTTTCTGTGAAAGAGTTGTGCTGGTGCGTTGGGCCTTTGACACAGTAGTGCAGTGGCTAGAAACGTTTTGAGGATGAGGAAGATAAATGGTTGGTTTTTTTTGGGGGGGAGGGGGGAGACCTCAGAACTTCATGTTTCACTTTCAGGAATGTGTTTGGGTTTTGCTGGGCCAGTACAGTGGGGCTGTGTCTGGAAATGGCTCAGGGCTGAGCGTGCCCAGCAGTGCTGCCATCACAGGAATGGGGCTGACATCCAGGCTGCTGTGCCAGCTGCTTGCTGGCCTCTTCGTTCTCCACTGGAATCTCTTGAGGCAGCCCAGAGACAGGCTAATACCTCAAGGCATTGCACTATTGTATCCACTGTTGTATTTTAGGCAGTGTTTAGGACTCACGTGGTTTGGCAGTATTACTCTAGTGAAATGGGACCTCTTCCACTATTTCTGTATCCCCAGCGCTGAGTGCTTCCTGTGTGTCTGATCCCATCAGTGCATTTAACCTATCACAAATGCAAATAATGATAATTAGATGGTGAAAAAAGCTATTACAGATGCAGTTCAGTGCATGTTTCACTGATTGGGCCAAATCAGGAAGCTCTGCATTGCATATTGGCAGCTCTGTGAATAAAAGTGCTTATTACTTATCTCAGATTGTACTGCACTATCAATTAATTGCTCACAAATCTCTGGTGCCAGATTGTGTGGTTTGTGAGCAGTCGTAAACTCTTAACTTTCTGTGGCAGAGAGTTTGAATCACAAAACCAGCCCTTCAAGATAGGAAATCAGCAGGTTTAATGTTGGGGGAAAGCATCCCTGTGTCTGTTAGCATCCTGCTGGCAGGGCCAAGAGCAGGCACCCTGCTTCTGCGCAGCCTGGGTGCTGTGTTCCTGGGGCTGTCAGCCCCCGTGCCTGCAGGGTATCAGCAGCGGCCCCACCAACTGGGCCCCAGGAGAGGGGCTGCTCACCATGTGTTTCTCCTGACCCCTGTAGAGCAGCAGATGCTGAAATCAAGCACTGCCCCCAGACAGCAAGCTGGGGTGTGATCAGTGAGCACCGTGCTGCAGCAAACCAAAAAAGCAACCATGACAAGAAAGCAGGATGGAAAAATTAAAAGTGCCTATGATCTGACAGACAGCAAAAATGCCATGCAGCAATCATGCTGCCATGAGAATGGGAACAAATCTAATTCTCAGGGTACTGATAAACTCTAACGGTGCATTTGCCTCTGGAAGGCAGTGGGGGCAATGGCCATGATTAACTTGCCTAAGAACTGCCTTAAAGCAATAAGATTTTTTAATTTTGTATCTAATGTTAATTGTGTTAAGGATTCCCAGGGTTGATTTATGGTTTGCCAGAGTTGGAGGCACAAAGAGAAATAAGCAGCTTTTCTTTCCCAGAGCCTAAAAGGAATCTTCTCACAGAACTGCAGGGAAAAAAAGAAAAGAAAAAAAAGCAGCTCTCTTGAGTGTCAACTTCTTGCATTGACTATAAATGACTTCTTTTCTCATCTAATGTCTTGAGACTAAGTATTGGAAGTTAAATCACTAGCTTGCTTCTTTCCCAATATTGGTGTTATTTTTAGGACAGGAGCCTTGCTTACTTTTATTTTACTGAGGGATTGCCAGCATGTATCGGCAATCTTCCTGCTAAAACCCAAGTGAAAGCACAGTGCTGTCATTGCAGCATGAATGGGAGGGTGTTGAAAAGGCTCTGTGATAACACCACCAAATTGCTTTGTTGGAGAAGTGGTAGGGATTTGTCTCTACAAAAGCAGCTTGCTGTACATTCCCATTTGAAGTTAATCATCTCATGCTAAAAATGTTCTGTCATTGTAGTAAAGGCACTGATGTTCATCTGATGTAAAGCATACCTGCGACAGCAGCAGATCAGTGCAGTGGCGGGGCCTAAAAGAACCAATTGTTAGTAAATCTGTGTAACAGCTGGCATTTTTTGGTACGCTTTTTGGCCCATGAATTCCCCACAGGTAAGCAGCATCAGATACCCTGCAGCTAGAAGCAGCCTGTTAGTGGACATGTGGAGACAGCGCTCAGCACCACGCAGCTCGGCCCTGTAACCTCAAGGCTATTTTCCTAACCATGTCAGCTCAGTGCAAATCTCCCTTTCCTTCCTCTACAGTGATTACCCTTTCTCTGTTACCCAAACACTGAGTCACTCGTCACTCTGAAACAGTGCCTCAGTGTTCTCTTCCTTTTGCTCTTCTCCCAGTATTTCTGAGGGAATGTTATAACCTCTGACAGAAATTCAGGGTGTCTAATGTAAGTTTTCCTTGATATATCCCCCGGTGGGTATGGGTCTGGCAACACTTCTGCTATGCCTCTGATGGCTTCCATGCTCAGGAAGGGTCCAGAATCAGCATGTGGCCTTTCAGGAGATGAAAGATGCTCCACTTCTGAGGCACCAGCTCAGTGCCTTTTGTTGCATTTTAACCACTTCTCCCATGTTTCTTGCAATCAGGGGCCTAGAAAGAGGGGTCCCTATAGCTTGAAAGAAAAGGGAATGAAACAGAAGCCAGGCACAGCAGGTGTGTAGCTGCAGAATCACTCTTTTTCACAGCTCACCAAGCCTGGTGCATGCAGACCTTCCCCTGAGGAGACCCCATGCTCACTGCTCAGTGTTTACCTTTGTCCAGGCTGCTGTAGAATGATTTGTTTTGCTGAGTTTGTCTGGCCAGGTGATACATTTGTGTCCTGTGGCACTTACCTGTTCACAGAATCACAGAATCACAGAATTGGCATGGATGCACTGTTACAAATTATGCACCATGGGCTGGGGACTTAAGACCTGGCACACTTTGACCTAAGTAAATAGAGGCAGGAATATACAAGAGCCGTACATTTCTACTTGTTCTGAAGCACTCTGTAAGAGGAAGAGATGCATTGAGCCTCCTAATGAAGTGCTGTGTTGCAGTTTTTACCTTTGGAGGAAGATGAACTAGACCTTCAAATGTCTTTTCTGTGTGGTGCAGATATTTTCAATGTTATCTGATCTCTGAAGAGAAAAAAAAAGACTAATGAGGACGAGGACTGTTTAGCATATATTAAAGCCTTTCAGACTTGCCAGTCAAAAAAGGGAGTATTTACTAAAGAGCAGCAGCGATTATTACAAAATTTGTGCATGTAAAGGGTTTCTTTATGTGTGTAACTACAAGGGAGTTGTGAATACCTGCAAGGGGAAAAGTGTGCTTGCTGGAGGGACCTTCATTCTTTTCTCTGCTTTTAGTTGTTATGTCCTAGCATATGAATGTCCAACCTTTTGTCTTACCTGGACTGCACTGAGTCAAAAGCAATTGTCTTGGGCCAAGTTCATGTAGGTCATTCAAAATGTAATGCCTCCTTATTTGTTTCCACAGAAACTATAACAGATACAAAGAGCACAGTAACACTGTGTGATAGAGCAAATTCTCAGCTACAAAGCACTATTCTTCCACATAGCCACCGTAGGGCTGGGCATGCCAGTCCTAGTGCAAACACATTTCTTCTTGTTCCCTGGGTGCATTCTGTGGGTGTTGTATGGCCTGGATGTGGCCCAGTTTCTTTCCTGTGCTCAGACAGCATTTGTACCACGTTCCGGTGAGGTTGGCTGCTTCCATGTGCAGGAATAGTGATGGCAGTTCTTGTCTCTTGTTGTGGGGCTGGTGCTCCCAGCTGACACAAACCAGGACCCGGTGCTGCAGACAGGCTGCTGGTGGGTTTCTTGCTTCGGGAAGCCCTGCAGTATGCCTCAGCAGCTCTTGTGTTTGCTTTCGACTTGTTTCTGGCCCTCTTTGGGCTGAGAGCACTTAGGCGAGATCAAATGCTCTATCTGCAGAAAGGAAAGGTGGGCCACTCAAAGCTAGTCCAATCCTGATTCAAATAATAGGGACTTTTATTAAAATGTAACTCTAGCTGCTCTAGTGCTATTAACTACAATAAAAATGTTTTATTTATTCTATCTGCAGTATTTCCACTTTATGACACATCCTAGGAACCCTGATAGGTTCATTTATTTGTCATTTGAGCAGTGAAATATGAAGGAAGGGTTGGAATCTATAGCGTTATTATGTGGGAGTTATTTGTGCCTCGTGTTTCAATACTGCAGATCATAATGACTCCCCTTGGGTTCCAGTCTTTCATCTGGCATGAAGGAAGCTGAGCTTCGCACTCATTTTCTGAATGAAAGAGGAAGTGAGAGGAGTGTCATGTTCTATATGACCATGCAATAATAATACCTTTACTAAGCAAGTGTTAAAAGTTAACCTAAATGGTTAAATTCCAGTATGTAAGAACTCCTGCTTTTTCACATGTCCTGTGGTGTAAGCTGGGCTCCTTGCTCAGACCCAAACGCTTTAACCAGCTGACTACTGTGGCTCAGACCGCGCAGTTAAGGCAGTTTGCAAAACTGTTAGCTGAATTCTCTCCCAGCAGGGGAAAAAAAAACACAATTGAATTTGCTTGCTAAATTATTCATTGTGAATCATTCACTTAATTCTCATAATAAATGGTTTCTTACCCTTGGTTCTATTGACTAATTACTATGCTTAATGATTTTACTTGCTTTTGTTTTCTGTACAATTTAATTTTGCTGGGATGATATTATCTGGAAAAGTCCAAATGAGGGGAATGAGAGCTGTGTGTCTGTGCTGGTGTAGCTGCCACTGAGCACCAGGATTTCAGCTGCAGCCATTCCCAGCTAAATTATACTCAGGGCTGTTACGGGAAGACTGTCCCTGCAGCAGTGCAACCCCAACTTAAGCTGTTTGCCATTGGAAAGGCCATGCAACCACATGTCGGGCACTTCAGCTGATACTATTTTCTGCTGTCCTCCGTCACCTATAGGTTGTGGCAAGGCATTTCTCATAAGCAGCCCTCAGGTGTTTTAAGGAGAGATAGAAGCCTGCAATGGGTGCCCATCCTGCAGCTGATAATCTTGTCAAATGAGCTGGAAAAGCTTGGAGGAAACTCCTCAAGTGTGAACTCAGACACTTGAACAGCTGAAGGCGATGCTGTGGCTATAGCAGAATTACAGCTCTCTCCCTCAGGAAGCCATAAGGAGGAAGGGTGGGAGAGGAGGGTACTACAATTGCTTTCAGTGTTGCTTTTGTGCCTATAGATACTGTACAGATGGATCTATTCAAATGAACATATGATGTGACTGATAATTGTCCAGTAATGAATATTAAAAATATTCCTGCTTCTCTCTAAATGCTGATAATGCTGCTTTCCATCGCACAAAGCAATGAATCCTTAATAGTCATTACTGAAAGAATACTGGATTGGAAGAAATTAAAAAGATGTGAAGATGGAAGTGAAGCTTGAATAAGTCTTATCAAGGGCTCTTCTCACACAAGTGCCTTTGACTTCTGCTGCACACAGCTTATTTCAGCTACCTGAGGAAAAGTCTGGAGATTTACTATCTAGGTCACAGAGCTGTGTTTGAGTTTCCAGCTAAATGTGCCAAAACAAGGCAGATAGGAAGGAAAACAGTAACAGATTTCCTTTTTTCACTGAGTATGAGATGCCTTTGTAGCTTGTTACAATCCAAGGTACATAACTCTACCTCACTGCCAGGAATATGGTTATTTGTTATGGTCTTTTATCATATTTTGGTTTGTTTAACTCTTACTATGCTAACCTTACAATTAGATGTTGAAAGCTTCATTTCTGAAGTATGGTGCCTCCTTTCTCCCTCTCCCTTTGTGTCCCCCCTACATTGTAACACAATCCATGTTAAACTTAAATACCATTTTGCATGCTTTATGGCCTTACCTTCTGGAATAGGAATGGTCAGAGGTTGATGATGGGCCAGAGGGGTGCCCATCCCTGATCTTGTGGCACGAAGGTTCCTCTGGGCAGCCACGTGCCCATGGAGGGGTGAGAATGGGAGCTGGCAGCGCTGGGCTGCACTGGTGAATCTGAGTCGTGGCAGCAGAGGCAGTTTCTTGGTGGAAAACAAGCCCTTCTGGGGCTGACAGACAGTCTCAGTCCTTTTATTTTAGACCCCAGGAGCTCTTTGGAACACCTGGAAAGATGTTTCCCGCTGGGGAGTGGAGTTCCCCATTGCTCATGGGGCCTCCTTCTTAGCATAGCTTTCTGTTCTGTGACCCCAAAAGCTGAATCCCAACAGTTGTGCTGATTTGCTTCATTTTTATGTTGATTTTAATAGCTCTGTTTCCTGGGTGAACTACTGCTTAACATCAGAATGTCAGTGAGACTGAATGTTTCTGGGTTTTGGTGTGTGTGGGGGTGAAATAAAGCCAGAAATAGTTACTCTGTGCATTGGGAAGCTCCTCAGGCAGCCACTTTCCACTGTTATTGACCATCTATTGGGAAATATCCCAGGAGTTATCTCCCAGGATTGGAAGGCTGAGGCAGATTCCAGGAGGTTACTTCTAACGCTGAGCAGAACAGTGTTGCAAATAGCGCACCAAGTCAGACTATTTTAAAACCACGCTCTGCTATGTCTATAAAATCATGAAAAGAGTGAAAAGCAGCGCAAAGCCCATGAGAATTTTCCTAACATCTCTTTGCTGTCTTTCCCTTCTTGTCTCAGGCTCTATTTGCAGTGATTCATGAAAAAAGCCCTGAAGAGCTGACATTTGGGCTTTGGTCCTTGACACTTAAGTAAAACACTTTAAAGTGTAGTTTGGGAGCTTTAGACTCCTTCCTTCCACTCACTCTCTCAACCACTTTTGAAATAACAAAAAGAGCACTGACGGATGTTGGTTTTCAGCTTTCCTTTCTTCTGACTTCATCTGCTCTCCTGGGTGCTGGTGGGAAGCGATGGCTGCGAGGCAGAGCTGCTCGAGGGGTGCAACCCGAGGGGCTCTGTGCTGCACACACTGCTGCTTTGTTCGGCTCTGAGGGCAGCCTGCGAGCAACAGGGCGGTGCGGATGGTGCTGCTGCCATGGGGGAAAAGGCAGGAGCAAAGAGTTAACCTGCTCCTGCACAGTGACGTTATTGGGACTTTTCCACTGCAGACCTGCCTGTGAAACTAATAAAGATAGCTCTTAGTGCCTCTGTAGGGCTTTGTTTCCAAAGAGCTGTACCAATTCCTTCTAACTGACTTCTGAAATGGCTGTGGGAGAGGTTGAAAATAAGTCAAATTCTTTGTGCTTTAGATATGAAGAAGAAAAGCTTTTGAATGCAGAAGCAGTGCCTGCTCTGCTGTTTCCCCGTGCCTCTGTTGTGAGCGGGCAGGAGAGCCAGATGCTCCCAAGCTCACATTCAGCCTTTCTGTTTGGAGCTGCTTCTCTGCCAGAGCTGTGTGCACTGCACACGCTGCAAAGAGCTGCGCTCGGTAATGTATTCCTATGCACAAACCAATCTTACTGGAAATAATTAATAATAATAGACCAGACCATGATCTTAGTTACACTGATGTAAGACTATCCTAACTCTACTGCACGATATGCATTTCGCACTTAGTGTATTTTTTTGTTTCACCATAAAATAGCGTGATATGTTGTAGAGGTCAATAATGTCTCGTGCTGACAAGGTGCTTTTTCAGCCTGCTTTATTAGTAAGGTTGTAGGTACCACATTTCAACAGTTGGGAGGCTGCATCTCAACAGGAGCTCTAGAGAATAACCCTTGATCCCAAGAGCATTAAGCAAGGAATACACAAGGGTTAATTAGGTGGCAGCAGCTCACGTTTATACAGATCATCCTGCAGCTGTATCAGCCATATTGCCTTGCCAGATTTGGTTCCTGAAGCTGCCGTATCTATTCACAGTGCAGCTGTTTGCAGAAGCTGGGCCTGTTTCCTGCCCAGGGGATGGGAGAACCTCTGTGCGAGGTGTGCCCAGCTCTGTCCTCTGCAGCCCAGGGGGACTCTTTCTCCCAGGAAGGAAAGGAGTTTTTGCTCGTGGTGATTACTGGATTTCAGCACAGAACAGCTGTAGGCAGGAGGAGGTGTTTTGTCTGGTGCTGGTATCAGTGCTTCACTAGCACTGGATATATTGTTTTCCAGGCAGAACCTTATGCCTATGGATCTGTTTCTCTGCAGCATGTAATTTTCTGTTGTAGTCTCAGCAAGTAAAACTGAAATGTCCTCAAAGGACCATGAAGCTGTTAGAGGTAAAATGACTACTCCTAGGTGAGGCAGGAGATGAAATCTGCTTTGTCAACACATACAAAATGACATTTTGGAACGATATTGCTGAAAATAAGCTTAAGAGAATACATCAAAGTAAAGAGAACTGCTTGGAATCACATCTGCTTGCTTGCTTGTTTGCAGTCATTACCTTTCCATCAAAGATGCCAGTCATGTAAACCTCAAAAGAAAAATGAGAACAGTATATTCTAAGTATTTTTAACCAAATTCTGGGTTTTTATTCTTTCTTTTTCCCCCCTGTTTCTAGTATGACTTTCCTTTTGATACTCAGATGTTTGGCTCATTTCAGTGCAGGGAATATAAAGACAGATGAGACAAATGTACATGGATTTTCTATGTGTAAAGGGGCACAACAAAGGAGAGGATATGACATAAAATAACAGTGCTACAGTAAGCAGAACAAGCTACTATACAAGGGAGAGAATGTCAGGAGCGTGCTGTATGTGTCAAAACGAAATAGGACATCCGTGTAATAAAAAGTGCTGCCAAGAAAGCCTGTTTATTGAGGGAAAAGAGGCTGTTAAAGCATGATTTTGATGTTGGGAGGAACAATGCTTGCTGCTTTTGACAATGTCTTGTAGGCAGTTTGTAATCCATGTGTTATCATGCAGTTCTTTCAGGCCCATCCTGTGGTGTGCCAGGATGTCAGTGCCTGGTTTGGGAAGGAGCCAAGCTGATTTACTCACTAACTGTGGTGCAGTCACTGGAATGGGACGAGAGATGGGGTCCTGTTGGAACTCAGGGTCCTGCATGCGCCTCTGTGGGCTGCTGTGAGTGAGAAGTAATCTGCAGCCCCTGGTTAGAGCAGTGATGGGACAGGAACTTGATTTTGTGTGTGTGTACTTGACTGAGCAAGGGCTGAACAGATGTTTGTATTAAATTTGGAGAGGATGCTGCCTTTCTGACTTTACTGCCCATGTGCAAAGTCACAGGGCTGTTGCAGCAGGCCAGTAGTGTACCTGGGAGGCAAAACAGGTGGGTGAAGCTCACCTAGCTCTCCATACTGGACAGTGGAGGATCTGGGCTACTCTACACTGGGCATCCCTTGGCTCCGTGCTGAGCCACACAGTGCCCAGCCAGCCATCAGCCTCCTCTCCTGCTCTGCTCCCGGGGCTGCTACTTCAGCTGATGCTGCAGATGGGAGAGGCCATTCCACCACTTGGAAAGTTCTTTCACAGTTTCAAAATAATTGTTTTGTGCCTTTTGCTTGGTTTTTATGACATGCAACAAGTTATCTAATGCACCTCTTTATGCATTTGGTTTCCCAGTGGCTTAGTAATCTAATACAAGTCCAGGGATAAACCCTTGCTTAAATGTGTAACATTCTATGGGATCTGGAGATTAACAGAACTAAATCCTAGGTCCTCTGGGACAAGGGAGCAGCAGTGAGGCTGATGGGGAACTGCCACCATGTGGCTGGAACCACTGCAAACAGAGAACTGCGGTGTGTCTGCTTCTGGGGGAATGCACTGTTCATCCTCCACCCCAACCTCCTCCTCCATCCCCAAGTGCTGTTTGTTGTTATAGGGTTGTACGACTTTAGAACAAACTCACATGTGACAATATAGAGCTGGAATTCTCTGGTGCAACCGCCAGGAAAGCTGTTTGGGGAACAAAACCAAGCAGGTTAGAGTCTCACCACAGCTCACCCGTAGGAGCTGAAAAGGGACTTCTGTTGTCATGCACAAAGAAATAGTACTGGCAGTGAGAGAGGGGAAGGGAAAAGCTCTTCTCTCCGGTGTTCTGACTGCTGAAACACACTCATTGTCACAGAAAGTTACTGCTATTTGTCTGATGCAGAGCAGTGAATTGCATCCTACTCAGAGGGAGGGTCCCAGGCTTTGATTGAATCCCAAACCAGACAGGTCCTATTATCCTTTTTGTCTCTTATTCAAATGTGCCTCAATCATGATAGATTTTAACATAAGGTACTATAAAATATGCTAATTTTGGTAGGATTTCAGGCTTCTCAGATTTAAACTTTGCAAAACCAGCTTATAGATTCCCATATCCTACCTTAATGTAACTCTCTATGTGTAACTCTGGTCACTAAAATGTGGTCTTTCTTTTTTTTTTTTTTTTTCCTTAGATCAGTTGCAATTATAATTTTATTATTCTGGGTCTGCTAAGCCTTTAATTTATCTGTACATGTGCAGTTGTTTTTTTTGGCTTCCATCCCACTCGATAGTCTGGGAAATGATTGTTTATGGAGCTCAGAATTTTCACCGCGGTCGTGCTGAGGTTAGAGCTCTGTCACCCTGCTTGCTTGCAGAGCAGTCCCAGATGTGCACTGTGGGTGCAGACGTGCTGTCGAATCCACTATGGCCGTCTCCATTAATGGTGATGTTGTAACTGTGCTGGCTGCTGCTGCTCTGTGCCACCTGCTGCTGGGCTCAGTGGTCTCCTTGGTCCCTCCAGTAACATGGAGTTGTCGTTCTTTTGGCAGCGTGTATGGAGCTTTGTCCTGTGCAGGTTGCTTTGCGTTGGTATTGTTAACATAGCAACACTAATATTTGTGGGAGTAGAATATGCTGCAAATAAATAGAAAAATAGACTCCCTCCCACATTTGTTACTTGTGTAACTTTTCACAGCTCATTCTAGCAAACTTTGTGGCTGTCTTAAGATTTGCTCTACAGCAAAGAGTGAATAAAGCATTAGGCACATCAAACAGTGTGAGAGCTACTGAAGTGTTACCCTTTGCTCTTGCACTAAAGCCGTGTTGTTACTACCTGCTTTGAGAAAATACGAGTGTTTGGTTCTTCAAACCTAATGAGCCCCAGCTGGGACACATTTCCGTTTGTATAAATGAAAGTAGATTTAACCTTTGTACAGTGGTGCTCACCCAAATTATTCAGCCTTGGGGATATTCTGCTGAGTGGCAGGATCTTGCCAAGCCGTGCGTTGCTTTATTTCTGCCCCATTTGTCATTGCAGCACAAGGATCTCTCAATAAACAACATCTGGAAAGTGACTTGAGAAGCTCTTTGTTAATCATTGGTTATAGGCTGAAGAGCATTTGGTAAACACGGGCTGATGTCAATTAACCTGGCAAGAGGTTTGGTTTGTTCAGAAGATCTAAAGGACTCTGTGATCCTTAAATTCTTCCAGTCTCTGCTCTGGGAAAATATTAACTTGAGAGAGGCTGAGCTGTTAAGTGAGAAATTTTAACAATCGACAAATTTATGTGGCAGCCTCTTCACAGACTTGTCTGCTGAATAAAATGTTTGCACTTTTTATCATTGGTATTGAAAGTCTGCTCTGTGGAATTGTTTGCTCAGTCTCTGGAGAACAATAAGTTTAGATCAGTTACTTTCGATCCTTATAGTGTTTGCTGAGCACCACCTCAGCGCTGTTACTGATGTCTAACCTGCAGCATGGAGAAGGATCAGAAACTTGGACTGCTTTGTGCACAGGCTGTGTTCATGCTGCAGCAGGAACGCTTCCCTTTGGCTTCCCATGGCAGAGTTAATATTGTGCATTGTTGTTCAATACAGTACGACAGCACTCTCTAAATCTCAACATTTCTCAGAAAAGCAGCGTTGCAGGGCACTTTGTGTTGTATCATTGCCCCTACCTGTTGCAGGCAGGGTGCTCACTGCCAGGAGCTTGGCAGAGAACACTGAAACTCAGTGCAAACATTTTCTTACATGGCAACTGGCAGTGTATTAAAAAACAAAACGGAACGACAGAAAATGGCCAGCTTGGCATCGGCTTGGCCCAGGTAATTCCCAAGGAACACTGTTAGGATTCTGTGCTATGCACATTTCTCCCTTTTTTTCTGCAATTAGTAGGTAATGCTTCATGCTTCTCTTGCCTGCATTATGCAAAGTCACTTTTCCCCCTCTTCTGTAACTGAGGGCACTGCTGAGTGCTGAGACCAGCTCTAGCTTATGTGGTACCACTTCGCAGGAAGATCACATGAACTTTGACTTCAATCTGGAAGTACATTGTGGTGATGGGAAGGTGACTTGGAAGTCAAACGTTATTTTGAGTTTTTAGTGAAAGGCAGAATGCTGAGAAATGTGCATGCAGGGTTTTCTTATTTTCATGGATTTTTTCAAACACGGAAAAGATGCTAAGTAAAGCTGTTTTCTACCAGGTCCTGAATTTTGCAGCGATTCAGAAACTGTGCTGGTGAATCTGGCTTCTCACGTTGTAGCACTCTTCTTGCTGCTTTTATTCCTGTGATTTGCTTTTGTGGTCTCCCAGCTCTATGTTTTTGATATATCGCCACACTACAATTTGGCAGAATGCTGCATTACCCAGACATGCCAAATCTACCTCTGTGAGCATCAGAGTATGGCTCTACCACTGTCAGGCAGTGATTGACCTTTTCCCTATGCTTCCACTGGCCAGGGAGGCTCAGAGGAACAGCTCCTGCTGGCTTGCACAGGGATTGTGCCATCAGTGAACGATGCCCTGCTCTGCTCCCTGTGGGGGATGTTGGTTCAGGGTGGAGCAGTGAGGGCTGTGCTGTTTTTGCTGGAGTTCTGCTGCCATAAGAATTGACCAAATCACTTCTGTCAGAAAGCGCTTATGGTATTTCCTTTCAGGAACAACTTGTTTGCCTTTGGAAGGGTCCAAAAGGCACCAAAAGGCACTTATTTTCAAGGCATTCCTAGGGAAAGGTATAACAATCCCACTGTGTTTTCTTCCTTATTCAGATCCCCATCCCACACAAACAAACAGGTAGACCAGCTGACAAAGTTGTGTGCATTCAGCATTTGGCAAAGCTTGAGCAGTTTGCCAGTTGGTGGTGGTTCTTCCCCTAGGTGGCCTTGCAGGAGAGAATGGTTTGTGATTATTTCAGATGACCAGACGTGATTACCCCTTGTGGCACCAAGCCTGTGTGTTTTGCAGTAAATCACACGATTTTCTGTAGGAAACAGAGATTAGAGTTTGGTGGAGCTCTTGGCTGAAGTATTGGCTGCTATCATAATGTTTTCCCATATTTGCTTGTAGTTTGAAGTGTGCTGCTGAGACATGGAGCGAGCCCTCAAAAAGGAGGGGAGCTGGCCTGCCTGTGGGGTGCATGCTGCTTGGGAAGTGGGGGTGGGGAAGGGTAAGTAGGCTGGGAAAAAGCAGTGTGGAGGGAGATGCTTCCTCGTTCTGGATGCAACCCAAATAGATAAGTGGACTTCATTTGTCTTTGCTCCTAAGTTGTCACTGGGCACTTACGTAGTCTGTATGCCTTCAGGTGTATAAGGGAAGAAGCAGGAATCAGAAGCCCTCTTGCTATGTTCCCCCACGCAAACTGTGTGTATACAGGTACACACAGCTTTCTCAGACCTCTAGCAGTGATGAAAAATCTCCAGGTGAAGCGTAACTGAACAAGAAGCGTGTGCCTGTGACAGTGAGCAAGCTGCCTACCAGCCAGAACGGGCACACTGATTGAGATTTCACAGGTCTGTGCAGCTCAGCAGCTGTAAAACTTCTTTACGTGGTCAGAGGACACTGCCTGCCATTGTTCATGCAGCTCCTCCTTGCTGCTTTACTTATTGAGGCAACCTACACAGCAGTGTTGGCTCTGGGTGCTGTGCTAGTGAGCTGATGTCACGGAGGGACTCACTGCACTGAAGTCATCTATGCTGGCAAACTTGCAGGAAAAAAGCTGAGTGCAGAATCTCTCAGAGGCAAATATCAGAAGTTAAATTAAGCTTCCCTCTAAAGGAGAATGAAAGAATTAGAGAAGTGACAGTTGTGTGCTTCTCCATTACTACTGGGCAGATGCACCAGCTGTGTCAGTGCTGGAGTGCTGAAAAGTAATACCCAGTAATGCCTTCCTATGGGGACAGTCAGTCAGTCAGTATGAACCCAAGGAGCTCATCTAGCTTGGGCTGAGGGCTCTGTGTAACCAATATAGGCAGGTAGTGGAGGTGTGAAATTGAAAAAGTCAGGGCTGCTTCCTACCCAATTCTTTGCAGACAGGTTTCCTGTACTTACTTAAATGCCAGGAGTCCCAGGGGACAGCGGTATCACCTTTAATACTTTCTTGCTAAAGAGATTTTTCCTGATTTGTCCCAAAGACACATCTTGTATCACAACTGAGGTTCCAGCCTTTGTTACATCACTCAGCTTGCTTTACGGTGTAGGAGGAGCAGTAACTCTCACCATTTTCTCGGCTTTCTTTGATGCACTTAAAACTTAACACCAAGATGATACCCT
Source organism: Excalfactoria chinensis (assembly GCF_039878825.1). NCBI lineage: Eukaryota > Metazoa > Chordata > Aves > Galliformes > Phasianidae > Excalfactoria > Excalfactoria chinensis. Next base: position 4,392,226 of record NC_092833.1, on the reverse strand, counting down.
TCCTGAAGGGAGAAAATTTGGACTCAGCAAAGCTGTTACATCAGTCAGGTCCTGAGGAAGAAGGAAGTTTGCTCAGAATTGTGCTTTAAAAGAGGCACAGTACTAGACTGCAATCTTTGCAATCTAAAATCTATTAGATTGGGCCAAATCTGCTTTTGTGCAGAATGTGTCCACCCCAGTGCCGAGTGCTTTGCTGAAGAGGATAGGATGCACCTCAATATGAAAGAGATGAGACATTGTCACAGGATCAGTAAAGGCAGAAAAAGCTTTCCTAGGCAAACAAACTCTTTGACCAATAAGCCTTTTCCACACATCCTGTCCTTTCTTTACAGAGGATCCCTGGTTGAGTTTGTATTTCATCTCTCAAAAGGAAATAGAAACAACAGCTTTCCCACCAATTTTGGGTTTTCCCACAGTTTATTGATACTGAAAGATCCCCGCATGCCTTTTAAGCAGGCAGAGCAGTCCCAGCTCTTTCATTGTAGGGGAGACGCTCCTGTCCTCCCAGCAGCTTGGCTGCTGTTCATGATTTTTTGAAGCATCAGATGTAACAGATTTTGGATTGCTGTTGATAAATGCACCAGCTGGAATAGCTCTGGTACTGGATATAAAATAAATGTTATTCTGGGTATTCCTCACCAAGAGGTAAGGGGACAGTACTTACTTTGCCTTCTCCTATCCTTACTTGTTTCCTTCTCAGCAGTGACTTGAGAGCGGAGTCAAGTACTACCATAAAACCACAGAATGGCTTGGGTTGGAAGGGGCCTTAAAGACAACCTAGTTCCCACCCCTCTGCTGCGTGCAGGGTTGCCAGCTGCTAAATCAGGCACCAAAAGATCAGGCTGCCCAGGGCCCCATTGAACCTGGCCTTGAAACCTCAAGGGATGGGGCATCCATAGCCTCTCTGGGTAGCCTGTGCCAACGCTTCATCACTCTCTCAGTGACTTCTCATATATGAGTAACTCTCACCATTTCATATTAGTGCTATGAAAACAAATGCTATCTTGTTTATTCTTCACCAGGAGGTGAAGAGGCTATACTTATTTTCTCTTGCATCCTGACCCTATCTGTTCACATATCAGGGGTGGTGCTTAGTATGACTTGGATGAAGAGCTGAGTACTATTGTCATATATATTTAGCATGTTTTTAGAGTTCATTATCATACTCAGGGTTATTAACTTTATTATTATATCTAATAATAAAAAAAAATTACTGTAAGTAGAGTAGATAATTGCAGGTATTCTCTCCGAGCTTTTGTGAGCAGGTATTGAATAGAAAATAGCTGGTATAATAGTATTTTTGGGAGTGTTGCTGCAGTGAGGATTTATAGTTTTTTGGGTGGTTTTTTTCTTTTTTTCTTGCAAAAAATCTGCTCGTTTTCTATATTGAATGAGGGACTATCACCAAGTGTCACCTTGAAGAATTGAACCCACTACAGTATTTTGTTATATATCAGAAAACAAAGTGTAGGGCTGGTACACTATTAAGCAACAGCAGTGGAGCTGCCACTCTCAACCTCATTATTCAAGCCTCTCTTTAGTTCAATTATACACCTCTACAGCTAAGGAAGATAGATGAAGGTCATTTGGGAGCTGTAAACCACAACGCACTGAATGCAGAACTATGTTCTTAAGCTGATTTACACCTTGTTCTCAGCGTAGTACGGCATGGGGCTTCGATTGAAATGCAGAGGCAGTGATTGAAAAGCCTTTTCCCTCTTCTTAGCTCCAGATCCACTCCCTGTAATTATCATCTTGATTAGATGGAGAGAGACAATGACTTCTGCTTTTGGCATCCCGGTTGGGACAAAACCCCAAATCCTGAGACTATCAGCAGTTGGGCAGAGCACACCGGGGATGCACACTGGTGTTTACATCTGCAATAAGTTCATTCTTGGCTGTGCTATTGGTCCAGTGAGAAAGAAAAAGTCTAATTGAGAAAAGCAATTTGCCTCTCCAGGGGAGACAAAGAACTGCCATCTTGTACTGATTTACCTGCAATATATCTCAAGGCATGAGGAATGTTGTATATATTGAAGAAAGTTAATTAAACAATGCAAATGCACAAAAAGGATTGTTGTGTGCATGGGCTATTGGCAGGTGATTGTAGGCTTTACTCACCCGGAACAGGGACATTCGTAAAATAACTTAGTTAAAAGTATGCTGTACAAAACGTGAGACCAGATTGTTAGGAAGTGGATCTGCAGGTACATAATGCTGAGTCAATTTCGTGTAGGTGACCGAAAGTGCTCAATGGGACCAGCTTAGTTTTTTGCATTTGTTTGTTTTGCTTAATGGTAAATCAACGTCGTAGTCTCTAAATACTGTTCCTGAGCTTATGCAATGGAGGCACCTTGTTCTGTGTGTTCCGGATAAGTTGCACATTAGTAAGTGCTTTTATTGAAGTCAATGGAAGCAGATACTATTTCCAAGGGAGCTGAGTAGCACTGATTATCACCCTGTATGCTGCTGTTGTCTTGGGAAATGCCTAAGCTGACCAGTAAAGTGAGAGGGGAGAAAAGATCAGTGATTTAAATTCTTTTCTGTGAAGTGGTTTGTTGAGCATCCTGCATCTCTAGCAACTAGTCTTCATTTAGAAATAAGTTCTAAGAGGAATCATCCCTACCAGTTTCAGAGCCACCTCCACCTGCAGGCCAGCATTTTTGTGACTTGCAGCAGGTGACATGCTTAAGAAAGGAGCTTTCTGCCCGTGTACTCATCAGGATGTCCCTGCTGACTTTGGTCCAGGAACACATGCAGCTCCCATTGCTTTATTTTCTCTAATTACGTGTGAATCCAGTCCTGCTAGTGTTTGAGTCAATGGGAGCACTGGGTGGGCTTGAGAATGCCCAAAGTTGGAATCTCTTAAGAAAGAGTCCATCAGAGACAAAGGTAATGATAGATATATTCAAAGACAATAAAATTGTAATTGTATATAATTTGCTACTAACTTAATTACAGACATTCTGAATGAACATCTGGAATGTCCTTTTCTCATGGGAGGAATCCCACTTTTGTCAGTAAGGCCATTGTTTAAAACCAAGCAGGCTTTGCTCTAATGCTGGCGTTTTGCAACCTCAGGCTCTGTCTGAGCTGCCCAAATGCCACAGCAGGTGCTGCCAGTGCCAGGCTCCCATTGTGGGAGTGGGAACTACCCATGTGTTGCAGATGGATAAACACTGATTTTTCTTTCTCCCTCTCCATCAGTGATTTTTAATTGTACTTAAAGCAAAATTAATAACTTTGAATTGTACTGCCTTTCTCATTTGTTCCTTCCGGCAGTGAATTTCAAAGCTACCAGACATCCCATTCTGGCAGAAATACTGCTCTAAGTCTGTACTGGCACCCTGTCACGCTCCCTTGGAAAGGGCAGGGCATGGCTGTGCTCCAGAAAGAAGAGAGCAGTGAGGAGGAGAAGTAGTTGCTGTAGGGCACATGCATGTTCTGTACCCTCTATGCACCGATTCCCTGCACATTGCTGCTGGGGGACGTGCTCTGCCTCAACTGCATGAGCTGACCGGTGTCTCAGGTCCTTCCTTGGAGGAACTGAGGAAACCCAGAATGTTGCATGCTCTGGCTCAGGTACCATGATTTACATCGGTGCTTTTAAAAGTATTTGTCTTGTTATTTGACAAGCCTTAATCTCAACAATTGGGAATGCAAGATACTGAGATCCCTCACGTTGCTGAAAGATATGGATAGCTGAAGTATTTTGCATTTTATTTTCAGTATTTTCCCTGTTTTTGTTTGTTTGTTTGTTTGTTTTTTCACCCTGTAAATCCCAACAATGTCAGATCCACAAATTCTTGCAAGCAGGCTCAGAATTCTGGTAGAGAAGGCAGTGAGTATGACAAGCATTCCAACCCTTGTATTGCCTTACGTAGACCACTGATGCCTTTCGTCTGCATTTCCCTTACACATGACAAACTGTGTCCTGTCTTTTCCTGTGTCTTTTCCTTCTGTGAAAAATTGTTTTTGTTTCTGTACTGAGAAGGACCTTCTCTAGAAGCAACAACTGATAGCTTTGATGCCAAACTGCAATGAAGTACTGAAGCAAATTATCCAGGTGGACTCTCGGTTAGCTGAGACATCTTGGTCTGTGAGTCTGAAACAAAGCTGCTGAGCTTATTGGTGTGACCTTTCCAAGCAGCATGAAACTGCCACAAGTAGAGGAGTTACTGAAATCACCAGAATGCAGGGCATTCTGAAAGAAGATTACACTGACTCGCTTTTTCATTTGCTCCGTGTGTGGTGCATGAGGTTTTCTGAGCATGAGGATGAAGGTGGGTATATTTTTAAGCAAGGAAGTAAATGTAAAGCTTTTGTCTAACAAGTGCTATGAGAGGTTAATCTGAAAGGACCTTTCTTAGTCTTCTCAGGTCTTATTCAAGAGATTCATGTGTGCAGTACTGTTCAGTACTCCATCTGTTTTTCTTGGAGGATCTTGTGCTGATCCTGCAAAGGCCTCAGTCTGTTCTCAAGCAGATATTCTTTGCTAATGAAGAGCTTGCACGTGCCTCCATCTAAAGCAGAGCCTGCCCTGTGGTTTTAGTGTAAGGTGGACTTAGGGCTTTTGCTTTTACTATTATTTTTTTGGACTCCTGCTGTCCAGCCTAGAGCAAGTTATCTTCAGAAATGACAGACTTCTGTTGCACAGATTTATTAATGTCCCTGCTGCAGAGCTGTAACAACCTGGGCTGTTTTTCCAAGTGTCCTGGCCCCAGTTTCTGTTTCCATTTTGTGCCAACCATTCAAGTCCAAGTGTCAGAACTTGGGATTCTGCCCTAAGTAATTGAAGGTCTTGATAACAGGGCCCTGCTCCATCCTGCATGTCTTCTAACACCCTGCACAGTGCTGCAGCCTCTGGGGTGGGAATGAAGCTTTCCCAGCCTGTCACTTGGTGACCACAGTGCTCTCCGAGGAGATGTGAAGTTGTAGATTCATTGTTAGACTAGGCAGGGCTTAACATCAAAGTCCTGCTGGTCTTCCCAGTACTCATCTGCTGCATAAACTGCAGATGGCAGTGATACAGGCTCATGTTTGTTTTTAAAACAGAGCCATTACAGATACGTTTTGCGCAGCCTTCATTCCTTAGACATACTCCAAATGTGGTTAATGGATGAGGCACTTCCCAGAGGACTGACATGCTGTTCTGCTTGCCTTTGGATCTTGACCAGGCTTTATCTGGGGAGAGGTATGTTCAGTTTGGGTTAGTTTTGAGTAAATGCAGAATTAAAACTGTGGAGAGGAATTTTACTTTGAGATGAAATAGAGAAATACATACTTCTCTTACCTGCTCCTGTGTTGCAGTGTTGGCCAAAATATTTAGAAAAATGCAGGTTGGAAGGGAGCCCTGAAGCTCAGCCAGTCTGTTTCTAACATCAGAAGGTCCTGAGGTCAAGTGCTCGCAGCCTGCACATCCCAGCATCAGGTTCCATAGTCGTTGATGGACTTTTGCGTTAAGCAGCTGGGATATCCCAGCACAGCTGTTGGGACTGTCATGTTACCTATGTACCAACAAGCAGATGGAGTGGGATATTAAGAGCTACGTAGGATTAGCTTTATGTAATGCAGAAAAAGAAGAATCCTTACCAAATTGGGAACGCAGAATTGCAGTGGTGTATAGTCTGGATAGTTTTAATACAGTCATAGATTTCAAGGCCAGAAGGGACCATTATGATTGTCTGTTCTGACCCTCTTCACAATGATGCAAGGCCATTGAATAGTCCTAATGCTGGAATAAAAGCGTCTGCTTAGCTCTACTTTTTGAAAATGATTTCTAACTATTATAACATTTTTCCAAGTAATTCTCTAACCCCTAAATTACTCTTTTTCATATAAGGCTGTCTGTCAATCTGTTTCCTGCTTCTTCTCTGACAGCCTCATCCCCACCTTCCAGTGTCTTAGGTGCCTTTTTATGCTGCTGTCAAACTCGGGCTAATTCATTTTCAGTTCCCTTAAGAGACTTGTCTGAGCACTGAATGATCTGGACTCTCACTATTTCATTAGACCTCATTATTTGTCAGTTAATGGTTAGCTGGCAGCATTGCTTTTGATTTTTATTATTATTTTTTTTAAATAATAGAAATGAAGCAGATTTTTATTTTGTAGTCATTTCTCATCAGTCTCAGGGAGAAAAAAAAGTCTAAAAAGTCTATCTAAAAGTCTGCAGGGATACTACCGGCTCCCCGAACCCAAGCTTTATTGCATCACATTCAGTTATACACAGTTTTAGTGGGAAAAGTCAATGAAGTTACAGTGCACACAGCTGTTGATGAACCCTAGCAAATCCTGCTGCAGATGCTCCTTTACCTTCTTTGTTAGCAGACTGTAATTTCCCCAAGACACCAAAGAGAGCTACAGGCAGAGACAGAGCAATAACACTTCATTTTCTCACAATACTGTATATTTTCTGGTACTTTAAAGATACAAAAGAGCTTTTTTGAGCAACGTTGTTAATTTTTGCTACTCTCCTGGAATAAAGCATGGAGGGTTACACACTTCAAAGTGCCATTGTTCAGCCCGGCTCTGCAGTCAGCCACACCGAGCTGCAATTTTCAAACAGAGGAGGGGGAGTAGCACACTTCCCTGATTGCCCTTTGCTGGGCTTATTAATTAATCAAGTACAAGCTTGTTACAATGAGTGACTCGAGAGTAATCATAACAGAAGATTGCTGTGGAAAAAGAGAGAGAAATGTAAAAAAATATCCCAGCAGCGTGTGCAGCTATTTTCCTGAAGGCAGCAGACCCACGAGGAAGAAAATACTTGAAATACACAGGTCATTAGCCAGAAGTTTTCAAAACAAATAGATGTATTGGGTCCTCACGTTTTCTCAGCAGCTTTGATAATCCCAGCTCACACGAAATCCGTCAGAAAATCAGCCATGCATACCTTCATTCAGAGCAGAGTGACTGTCTCCTTGAATTTACCTGCGTAAAACTGAGTGTGCAGAGTGACTTGCAGTCACTGCTCTGGTGAGACACAGAGCGATAGCCTGAGCTTTGATGGGTACTAGCAATTGCCTATGGCCAGCTCCACTCCAATCTACAGAATTATCATTTGCGGTCATTTTGTCTATAGGCTGAGTGTCTATCAGTAAAAAAAAAAGTGCATTTTTCTTTCTTCCATCCAGACCCATCCAGAGCATACATGAACTTGTATTTTTCATTCATTCGCTTTTTACGTATTGGCTGTCAATTCACTATCAACAAACTATCTTCTCCATAACTGAGTTTCCAGGGAACTTAAAATATATGCAATTAACATTTATTATAATTATGCCTCAGTGCTGATGGGGGAAATGTCAAGAAATTTATACTTAATGTAGAACGGAGGAGATGGAAAAATGATTACAAGAAGTAGTGTTTGGTAATGGAGTTAGTGACTTAAAAGGATTAGCCAGAATTAGCAGCTGGATCAGCAGTCGCTTTCCTGTTTTCTCCCAGAAACGGTTCTGCTAATAAAACAAACACAGATGTGGAATGGTTTTCTAGCTCATCCTTAACTATCCTTGTGCAGTGTCTGAAACCTAATCATCTCAATGTTTTGCATGAAAGCCAGAAAGTGAGCAGGTCATTATGCTGCTACGTGTTGACATGGTTCCTCAGTATCTTCGCCTGAAATAAATATAGTCTCTCCGTAGATTTGCTATAATTGGATTCTACTGCACTGTAATATGTAAATCATAAACTCCAATTACCAATGCCTAAAAATAGAAGATCATGGAAGTATCTTACGGAAAAGTATACAAGCAGCTAAGTATGTTTAAGATAGCCAGAAATAGGTGTTATTTTATTTTAATGTATTTATTATACTATACAGTTGTGGTCATGGCCCTGGATCTTTGTTTTTGTTTTTTCCTTTTCCAAGCAATTTTATAGTCTTCTCTTGGGTTGCATCATTGTCAACAATGGCAGCTTGCTGTATATCACTCACATTGCACCAGAATGCTGACTTGGGGTACACTGGCCATTTAGTCTGTGGTATTTCGATTATGAAATACCTACCTTAAAACAAATGAGCGTGATTGTGGCGTTGTTTGCTGTGTTTTAAATTGCACTGTTATAATCAAAAGAAGTGTGGCCAGTAGGTGAAGGGAGGTGATCCTGTCCCTTCTACTCTGTGCAGGTGAGACCTCACCTGGAATACTGTGCCCATATGTGGAGCTATCAGTACAGGAGAGATATGGACCTGTTGGAGTGCATCCAGAGGAGGGCCACAAAAATGATCCAAGTGATGGAACAGCTCCCCTATGAGGGCAGGCTGAGGGAGCTGGGGACAGACTTTTTAGCAGAGTCTGTTGTGGTAGGACAAGGAGAAATGGTCTCATACTAAAACAGGGTAGATTATATTGGATATAAGGAAGTCATTTTTTGCAGTAAGGGTGGTGAGGCACCAGCACAGGTTGGCCAGAGAGGTGGTGGCTGCTCCATCCCTGGAGACATTCAAGGTCAGGCTGCACCAGGCTCTGAGCACCTGATGGAGCTGCGGGTGTCTCTATTCATTTCAGGGCAGTTGGAACAGGTGACCTATGAAGGTCTCTTCCAACTCAAACAATTCTGTGATTCTTTTGTCTGTGTGTCTATCTTGCTTATTGCAGTTCCCATGCAGTCTGTGATAAGCGTGCCAGTTTGTAAGGTCAAAATATTTTGCAATACATAAGTCTTGTTTTCAAAAGAGATGAGAGTGAGGAAGGCTAATGCAGCACCTCCTGAAAGGGATGTCAGTACAGCGAACATGGACACCCATGCTTATTGTTCCCTGCTCTGAGGTAGTACTCCACATGTGGGTTCCTGCTGCAGAGCAGATGTGGTTACATGAAGAGAAATAAGAAGGCTGCTTTACAAGTGACAGCTCAGTATTGGGCTTCACTTGTGCTTGGTGTGTGACACGTGGGGAATTCCTGTACCATATCACTGCCCACACCAGTGAGCGGGGTGGAGCCTGGGGAAAACTCTACTGGCTCAACAAGAAGCAGGTGGGAATAAAACCTGCAGCACATGTAGTGGGTCAAATGATGGAGGCATGAGATTTGACTTCTGGGTGTAACTTGTTGAGTACTGCTGTTTAAGAGGCAGCAAGCAGGAAAATGGGAGAGGGGGGAGTTTATAAGTGCCAACTGATTTAACACAACAAAAGAACCAGGCTCTGCTTCTTTCATCTTCTTTCTTTTGCCACTGAAGCTCACTTGCTTTTGTCCCTTACATAAGGAAGACCAAACATAAATTCAGTTTTCATCTTTCACATGAGCTGACTCTTTGTTTTCCTCGGGCCTGTCTGCTCCTGACTGTTCTGCTGCCTGAAGCTAGTTACGGGTAGGAACGTGTTCCACATTTACATTGCACTGATACTGTACCAACATGCAGGATCTGAACAAATGAGAATATGTCCTAAGGTGAGCTTTTCATCTGGCCTCCACCACAGTGATCCAGAGAGATTCTTCCATTGCCATCACAATGTGTTTACTGATGTAAGTAACATCACCACTCATGAATAACATCACCAAGCCTCTTTAGAATAGATAGTTATACCTCAAAGTGTCTCAGAAAGCTGCAGCTTATTTTCTCACCTGCCTAAAGGATTTCAGTAATAAAGAGATCAAGGAGGAAATGCAAAGTTCTTCCACCTGCTATTTATTTCTAGTCTTTCTACATTTGTCTTCATGAAGTCTAATGTTATGAAAGAAGTATTTGCTTGCCATAGAAAATGTATCAGTTCAACTGTTGTCCTTTGTTCACTTTATATTTAGTGTATAGGTCCAAGAAAGCGTTAAGGCAGAAACTTTCAAAGAGACCTTGAAAGCGTCACTGCTTAATTTGTGTTGAATTCTAGTATGATATCGTTGTCTGGTTCTTGAAGTCTCTATGAAGACTCCACCGTAAACAATCTTGCATTTCATCCTGGGCAATGCAAGTTCAAATATCTCTTTAAACTACTGCTTTGATTTATTAACGTGAGGTGATACTGAAACTTGCTCTATGAGATGATCATGTCTAATCTCACTGTTGGAAACTGTGCTCAGTAAGAAAACATAGGCCAAGAAATCTTGCTCAAAAAAAATCCTAGTACTGATTTCAAGATATTTTTGTATTACGGTGAAAGAAGGAAAAGCCTGAAGCTAGCTTCAGCATGGCTTACATAAGGGCTTAAGGAGGAACATTTTTATTGTGAAGAATTACATTTCCAGGAAAAGGCCTCTGATACTTAAAAAGCATAATAATAATCTGGTTGTGCAATGGTGGAAAAATCCCATCATTGCTCTCCAGCCAGACCTGAACCTATAATACAATGGGATCCTATCGTGATCTCTCATTTGCTGAGCCCACTATATTTTTTCTTGACACAGCAATTACTACTTAATCTTGTTAGGATAGATGGTAATGGACCCTAGTTGTAAAATATCCCTTTGTATTTTTTCTTTTGTTTTGTTTTGAATATATTGCCTTGATTTTTATCACATTTATGTGCACATCAAAGCACAATTATTCATTGTTAAAGCCAATCTGCAATCAATGTCATTTTCTGTATTTTGTTTACCCAGATTAGCGGTTTGATCCTGCTCATTGACTTCAATAAGAGCCTGACTTACCCTCTCCTCCCTCTCCCCGGGGTCTCCATTTTACAAAGCAGCAGTTTGTCCTTGGCCCTGGCCTTGGTGCACAATGAAAAGAGGCTGTGGCAGGGGCTCCGGCGTGCTCCAGGGGGAGACCAGACATATTTACTCATGCAGGTGCTGGGGCAGGGCAAAGCCCTTCAACTCTCCCTGGCCTCTGATAGAGGGCAGCTGGAGGACAGTGTCTGGGGAACAGTGGAAGGAGAAGTGTAGGGAGAGGAAGGATGGCAGAAAATCGCTGCCAAAAGATTTGGAAATAGGGAGACCGATTTGTGGTATTCCATGGAAATGCTTGGTGATGCAAAGAGCTGCAGCTGGGCTCTGTGCACCTAGGAATGTGAAGAGCTGTATGGGTTCTCCAGTCTCCCTGCTCCCAACCATGAGCCCTACAGGCCTCACGGCTGCCCTTGAGCGCTCAGAACAGAGGTCTGTGTGTACGGGCAGTTTAGTTAATGAAGACAGCTAGGAGAAGGAAAATGGGATGTATTCTGCTTCAAGACACAGTCCAGAAGAAAGGGCAAAAGCAGTCTTTTCTGACCTGCACAGGTCTCTGATTCAGTGTTTCCAGTTTTAAGCACTGTGTATGTATTCAGGAGAAAACTTTCCTCTCTTCCACTGATGGGATATTTGTGCTCTCCACCCTTTCCTGTGACTTTACCACTTATTACCTTCCTTGAGTTATGAATAAGTAGCTTTTTCCCCTGTGAGCTGCATTCCTGTTCTGATGAACAAGAAACTTAATGTGACATTAAGCAAAGAAAGAAACTCATTTTCCTATCTCTCCAACTTGACTCAGGCTATCAGTCACCCTGGAGTAAAGTGGAGATTAATCTACCCCATGTGTACTTGCTGTATTTAACAATAACAGCCCGTTTGCCTTATCAGCCTCCCTGTGGAAGTTCTGATCACAGAGCTGGAGGAAGAAGGAGCCAATGTTGACTCTTCCTGAGGATCTTGACGCCTGGCAGTGTTTGCCTGCTGGGTCAGTGCCAAGCACTGCAGCCCCAGCTGCCTGTGTGATGGGCACAGAGGGCAAGCAGGAGAAAGCTCCCATTAATGATCACTGGGAACAAAGCCCTGCAGAGGGTTCAGTCTAGTGCTGCTATGGGGAGATGTTGTGTAGCCAAAGGAGGGTTGTTCCTATGAGCTGCCCAACTTATTTGCCACAATCAGGCTGTGAATTTTGTTGATGGAAATAATTAAGGTTGTCTGAAAATGCATAATCCTCTCCATCTATAGATCCTACCTCAAGAAACCACTGTAACGTACTCTGTTCAAGAGGCCAACTGGTTGACTTTGTACAGCTCAGTGGTGCACAGGAGGATAGAACATGGTTCCCAAAGAGTTTTTGCTTAATAAGTGAGAGTATGATATTGTCCAGTGATTTGTGACTGCTAATGTTGCATTTCCTCAACCACTGTCCTAGTTTAAGTCCCTTAAAAAGTACATTTTGAATATTTTTACGTACCTGAAATTGGTTATGTGGACTTTGCAGTATTATGGGGACCTTATTTTGACCTAGACTTCGTAGTATTGTTTCATATAAATAACAGTTTACCTTTGGTGAAGAGAACATTCATGTGCATGGCCATGAACATTCATGTTCTCTTCTGGACTCAGTCTATCTGAGTTGTCACTGTGGAGCTGCATGGGTAAAAGGAAATTAGTTATTCCACCCTCTTCTTCCACAGCAGTTCTAAAGTCAAGATCATGGATTGCCTACAGAGCAATGTGTAACTGCTCGCGTTTTGTGGGATGGGAGCAGCACAGTGCAGACCTGTTGGGCTTTCAGGTGTCCCTGGAAAAGGACAGTGGGAAGGGGAATGGGGTAGCAGAAAGGATGCTGCTGGCTTTGCCGTGGAGGAACCCCTCTCTGACAAGTAAAGCTCAAAAAGCACCTGCACCGCTTTGCAAAGCCTTTTTTTAGGAGAAGAGGATAAGGATACTTAACAAACAAAACAAAAATGTATAAAATTGTTGGTAATTATTTGATATCCAGCAGTAGATTTCTAGTCCCTTTCTATTAATCCTTGCACTAAAATTCAACATTACCAGTATGTCATTTTCATTTCAGTTTTTCTGCCAACTTCTGCTTTTTCCCCTTATTGATTTTATTCCTGTCTAAAACCTCTTTCTGTTGTTTTTCAGTAGAATAAGAATGGGCTAAATCAAGCACTTTATCCAATCAATGACTCTTCATACTTGACCAAGAATCTCTATGCCAGAAATAACATTCCACAGTCTGGAAACGATAAGGATGAAAAGGTCCATTACAACATATTAATCATTGTTCTTTCATTCTTCTTTAGGCAGGACAAGTTCCATTGCTGTTTATTCTGTGACTTGTGATGGGAATCTTTGAAGCCTACTTTACAATAGCAATGACCTTATGCTCTACATGCTTTCTTTGACTTTTTAAACTGCTGTGCCAAAATCCATGCCCATCAGTATGCATAATTTGCGTGTGCACTTGCTAGGACAGAAGGCAGAACTCACTGTCAGCCTGCAGTGGGAGGTCGGTGTTTTTCTGTGCCTGGTCTGAAAGAACAGATGTGGTGAGCGTGTGGTGAAATCAGGGTCATAACAGTATGTGGAAGTATGCAGGTGACAGATATTGCCCATGTGTTGAGAGAGTCAGGAGGAAAGCTGTAGGGCCAAGGAGACTGCTACAATCCATAACTGTGCTTGCTGCAGGAGAGGAGAAATTGAAAAAAAGGTTTTGAGATCTACAGGTGGAGAGAGCTCATTGAACAACACAGCTCAGTTGCTTCTGTATCAGGAAGAGTAGATGTTTTTAATATATGGTCAGTTAGATTCATACAAGTACCAGTGAACTCTGCTCCGGACTAGATCTGGTAAAACATTGATTCTGTGGGTCCTTGTTGGCATACACTGTGCAGAAGGAGTTCTAAGTAGCATGGCATAAGATGAACACTTCCTATCCACATCTGTCCTCAAAGCAACTGCTACCAAGATCAAATAATATTTGAATGGGAACTCCCAGGATAGCAGCTTGGTTCAAGTTGAGTGCAGATTTCATGTGGTTTGCAGCTGAACTGGGATCTTCAGAAACAACAGTTTCAGTGTGCTTGCTAAATGGAGAATTTACCCCACTGTTTTTTGGGCATTCAGCACCTGACGTTTAACTTCTGATGCACATTCTTCCCCTTCTTCCTCTTCCAAAAGGCTTAGGATTAAGCCAGTTTACATATCACTTCCTCTTTCTGAAGCAGCAGTACTCAGAAAGTAGGTGAAATTGGAAATTACATGGTATATAACTGACATCAATAATTAGAACTACTTTGCATAATCTCAGACTAAGTGTGTCAGTCGGGTGTTTCTCATTAGAAGTTTGAGAAACGTTCTCGCTTGCTTTTGCTTCACGCTGCCTGTTTCTTGGTGTCTGTAATTCCCCACATGGATTCGCCATAATAATTCGTTGTGTATTCTGCTGTTTCCCCACCAGTGAGGGCCCACATTTCTCGTCCATGCAGTTAAACAGAAGTTTTGCAGTGACTTACGCAGCTCTCAGAATTCAGGATGAAGGTTTTTTTAAGGATTTGCCAGTTTAAAATGGTGTGATTTGTTTTTTTTTAAAGCCAACATTCTTGATATTGAATCAGACGTTATGAAACGGAGATACGTAATGTGGTGGCACTTCTATTATTCATGACAGATCAATTTTGTATGGAAGGTTATGGCAAAAAATGCAAAACAGCGTGCCACAAGAGGTTATAACTAAGATAGATCACAGGTGGCACTGGTCTGTGTGGAAACTACAGGTAGATCAAAACAAATAAATTAGCAGAAAACCAAGTTTCTCTTTTGGTTTTCTTGGCATAAGGATCAGATAGGTCATTGACTTGTTGATTTACAAATAGATGAGCACACTGAAAATGCCATCAGAATGCATTTTAGACTCTTGATCGGGTTTGAGTGCTTTCATAGTCCTTAATATAAGATCATGGCTTATTAAAATAAAACATCTGTGCCTGGATTCCTGCAACCTTCTTTTGCCGTGCAGTCTTTAAGTAGCCCTCTTTCCTTCCTTCTCAGTCTACTTGCAGAGTACAGCACTGATCAAAGACAGGTCAGAGAACCTGGCCCTTTAACGCTGCTCTGTCTGTCTGTCCATAGCAGTCTGATGTTTTCCCTGCAGATGTGAGTGCCGTGCCCGTGGGTTTGGTCAGATAACACAGGATCTGCTGTTGCCCTGAGTGGCAGCAACAGTTCCTCCTGCACATAACTCCCAGTTCTCAGTTCTCCTCTGACTAGAGGGTCCTGGTATTGTGAAGGATGTTCCTTCACACATACAGAAACAGATACCAGATTGACCTAAAGGTTATTTTCTCTAAATTTCCTTTGAGTTCTGTTTTCTTCAGCTGGCTGGAACCAGGTTGCTTCAAATGAAATTAGCCTATCATAAATCTTCCTGCGCTTCCTTTCCTGCCACAGGCTCTTACTTCCATGTCAGTGCTCTTCGATTTTTTGAAACGCACTTATTGAAGTTAGGCTCGGAGGACGTTTTGTAGATGAAGCTGATCACCAGAGTGTTAATTCAGCTGCGCATCAACGCAGCGCCTTCCAGGGGGGCCTGACACCTCACACCCCAGAACTGTGTGTGCCACGTTGCTTCTGTCCTGGTATGAACAGCCATTTCTGGGTTGTCACTGCGAGGTACCTCCACCTCTATACAAATTTTATGATCTTTCTGAAGTGAGTCAAAAAGAAATAATTGAGTTTTGTAATGCGGTGTCTTTAAGTGAGCCAGCTCTCCATGAGTTAAGTGAAAATATTACAGCTGTTGCTTTATGAGTCATAAGCACTTGATTTTCATCAAAGCCTTATATGCTAGCCTGTCCCAAGGGGTTGACCTCTGTATCAGGTATCATTTGTCAAGTATTAACACAAAGTAAGTTTTAATTGTAAGGTATGATGGAAAGTTGGATTTGTTTAAAAGAGGCAATAAAAGGAAATTTATGTGTTTAACTGTGCACAGAGGGGGATTGGGTGGCTGGAAAATGCTTAATGCTTTTTGGGAAAGGCAAGGAGGTGAAGGATGGGAGGGAAGACGGCCCCACTGATAACCCCTGGGCAGTGGGCCTGGCACTTCCCTGCTGCAGGACGGCCCACCGCACATCTCTGCTGGAGCCAAACCTCCCAGAGATTAAAGCCACTTAGGGAAAGGGCAGCGTGTCGGCCCCGCTTGTGTTCTCGTTCAGGGGAAGGCTCACTCTTCACTTGCATCCTCGGCAATTTGGGGCTAGAGTGAGATTGAGTTTGACAGTATAAGAGATAAAACTTATCTTCTGGTGTCACAATTCAGTACATAGCCACAAAGATAAATGACTCATTTCGGAGGTTGATAAAAATGTATTTGTTCGTTCGCTGTTGTATGATCTGTTATGTTTTCAAGCAGTCTTACAATAGAAGTAGCATCCATTAGCTCAGAACAGCTGTGTGCTGTCTGCAGAGTTAAAAGGAATTAAAGCACAGTTGTGTTTAAAAAAACAGGGATTATTTTTCAGATTTCAGCCACAGCTTGATGGAGCAGCGCTCAATACTTGGGTGGCCAGAGCAGTCCCTGCTGCGAGCAGGATGCCCTGGGACGCTGCTCTGGGAGGCAGCTCTGCCTGTGCCACTGCCCCAGGCAGAAGGAAGGTGATGTGAGAGCCCTGCCATGACCTGGGTACTGCTTGGGCTGGCTGCTGCCCTCCTGGGAAAGGCGATGGAAAGGCTGTGCCAGCAGGGTGTAGGAACATGGATCTCTAACAGTGGCAGCTAAGCCATGTTAATGGGGTTGTGTGGTACAGGTAGCAAGGCTTTGAAGCGCAGTTCTAAACCAAGGGTAAAATATTTCTTCTAGCAGTGCTGGAGAAAATGGCATCTTTTCTATCAAAGAACTGCACCAGTCTCTTCCTCTTTTGTGCACTCCCTTTTTATCTTTGCAGTTTCCCAGGCTGCCTTCTTTAATGGGCTTTTGCAAATCCTGCCTGCACAGAAGGGAGCAGCCTGGTGCTCGGACTCCCATGTCAGTCTCCACAGCTGCTAAGCAGGGACAAGCTATTCTCTACCTGTCCTGCTGATCAACTCTCCCCAGCATCCTTCATGCAGTTTCTGAACCAGGCTCCAGCATTGCCCTGCAGAAACCTGGTGGCCAGAGGTACCCTTGGCCTGAAGATTTGCCCTGTCCCCTCCTGGTTGAAGGTGCTGCGTACTTACAACATAGTTTATCACCATTAAGACTGAGCATTTAGGTCTGCAGAAGCAAAAGTTATCTTTAATTCAGAACGACACTAGGCATGATTTACACAGTTCACAACAACGTGCAATTCCATCAGGAAAAATGTTATTCATAAGGGCCTGGTGCAGAAACAACATTAAGGAAACGCACAGATGTTTCAACTCTTTTCCAGCGTGTCCCAGTTCAGCATTATCTTCCCCTTCTGAGTGTCTTAATACTGATAACTTGGTGGGTAAACGTTCAACAGGATGTGTCTTATAGCTGAAGGTAATGTTAGTGTAGTGTGTGAGATGCTGTGGGATGCATTGCTCCTGCCATTTTCAAACGTGCCTAATACATTCATTATTATAAGTATAACTCCTTGAAACAAAGTGAAATGACAAATGAGTAGAAGTTTTATAGATTTTGTAATTTAATTTTTATCTTCTTCTCCCTCTGATTCTTCCAGAACCAACCTCCCCCAGATGTACACAAGTAAATATTGATAACTGACCCCCTTGCACCTTATTGCCACCTTTCTATGCTGAACAGCCCAGCCATCATTTTGTTAACAGTGCAGTGAGCCACTTTATTGCAGATAATCATGACAAAGAATGGTTTGTCATTTCTCCTACATTAGTCCGAGTTACACAGTGATGTTTTCTCATGACTTAGATGCTAACAAATGATGGTTGCAAGACACAGACTTGGGGAGGGCACACTGCTTTGTGCCCAGGGCTGTCTGCAGCCCACAGAGCATCGAGCAGTGGTTCCCATGGAGCAGCATGGCTCTGCACTGTGCCACCCCTGAGCCCGGCCCTGTGCTGCCAGCAGCTGGCTGCACCTTTCTGCCAGAGTTTCTGGTGCTTCTGTGCTTTTCACACGTTTGCCACTTCTTTCTTTGTGATGCTAAAGAGGAGTGACAGAGCTGAGCTAGGACCGACCTTTTGTTCAGCTGTGCTTCTCCTGGATGATTTTAACCTATTTTTGGATGAAAAGGATTCTTTTTCCTACTACGAAAGGGCTCTGTTTTGATTCTGGAGAAGAAATTTGAGCTGTTACTGGATGTTCACATTAACTTCCCAATAGTGCCTAACTTTTCTGTATCCAGACAATTAGCTAGGCGAAGCTCCATGCTCAATAAAAGCATACTGTTGCTAGAGGAAGAAAGGCAAACCATTTACTGCACATTCATTTTTAGTCATTTTATTCAGTCTGCGCTAATGTGCTGAATCCTGGTAGATGTTCTGTAGTGTTTAGCACCTTTCTACCCATGCTAAATGTGCTTTCCTGCAGGCTCTGCCTGCCTGCTCCCAGCTGTGGGGATCTACCTTTGCTACAGGCTTGGTGTGCCAAAAACAACGTGTCCTGGTCACCGAGATGTTCCCGCAGTTATACAACATTTAGCAGACTGCTGGCTGTTTAATTGTGAGTAGCTGATGTTTCCTTATCTATATTATTTATAGAAGGTGAACACATTAAAGAGGATGTTAGTAAGATGAAGCTTTCATCAACAGAAAATATATTCATTTCAGGGAAAAACTGGGCACATTTTCTGAGATATGCTTACCCGATATGTCTTGCTTTCATATCATGCCTGATGAGATGTAATTCTACGTAATGCAGTTTACCTACAGAACCTTACCAGAAAATCCAAACAAAACTTCTTAGGTGTAAAGCATCCATTAACCCAAGAGAAATGTTCTTTCATTGGCTGTGGCTTGCTTACTAAGTTAAGGTGCAGTACTGCCTCCCTGGAGAAAGCACCTGTAGGTCTGTGGAGAGGAGCTTTGTGCTGCCTTGAGGGACACTGCGGATTCAGGGTGAAGGCAGATGAAGATGAAATTGAGTGCAGCAGCCTGTGCCTGTGGCTCTTCCTGGAAGGACGGCAGGGCGGTCACTTGTTCAAAACAGAGCAGATACAGAGTACAGGGGTGTTTCTGCCCAGCAAGGGAACAGCTGTTGAGTTGGGATTGGTGCAGTAATCTGTGTCTGTCATCCAGCCTGGACCTAGTTGCCTGCTTCATTCAAATCTGTGGTTGACCGTCTTGGATACTGCTCTTACCTCAGTATCTTCCCCATTAAATAAGTAAAAAAAAATAGAAGTAAAAGAATTCTGCAACGTTCAGAAATACGTTTCATCCCCAGCCCGCTGCCATGCTCGGTACCATTTCAATTAGGCTGTTGGTTTGGGTTTTGTTTTTAGAATGTGGATTTGTGAAGAAAGGTTTGATTTATTGTGACAATGTAGAGACTGAAGAACTGGTTATAGCATTTCTCTTCCATGACATTGTTTCTAAATAAGCATCAGTGTCTTTCCTCTACCACAAACAGAGCATGTAGGTTCCAAACATGCAGTCCCCCTCCTACTTTACTACTCAGCAATTGAAAAAGTGTCACTTGGGAGCTGGTGGACATTTCTCAATGGTGGACGTTTCTCAATGCGGCAGGGCTCCCAGGCCAGTGGCACCTCCTGCTGTGTGCAGTCACTGCAGAGTCACTAGCTAGAATGGATCGATGGCTGGCAGTCTGGATTTGGACATCTGGTGCAAGCTGTAGAGAAGTACATTCTGACATTCATCAGGCGAAACAAGCACTTTTCAGACAAGCCCCACCCTTTCCCGATAAGGTCCGTCCCAGGCCCTCTTCTTCCCTGTCAGCCTTCAATTCCTGCTGAAGTCAATGGGTGCTGGAGACACAACTCAGAGGAGCGCAGACTTAAAAGAGATTGGGAGTGTCTCTGGGGATAAGTGCTTCCCCCCCTTCCCTGCCCCTCACTACTTGTAAGTGATGTACAAAGAGGTCTTGAAGAGCTGGAGCAGGAAAAACTTCAAACTTAAGCCTTCTGGGTCAGCTTTTTATATCCTAAAATAAGCTCAACAGCAAAGAGACCTTTAAAGGCTTTTCTTTTTGTTCGAATGCTTTAATAAGAAGTGTATAAACTGACATTGATCTCTTCCCGTTAGGGTTTATTACGCTGAGGCACTGGAGATGTTTTTAGATTATAAAGTTCTGCTCAAGTACTCTGTAAATAAATAAGGTAATACAGTGATTTTGTTTATGTCAAAAAGAGCTGATCTGAGCAGAATAGGACTATAACAGGGAGCTCTTCATGAAAACACTGGAGTATTACAAGGACAGTGAGGTTTGTCAGAGTCCTTAGGACTCAACAGAGCCCACTGCACATGAGCTTTTCTTGAGGATAGGGGAAATGGATTAGATTTGAGGCTGCCTTTCTAAAGTCTCCTCTTGGCTCTGTTGTCATTCTTGGTAGCTGTTGCTTCCTCAGATCAATGTTTCTGTGATGTAAAGTATTCTTGCCACTGGAAGAAGTCTAATTTAGATGCAGCCTAATTTAATTTGCTCTGTTTGGACATGCTGTGTAATCTGGTGTTGAAAACTGGATCTTAGGAACGGCTTTTCTTGACCCTGCTGACAATTGCACAAGTTAAGTGCTTTTGCCTTTTGGGACAGCGTGTTCACATCTTTGTGGCAGGTTTATATTTGTTTTATCTAGGTGCTGTTTCAACCAGGGTTTATGTGATAACCACTTGGGCAGACAAATTAGCTGTTTCTCTTATAATTAATATCTAATAACTCTTATTGGAGGCCTTCAGGAATATTTACTAATGAACATATTCAAGATAGATTACTCATAAACAAATACTTATGTCTTTATTCCTAAAACATCATTTAAGTCTGAAAATATTATTGCACAATTTCAGAAAGTTGTGGGTTGCATCCAGCGTAAATGTAATGATTACATTAGCATCACATTCACAAGCTGTCAGCTGTCAGATTTTACTGGTAAATATATTGAAGTAAATAGCAAAGCAGCATTGCAATTTCTTATGTTAATGTGGCTCTGTAGCTATTAAAACAGGCTAAATACAAACAGAAAATAAAGCTTGGAGCTATAAAATTCTGACACAGGAGTGACTCTCTCGCAGCCACTTGTGGCACAAATGGAGGTGTGGGGCCATGGCTGTAGCTATGGATGGGCTGTCTCTGGGCATGGCATGCACTGTCCCAGGTCTGCCTTGCTGATTCAGAGCCAAGACATCATGTTTGAATGTGATTTGTCTCACGCTGGGTTGTTGGAGAGTGTGGATTCCTCTCTTGCTGAGTTTTTGGGGCAGATGGCAGAGGAGAAAAGTTTGCATTGCGGGGAGGGCAGAACGTGAAGGCAGTTGGAGATGTGCTCTAACAAAGAGATGAAAGGCTATGGAGTATTTGGGTGAACAAAAATTCTAGGCTCCTTCTTTCTAAGGAACGTGAACTAAAAGCAGACCCCTTCCCTGCTGCCAGCTGAGCGTAACACTGAAGCAAGCAGTAAAATATAAAGTGCACCATCTTACAGTGTGACATATCATTTTTCCTTGACGTCTCATAACTTACCCTTTTCTACAGCTTTTTGTTCTGAGCCAAATGTCACAAGTTAATGCATGAATAAATGAGGACGGTTCTCACCACTTTCATGATATGTTGCAAAATATACACAGGTGGTGCTTTAAAGCTTGCCATTTGCCTCAATAACTAAGTACTGTTTGCATTTTACTGGCTTCTATGTGTGTCAGATCCCGCACCTGTTCAAGACCAATTTCAGTAGGCGTTATACCAGATCCTATGTTTTATTTCTTTCCAGTGGTAAATAGGTCAGTATTTCATGACAGAAATCTATTAAAGAGAGAGAAAGTGTTCTGTCTGAAAGGAAATATGGCACATATGAAATTAAATTAAAAATAAATTGGGTAATAATCAGTCAAAAATAATAGAAGTGCTGAAGAAATCCATCCAAACAGGAGAAGTGAAAAAGAAAACAAAACACACAAAGAAACCCCTACCTCAAATTCTCATGCCTTAAATTCATGTTTCCATAAAGCTGTGAAGCATGTGCTTAACTTAAAACTGTGACTTGCCCAGCTGTAATCAGGGGGGAAGCACATATGCTTGAAGTTATACGCGTTCTTATGTACCTTGCTGATATTGGGTTGAAGCAGTCAGGTTCATTGAGCATCTTTAGACAAAGCATGTGGGCAATCAGTGCTGTGATGTTTGCAGTTTTTCTTACACTGAATACTCTTCAAAGCACAGCACATTTGACCATGCTCACAGGCAATGTGACACCAGATGTTATAACATGGGATGAATGCTACCAGGATTTATGCAAGGCTTATTCTGAATGCATACATGATGCAAAGGATTAGTGGCTTTGGGAAGATGTGATTTTTACTATGTCTGTCAATGCAGATGTTGCATGTAAAGAAAACTCCTTGCTTTCTTGAGGAGTTATAGCCTAACTGGAATGGCTGCTGATGCTTTTCAGCTTGTTGTTCTTTGGTAAGGTGCTCAGAGTGGTTCCAGTGCAAATTTGAGCAGTCCCTGCCTAAAGCCATCCGTCATCGTTTGCAGACATTTCATCTTGTGCCTCTTGGCCTCAGCTAAGGACTTTGACTTGCTCTGAATGAGAGTGTTCGTGATGTTTACAGTTTAAGTGGCTGTTAGAAAGGAAGAAAAGCTTTTACTTCATGAATTAATCGTTCTGTATATATTATTATGATGGTACTAATAGGAGCTAGTATACACAATAAAAGCAGAATCAAAACACATCGGCTCTGGTTGTCAGGAAAATCAGAGTTTTTAAGAGTTGCATGTACGCAAATTAAATTGTGTTAAGAAATCTGTGATGCTATTAGATGGCCTTTAAAGGCTTTAGATTTATAAAGCAGGCATTAGGTTTTCCCGTTTCTCATTGCCAATGTGTGAGGATGCACTGACAAACTGGAGAAAACCAGAGACCAAGATGTAGGTGAGCCCATGGACATTATTTGTCACACAGCTACATAAATGAACAGTGATGGGCTCACACAGAAAGATGCTTATTGCTCACGTTTCCAGAATTAATCCTTAGCACCTACCATAGTGTTCAGATCTCTAGCTGTCCTGTTCCAGGGGGGCTCTGCTCTCAAACTGAGCAGTTTGCTGTGAGGATAGGTGTGGGAGCTGGTCTCAGTGGAGGTAAGTGGGAGCTGGATGATAGCACCACACCCAGGGAGCTGGGAGAGTGCATGGAAGGGAGCTTCTTAACCTCATCCTCAACAGAATGCTTGGCTGATGTGATATGCTAGCATATGACTTACTTTATATCTTCCTCTAGTTATTAGGGGGGTCACAAGTGCAAAGAACTTTAGGCCCTCATAGCACAAATCCTAGTGCAGATGAGGGCATTTGCTCAGGCTGGGCTTTTCTCAAGTAGCTTGCTCAGTGTTTGCTGGGAAAGTCTGCCTTTGTTGCTAAAGCATAGACAGGTTTCCCCAGAGTCTGCTCATGCCATGGATGTTGGGATGGCCAGAGGCCCCTTAAGGCAGTGTCAGAATACAAATGGCACAGAAAGGAATTGGTCATACTGTGACCATGGAAAAACAGCAATTAACCTTGAAACCAAGATGGACTGCTTTGAGACCAGTCCTCACTGCCACTGATGGCTTTGTAGCAGATGTCCAGGAGAGTCTGCAGGGACATTTCAGCCACAGCACTCTAGCTTTCGTGCCTCTCCTGTAGGCACAATAAACTGATGTATCTGTTCAGATAAAAAGAGAAATATGATTTTCACTCAGACATTTCCTGTTTGTTCTTTGTCAGTTCCTAACTATGGCATTTACCAGCCTAAGCCATGTGCTGCTGCATCTCATTGCAGTGCTGTGCCGCACTCTGTGTCTTCTCAGAGCTGGGCAAGAACTTGGCTCTGGGCTCCAATTGCTGGAGAGGGAAAATGCACAACTGAAGTGCAGACCCTCTGCCAAAGGCTTTCCTTGAGAACTATCATAGTGCGAGCACAAGGCATGCACAGTGCACATCAGTTGTGGCTGCCCCACCTGCGGCTGTGTTCAGAGAGCTGGCTGCACACAGCTTTGCTCAAAGGTACCTGCTCTCATCAGGATGGGGGAGTGCAGGCTGCTTGTGCAACTCATGGAGCTGTGTGTGCTGGGGAAAGGAATGTTTGCTGGTTTTTAATTCAACAGCTTGCATTCCTGTGTGTGTCCCCTCTGGCCATCTCTGGGCATTCAGTGCCTAAAGGTCAGTGTTCTGGCTTGAGTACATCCAGTCTGTGTTTGGTACCTTTACAGACCAGCTTTTGGCAAGTAGGTACACCTGTAACTTCTGTCAGCTCCAAAACAATAGGCTCTTGATTTTCCTTAGACTAGTTTTTGCTTCCTGTGCTTAAGCCATCATTTTCAAACCTAGTGCTGCAAAGTGTTTCTCATATCTGTTGACCATAAGATAGAATATTGCCATTTATAGCTACTGGTGAAAGCTGAATGTTAGATTTCCTTTTGCAAAGTTTGAATTTCGATGACTTTCCATTTTCCAAATGGAATTTGGAATTCTTCTTTTCACTAATCTTGCAACATTTCTTATGTGTTTGTCTACTTTGAACAGCAGCTATTGTTTTATAATGCTGACTGCCATATTGTAAAATGTCGGCATGATTCTCATAGGAATTAGGTTGTATTATTCCAGCTGAGATTTATTATCTACATTTCTGCATCAGACTGGGAAACCATATAAAGATAAACCCTTTTAGATTGGCTGCTGCAGATGGAGCGTGGTGGAATGTGGAACAAGCTTTCTACATGCCATCAGCTGAGGACTTCTGCAGAACCTCAGGTGAGCTTGTGGTTGGCAGCTCTGCTGCTTGCACTCCAACAGTGCTCTCTTGCTCCAGCCATGTGCTTGGCTTCCAGACCTGTGTTTGTTTGAGTTGTGTGCTGCAGGAACACACAGGGACACGGGCATTGTTCTGTTGGAATGGAAGTTACCTAGTCTTACGGCTGTTTATTTTTCTGAAGCTGTGGGATTAAGTACTTGATATGGTTAATTTATTATGAGACATAAATTGAGCAACGCGGGAAAGAACTTAACTGCAAAATGATGGACAACTTGTATTAGAATTCCTCTAATAATGCTGTACAACGTTCATTTATTATTATTATACATCCAAAAGTGCTTTTGGCACAGTTTTGACATACCCTACTAACAGACATCCAGACCAAATTTATTGCCCAAGATAGATCCCTGTAGGAATGGCAAACTATCCACGTGTTCCTGGACTGTCAGATACACGCTCTGCCAGCTATCCAAACAACCGCAGGCAGGCGGCCAGAGAAAACATATTATAACTTGTTATAAAACTCTATTTTGACTTGCACCTTTGTTAAGAAAATAGAGGTTTGAATTTTTAAGTAACAATAATAGAAGAGAGCCTTTTGAATTTGGGATCCAGTAATCTGCAGGCAATTCAGAGACCCATCAGACTAATCACATATAAAGTCTAGGCTCAAGCATTCAGGAAGGTTCTGAAGCCAGTGTGGGGAAGTGAAAAGCTAACTCCTACCTCTCCCTGTTCTTTTTTTTCCTTCTCCTTATGATTTAATATTGAACAACGATGAAATATGTCATCCATAATGGGAGAATTGGCTGAAGCGATTTTCCATTAATTAAAAAAATGTATGGAATCTGGGTCGGTCTCCCAGCAAAATACCCAATATAAATCGATTCAGAGAGAGCCTAATCCATGAAATATATGATTTCAGTTCATTATCTGATTTCTGAAACACTGCAGTACCTGAGGATCTTGTTTTCATTATCTGGGCGGATGGAGAGTAATCCAAAGTTCCTTTAAAATCAAAGGATGCTTTGTAGCTTCCCCAAGATGGAAAGTATACTGGACATGTCTGAAGTGCATTCAGTATGGAGAAAGCATGCCAGGTCTCCTTCCCTTCGTTTTGCAGTTGCTGTGCTATGCTTGAGGTTGCTCCAACAGTGATAGGCCAAATCACGCTTGTTGGAACTGCACATTTAGTTTGCTTGAAACTGAAAGAATTGCATTTCTGAGTAAGGAGAATGCTCTTCAGTTGCATATCTGAAAGTCCTCCTGCTGATTTCAGGGAGCACAGAACTATATGAATCTATAGCTTTGTAGATTATTCCTGTTGCCATTTTTCATTATGGTAAACTTCTCTTGGCTTCTGAGATGCTTTTCTTTCAGCAGATCTGCAAGAACATGCAGACTGCACAGCCAGTGGGGTATTGCTACATTTCTCTGTGCGCATGTGGCACCAAGAATGATAATCTTGTTTGAGGCCAGGCTGTTCCATCTTCAATAACTTCAACAAAGTAGATTTTGAGATTTTGTTGTTTTAAAATCAGAATCTCTTTATTCCTATTTAATTAGAAGTAGTTCAACAGATTTGTAATAAAGGATTTGAAATCACTCTAATTTAATGGAAGCTCTTTCCTAATATGAATGATAGAACTGGTACATGACTAATCAAATATATTAGTGCACAGAATGGAGATTGCAGGGACTCATTTGTCTTTTTGGTCATGTTTTATATTGTCCATATTTTTTCTTTTTTTTTCTTTTTCTTTTTTTTTTCCTCCATTTTCCCTTTACTTTTTCTCTGAGTTTCAACTGGACAAATTCACTTACAGTTGATTGCAAGATGGTCCTGGAGTAGATTACATAGCGCTTAATGGATTGTATTTCTGCAAGACCATTTGAATCATATTTATTAGGGAGTTTAGGTTTATAGAAAATTAATACAAATATCAAAAGATTTGTGATATTAAATAAATTTCTGTGCACCGTAATTTTAATTGTTCCATATGTTTCTATGGAGTTGTATCATCCTTGTAGACCTAGCAAGTGATATCTCAAAGAAACACATTTGCGGCTTTCAATAGAGTTTTGGTATTACACTCCATTCATTTAAGGTATTTTAACAATCAAGAAGTCTTATAAAAGTTAATTAGGTCTTTAAAAATGTGAGGAGTAATCAAAGAGTTTTGCTTCATGGCTGGATTTTGGTGCTAGACTATTGGCATCGTATTGCATGATTAAGAGTCACTCTCCTAATTTAGCTATTAGACAATCATTAGCCTGATTACTACATATTGACTGCTGTACTTAGCTCACAGATCATACGACGGGAGGGAAAAAAATACACTGGCAGAAAGGAATAATTTCCCGTTGACAGCTTTGCCTAACAGTTCTCAGGGCTGTTTTGGTTTTTAAAATGTTTCCCCTTTCAAAGTAAATTCTCACCTTGGCATTTAGAGACGTAAAGGCCTGTCAGGTTGGTTTAGCAGTCTGTGGTTGGGGCCAGGTTTGTGCTCTGTGTGAGGCCAAGTGCTCCCTGTGTGCCTGAAGATCATTCCAAAGCCAGACTGGATTTTCATAGTCAGAGACAGAATTTAATTCTGATTCTGAGACCCAGGAAGCTTGAACATGGTACTTCAGAAATATTTAGGTTCCCAGCTCTTGTTGAAGTCCTTCCGTCACAGCTCCCTACTTGAAAAGGAGCTCCGTTCCTGCCCTGCTCTTTGGGATATCTCCAAAGTCAGGCCCCCTGTGATGAGAGCGAAGGGAAACCTTTGCTGGGGGGAGCAGTGAGCAGACTTCTTTCTCCCCTTTTCCCTTGGCCCCAAACACTCTCCTCCAGGCTGCTCTGACCTTATTACAGCCCACTCTGGTGTGGGGCACCTCACCTGGCCCAAAGGGTGTCCTAGGTGTGCGTAACTCTGCTGTTCTTCACCCCTTCAAACACTCATGGAAATGGGCCATAGCTGAGCCTAGGGATGGGTGACCAGTCCAGGACCATCGTTAATGCAAGCATGCATTCCAGAGGACTCTAATCAATGCCTTGATTTCTTCCTTATGAGCTTGTTTTGACATAATCAGGCTTTTGGAAGACAAAGTCCTTGGAACACTGTTGCTCTGTATCACCTGCACTCTGCAATGGGATGAATGCCATCCACAGCAAGTAGATAATTTAGCACCTATCTCAAAATATAGTAGCGGATAATCGGTGAACACTTAAATGATCAGGAACTTAGCTACTTCTTGAAAGACTGAAAGATGAAACTCAGATCTGCTGTTGCGATGTTGTGTGCGCACTGTATAGTGCTACGTACCCATACAGACACTTATATTAAACGGTAACACTGAAGTTGTTGGGGCTTTAACCCATGTAATGCATTTTTATGCTCTCGCCAAGTAATCTTAAATTGTTTCCCTTGTCAGTATGATTGACTGATCCTGTTTGAAGAATCTTTCATTGTCAGAGAATACCTTTTTGTTTCATAATGTCTCTGGTTAGCTGTAAACCCTGCTACTGCTGGCTGCAAGGAGCTGAGCCTGCCAGCACTGACTGCCCACAGAAATGCAGGCCCTTTGAATGTCGCCTCACAAAAGTTTATTTTCCATATCAAAAGACGTATGTGCCACACAATAAGGCTAGTTTGCTTCAGCTGGAAAAATGAAGTTAAGCACAGTAATAGAGACCCAGAAGAAATACCAGACCCAGAGCTGCTGAGGAGCCCTGATGTGCTGCCTGCAGGTGGGCATTGGGATGCAGCACCCGGCAGATGCCAGCCCTGCTTGGCTCTCGGGGCTGTGGAGGAGATGAGGAGCCTTCCTCTCGCATCTCTGCAGCTTTCTGCAGGCCGTTTCTTTTCAGGTGCAGGGTTTGAGCTTAGTAGAAGGTGCACACAGCCTCCAGAGGCAATGGCCCCAGTGGGCAACTGCACAGCCTGTGTGCCCCAACACCCCCGGCACGGCACAGTGCGGCCTCTGGGTTGTGTCCTCAATTAGGGCCGCTCTCCTGACGGGAGGTGACTGGCCTGGAAAACAGGACCAGGCTTGGTTCTCTGAGGCTTTCAGCTGTATAAAGGGTTTAGATCAGCTTTGGACAAGTTTCTGAGCTGAAGCTTTTGTGGGGCATGAATCTTTTTTCTACTCACGTCAATGTGTTTCGAATCAGGCCCCTTGTTGGGACAGGCTGACTCTTTTGATATATTAGCCTGTTGCTGATTAAATGTGTATTTTGCTTTTTAATTTTCGCTTTTTGGGGGTAGCCATTGCTCTAATGGAGACCCATTTAGCCATTGCTATAGATCAAAAAAGCTAAGCTTCCTCTATGCCACTATGGATTTTCCATGGAGCTGCCCATAAAGAGCCTTGAAGTTATTAAATCCTTTTGTTTTGCTGTCAATTAAAGACGGGTAAACATCAGTCAAGGAAGATTTTTTTTTTTTTTTGCTTAGTAATTAATGAGCAAGTCCCCTCTCTCACTCTTCTCTGCTCTCGCTTTTCTTTCTGTGCTTCGTTTTATGTCTGTCCTCATTTCAAATAGTAGCAGGCAGCTGTACGGTGTGGACCTGAGTGCTGTGGTAGCAGAATTCTGCCTGGATCAGCCATAGCCTTGTAAATGGTAACCAACACTGCTACACGCATCAAAATATGAAGGAGAATGGTCCCTATTTTATTTTATTTTACTGGACTGCTTTGCACACAGCACACACAATGTCCTTTTACATTAAGAAATTAGTTACATTTCCTTGATGGCTCACTTTCTTATTAGGTCACATTTGGCATAACTATTCAGGACTACTTCTAATTATTCATATAATATCATCTTACGCATGAAGATGGCCCATTTTCCACTAATTTCTCAACCCTGTTTTTCTTTCTGTAATGGCATATGACCAGCTCCTAACGTAAAATAAAAGAAAGGAGGGTGAATAAAAGGATAGGAAAAGAAAAAGAGCTCTGCTGTACAACCGAAACGGGTAATTATGCTCCTCTAAGCACATCGCTAGAGCCCAGCTGGCACAATTAAAGAAATAGCTGATCAGTTCCAGTTATTGATTCTGCTAACATGTTTGTTCATGGTTGCTTCTTGTCTAATTAGTTTTTTCTGCTTTCTTAGTCTGAAAGCATACCTTTTCAGTCAAATCTGTTTTCAGGCATCAGATAGCAGTGCTTTATTTAGAACACTCGCTAGCCAGTTACTTCAATGCAACGGTACTTCTGTTCACTCTTTTTTTTCTTAGCCCAACGTGGGGCTGATCTTTTGGAATTGCACTGAACTTTGTAGTGCAGCTGGAACAGTTGGATCTGTGAGACAGTGCATCCTGGCAGTGAGATAACTGCTCTGACCGTCAGGGTGAGGATCTCCTGCCTGAAAACACAGAGCCACCTCTCACGACTTGCAAGAAGTTGCAGGCTGTGCTTGCCAGCTAGGGAAGAGAGAATGCTGAGGCCGTGTGCTCACGTGTTTGTTGGGTGGGCAGACAGTTTTAACTGCTCAGAGCTTCTTGTGTACGTGAATCTGCTCAGATATTTTCCCCCTTTTGACAAAACAGCTCCTGTGTAGAAAAATGCACTTTAGCAAAGTGGAGGCCAGGCAAAGAAAAGAGATTCGTGACTTTAGTGGGAATCAGAGGGTACTCTTTTTTGACATTTTTGAAGTGCAAATGTGTAGCTCTGTCGGTTTTACATAAAAATGAAGAGGGCTGATGTATCAAACAAGAAATCATTTCCCTCCCCTAGAATCACAGCCTGTGAAAACATTCACAAATGCAGCTTTTCTCACTTACTCAGAAGAGCAGCAACAAAGGAGAAGAGCTCCCAAACTGTTCTGCACAACAGAAAATCTCTTTCCCTACCAGTGCTGGTGCTGGTGCTCCTTTGTGCTGATAAGCAGCTCTTGCACTACACCTCAAACATGACTGCATTTCAGTGGCAGGTAAAGCTTTTTATATTTCAATAAAGAATAAACACACCATTGCACTCTGAATAACTTTTATCTCATATTTAGAAACACCAGAGAGGAAAGAATGTGCTGCAGCCTTCATGACACAATGCGTGCGTCTGCACACACGAATGAGCACAATAAGTCTAAAATGGATAGTAGTAGTCTGACAGATTTAAAGGTGCAGAACATTGAAAAGACATCATAATTCTGCGACTTAAATACGCTGTTCAGGCAATGATTTCTTCAGAAAAGAGAATTGCTTATTGCTTTGTGCAAAGAGATTTGAGAAGTGCATTATCTGGACTGAGAGAGTAAAAATGACTTTTATGTCTGCTTGAATCGTGCTGTTTTTAAGATTTCTTTTTGGGTTATTAGATCTGTGTAAGTAAAGGTTGCTATTAGCTGCTTTCGGTACTTAAAGATGCATAGATCTCTGAGATACTGCAATATTTTTGTTTGCATTAGTCACCTTGTCTTTGCAGCTGACGCTGCTGTTTGCTGGTTGTCCATTTTCCAGAGGAGCTGTGGGGAGAGTGAAAGAGGCAGCCTTATAAGTGCCTCCTCTGCCCATGGCCATTGGAGAAGCCACGCGGATATGGTGGCTGCAGGCTGGGGAAGGTGAGGAGGGAGCAGTGCTTGGCTGGGCTTGGTGCTGTGCAGCTGGGCACAGCCAGACACAGGGCTGGCTGCACAGCCCGCACTGAGGCTGCTCGTTGTGGGAAGCTTTTCCCTCTTCCTGCCATAAAAAAAGATGTAAATTGGAAGAGCACAGCACTCCTCATAAAAACGCCGTGCATTTATATTTAAACACTGAAGTCACACCACTCCCTATTGAAAACCGCTCAGCTCTGTTGTTGCACATGACTGGAGCAGAAAGAGACCATTATACTTGGCAAAAATGTATTTTCCTTGCTCATTTTCCTGGAAACAAAACCTTCGAGCCCGGGTGGCACAAACCTCACCAAATGGTATTGATGAAGACGGAGAAATTGCACATGGCACCAAGTCACCAGCCCCGTCCGAGGGGATGGAATAAAGCTCCAAACTGGGGCAGCAGATGCCTGTGTGACATGGTGAGCCCGCCTTTGTGGGGCACGGAGCAGTGTACCAATAAAGCTCTCTCAGGCTGTTATAGTTGTGTTCAATAGCAATGACAGCTGTCAAGGAGCTCAGGGACTCGCTGTGATGCGTTCAACATTTTAATCGCTCCAGGAAAGGCACAGGAAAACTGTTTGTGTTTTGAGCACCATTACTGCCATATGATATTTAAAAGGAGTCGGTAATTGTTATTTACCTCAAAATTAGAAGGAGCTTTTGCTTGTTGTGGTACAGCTCTCATTTCTGTAAGCACAAAGGACAGGTCCTCTTGCATTCTAATTCCGTGCGGTTAATGGGCGACTTACACAGCCCCTTCACCGCCGTGTGCTCAGACCTCAGACGAGGAACTATTTTTCCCTGAGAAGCTCAACTGACAGATTTTAATATTCCATTAACTTTGCAGTTTTGCTGTAACATTGCATCCCGAGACACCGGGGCACTTTGATTCAAACTACAGGAAATTAATTTTCTCTCTTTTATTATACCACCAGTAACTACCTTAAAGAAAAGAAACTTTAAAACTACTGGAGACATGAGTATAATGTGTAAAACTGACAGGAAGAATTATGAATTTTATTTCCAGAAGAGAAGGAAGAGGGGGGTAATTATAGTGCCGAACCATTGTATTCAATCTGAAATTAAGATACTTTTCTAAGACGTGAGATTCTCAGAGCGGAGAAATGATGGGACGTAAATCTTTGTCACTGAAAGGCATTAATGGTTGTTAACCCCTTTCGCTGCAGCCAAAATGTTTTGACTGAATATTCCTGCAAAAATCACAAAATTTGGTACTGAGGAGTTGGAACTTCATCCTGTCTGAAATGACCACAGCCCTTCCTGAGGAGACAAAAAGTAACGCCCCTTCCCTTTAATTCTCTCCTTTTGGATGGGTTCTGCTTCACGGTCAGTCTGTTATGGCCAAGGTTGAGTTACTTGCAAGGTATGAGAGTGTTCTGCACATGGATATAACATGTATAGAAGGTAGATGATTCATTCCTCTATAGTATACAGGCAGATGTTTTGATTTTTAAGAGTAATCTGAGTATTCCCTGAGCAGAAACAGTGGTTAAAAGTTAAAATATGTTCAAATTGAAGAATGTGTTGCTCCTCACACACACACACAGTGGAAAACAAACATATGTATATATATATACACATATATGTGTGTGTGTATAATGTATGTTTACTATAGGTGCCCCAAATGGAGCTGAGAGGTGCTTTGCCCCATCTGGCTGGAAGAGGAGATGTGGGACAAGGGATGGATGTGGGAAGTTGAGCCCACCACATGGGCAGGGAAGAGGGGACGGCTGTCTCTGTGTAGCGCCGTGCTGTGCTGTTACAGCTCCCTGAGCTGAGCAGATGTCCGTCGGAGCAGGGTCCTGCCTTGGGACAGCAGTCTCAGTTTAAACCTCTTGAGTTTCTCTTTTCCCAGTTTATATTTTCACAATTTAGTGATTAAAGGGGGACAAGAGGATGGAGTTGGGGAAGCTTCTCTGATCAAGCAGTGAGTGAGAATATGCAATAGTTTCTGAAAGGTGATAGTGTTAACTGTATTGTTGGCATCGTGGAAACGCATTGGGAGGATTTAAATTTCTTTGTTCTATTTGATTTGTAATTTTAAATCAAACAAGGATTTACAAGCTCCTGTGCATGGATTATCTCCTAAATAGAATGACTCACACAGAGGCTTCTTTTCATTTGTCTTGAATTTTAAGAGAAGGGATTCACCCACTGAGTACTGTGTTGGGCTACAAAAGACCTGAGATGTCTGTGCATCTTTGAACTAGTGAGTGATATCATTGCTGCACAACTTGCAGTCTAGGATGAGGAGGCATGGCTGTAGTAAGGGGAGGAGCAGAAAGTTGGTGGTTGCAAAATGCTCACAGGTTCTGCTTCAAATGAAATGAGAGTAGTCTGGAAGTGCTCATCCTCAATAAGAAAGGGAGATTCTTGAAGCACGTTTGGATGGGGAAATGAAACAGGAGTCCTGCTTTTGCGGAGGACAGGATGTGTTCCAAAGCACATGTGCTCTCTTTATGCTGCTGGAATTGAGACAGTCAAATAGAGACAGAAATTACTCAAAGCTTCTGCCTTCTGCTTCAAAACAGTAACATTCTAAGAGTAGTGCCATATTCGGTCTATCCTTATGGATTTTTGTCTTCCATCTTTACCTGTAAATGAAGATTATTTATTTATTTTTTTCCTGTTTCCTTCCGTTTAGATAAAAGTAAAAAGCCAGAGAGCAGACTTTGCTCATATTTCTGTGCCACCTGTGTCAGATTAGGGCTGACCTGGGAGCTGCACTCACTGCCTGCTGTTTTCACAGGGCTTTTGACAACCGAGACCTGCACTTCTATAGCATGGGTGAAGGATTAGTCACATGGAGAGGAACCTGCACACAGTAAGCGATGTGACACTGTTTCCCGCTGAGATAATAACTCCACTTTCCTGACAGGACAAGTGCAGAGGTAATTGAGATCTCAGAGAGATTAATTATGTGTACATGGCAGAGACTATGGCACTGGTAGCTTTGTTACCACAGCTTTACTTTGTGCAGTTCAAGGGAAACCAAGCAGGGATTTATGAGCTTTTCAGTAACAGAGCATGCAATGGACACATGTGACTGCTGGAGAACTGTGCTAAGATTTGGTAGTTAAACTCTGGAGCTCAGAAACTTTTTCAATGAACTCTTTTGCCTCTCATCCACAGATTTTCTGTAGCTTGAAAAATTCTGGCTCAAAAGTGTTGATTAATCTGTGTAAATTCCCAGGTGGGAACTGACATTCATCCTTAACCCGCCCTGTAGCCTCCTGTGGTGATCCTGTATTTATTATTGATATAAGATTTTGTCTGCGGTGCGATGAAGGAGAGCAGAGCATACTTGTCATGTTTCTGTCACTTAGATTGGGTCTGTCAGGCCTCTGTGGTTTTAGCCAAGCCAGCGTAGCAGAGAGGAATGATAAATGTCAACAGTTTCACAGTAAAGAAGTGAGTTTTGACTGAATTTGGGGTTAGAGACACTTGTTTTAGGTAGCATTTCCTATCCATACTTGTTTCCCTCATAATTGAAGATCCATGTGTTTTTTCAGCTTAATTCCCATGAACTGCTATAGTAAATTTAGGTCATCTTACTATAGTGATTTCTGAGCCTTGGAAACTTTCAGTTCAGCTTTGGTGTCTTATGAAGAACCAGCTTAAGCAAAACAGTATTACATTTTTATCTCAATCATAAATCCATATCCCATTGGTTTCAAGTGCCGGAGCTGGCACATGCTGAGCACTGGAGCTAGCGCCGCGTGGGCTGGCAGCGGCCAGGCATAGCAGCTGTCTTGCTGTTGATGTTCATCGTACCAGCACTGAGCAGTCACAAAGATTTCTTTCTTCTTTCAATTTATTTGTAAATGCTTGCTGTGGGACAGCTCTACGGTAAGAGCACTTTGGAGGCTGAGGCTTTCCATCACTGGCACAGCTACAAAGCCTGGCTGGGAAGCTGGGCTGCCTGCAGTGGGTGCTGCCTGTGATGGGAGTTGCCTGCACTGAGTGCTCCTTGCAGTGGGTGCTGCCTGTACTGGGTGCTGCCTGCAGTGGGTGCTGCATGTAAGGGAGCTGCCTGTAGTGGGTACTGCCTGCAGTGGTTGCTGCCTGCAATGGGAGCTGCTGCCTGCAGTCTCTCCCTCCTGCCACTCGCCTGTTGCCATGGAGAGCAGATTTGGTCATGCACACTAGTGGGTCCCGCGTCTCCTCTCTTCCAGGGTAATCTGCTGTCACTGCAGTCATCGCAATAACTGGGCTTCTTTTTCTTTTTTTTTTCTTTAATATACTCTTCTCAGTACCACATATCACATTCGGCTGCTTTGGTGCATTCCTGACATTAGTACCATGATGTGCTGCGCTCATTTGAACTGGGAGACAAAAGCCAGATGCACTCTGCTCAAAAAATTGCTCAGTTCTACTGTATGCTGTGAGGTTATTTGGGATGCATGCGCTAGTGTTTCACCTTTTGTCTTTAAAGTGATGTAGGATGAATGTCTTTCAAATGAAAAGACAGGCGACTGAAGAAAAAAAGGGGGGGGGGGGGGGGAAAACAAGTAACAAGATCAAAGACGTAAATAGAACAAAATATGCACAAGAGATCTCATCTGAGATCAAAGATGTGAGCGTAATTACCATGAATAAGACGTGCAGAGCTCACCAGAACAGAATGTTTTGTGTGCCTGGAGAATTCTGCAGAAATGAACCATTCTGTGGGAAATCAAATGCTCTGCAGAGTGAGGAAGGGACATTTGTTCTGCAGTGGAGGGGGGAAAAGTGGAAAGCTCGCCGTTACTGCATTGCTGTGCAGCATTGGCTGACCCAGGGCAGGGTAGCAGCCATCGAAGTAAGTCAGAAAAAAACCTCCTAACGTTTGATCATAAAAAGGTTATGATTTGGGTGGGGAAGAAGCCGCAGACACAGCTCTTTATCCCTGTGAGATGCGTAGCTCTCAGGCAGCCGTTTCCAAGGTTAAACGCAGTGATTGTGTTACAGGTGCAGCTGGAAAAAAACAATTGCTCTGCTAAAGTAACTTAATGCATAGAGGAATTGTACAGAACATGAAGAATTTCCTTTCCCTAATGCTGTTCTGTCAGAGATTGCGAATATATCTGCGATTTTTATGGCTGTTACTCACACATGCCCACAGAAAGTCCCCATAAATTGAATAAATAAATAAGTTGTCTGTGAGAGTACATAAAGAAAGTTATAGTGACCGAACTGAGATTGCAAAATGCCAGTTCTTCCCAGGGAGAGATTTCACGGGCTTCATCCTGGTCACATATAACAGAATACTGATTGATTTCCAGTGGAACTAGACTAGATTTTATCCTTCCCTGAGAACACGCACTGGATGCTGGTCAGTCCTTGCTGTGTTCCAGAAGGCCTTCTCCACGACTATCTCAAGCATGAGGAGAGTGTGGAAACCCAAGGAGACTTGGGAGTGTTTATTATTCAGATTCAGACACAGGTCTACATGTCAGTCTTGTTTCCACTTGGAAGAGGGAAAGAAAAGGAAAGTGTGAATGCTGAGCCTGCTGCCACTGCTTATTTTCTCAGAAACCTTGCTGGAAGTGCATTGAGCATAGGGATTTGTATGGTTTTTGTGTTGCTGTTTTGTCTGATGTAGGCTGATCAGGTGTAATCTGATTCTGCTGCACGTGAGCATTTTGCAAGTACTGTAGAATTTTTATGGTATCATAATGCATTTAAAAACATATAGTTTTTACCAGGCAAAAAGATAGCTTACTTGGACAAGAAGTTGCACAACTTCTTCTATTCTTGTTAGCAAAACAGACACAGTTCTATCTTCCATCACATCCTCGTGGTCTTTCTGAAACAGAGATATTGAGTTTCAATTGAGACAAGATTTTGTCCTTATGCAGCATATATTACTTCACAGGCAGAGTACTGTTAAGTCTTTAGTCCAGGATGATTTATGTTTTGTCATCTTAAGATCGCCAGGTGCTGTCAGATCAGTGATAGGTGACAGTTGATTCTGCGATGTGTACTTCTGTTTCAGTTCTGTGAGCTTTGTCTTGGGCTTCCATGCTGCATGGAATCAGTAAACTCACTCAAAAAATGACTGTGTATATATATATGTGTGTGTGTGTGTGTATTTATCTTGATGGTCTCAATCATATCCACAAATCCTTTTGAAATAACAAGCGTGC
The DNA here is from genome assembly GCF_039878825.1 of Excalfactoria chinensis. Taxonomy (NCBI): domain Eukaryota; kingdom Metazoa; phylum Chordata; class Aves; order Galliformes; family Phasianidae; genus Excalfactoria; species Excalfactoria chinensis. Next base: position 4,354,986 of record NC_092833.1, on the reverse strand, counting down.
TCATGTTTCTGGGTAGCCTGCTTTAGATGTGCCTGCTGGATCTGGAACATTGGTCAGGATGAACTCCACAAGTCTCTTCCAACTTCAGTCCTTCTATGGTTCTGAACTTGGAGCTCCTCAGTCTCTTTATTTGGATTCAGATGATATAACAATAGAAACCCCTGTCTCATTTTATTCTATAAGTGGGTTCCATTCTACAGAATGAACTCAACAGGAATGGTGATCACAACTTTTGTATGTGTCTAATATATTTAGTTATTTTCATTAGATAATGTTATGGGCTCTGGTTCAAGTAAGTACTTAAATGCCAAAGACAGGCGCACGAATAATCCCAAGGAAGTCAAGAGAGGTGCTTTTATAGGGAATACTTAAGCCTAAGTGCTTGGCTGAGTAAGAGCCATACTCTTGATTTTCATTAAAACAGTACCGAGAAGAGCATGTACGTAGTTTGTGCAGCAGAGTGAAGAAGGGCATTAATTGCATGTGAGTCTCTACCTTCTACCATAGTGTTTGAAATTTTGACACTTGGTCCATAAGTGATGCTGCAAGGCATAGGCTTATCTCTGAAAAACCAATTCGCAATTGCTGGGCAGTGAAGTAAGATGGACGTGGCATTTGAAAAATATTTTGGTCCTCCTTCTCCCTGGGATTAGAGCCTTCCTTGTGATTCCAGCAGTGAAAGAGTTTTAGGGTGCGCGTGAAGACCACACAAAGCTTAGTTTAAGTGGGAGTCAGGCCCAGAGTGTGTATATCAGGGACTATTTGAATTACATATTCAGTGCTGCTCACGACTTATGCAGAATTGTAGAGCATGTTAGAAATAAAATACTGCTTACAAAAGGGGACTTATGTTTTCCATTCCTCTGAAAAAGAAATAAGGAGGAAAACATATCTGTGCCTGTTCAAAGGCTGCCCAAGGACAGCTTTCATTTCTGTGACCCACTTATATGAATGGCTTCTGCGGGAACTCTTCAGACAGCCATACTTTAAAAAGAAAAAGAAAAGAAAAGCCCGATCAGTGCACCTAATCTTCAGCCTGACAACAGATCCAGGCTTGAAGCCGTTGATAAATATCTTGCATCTCCAGCTGCCCTTGCAAAAATTACACAGAGAAAGAGATGAGCAGTATTGGAAATGAGAAATTAATTCTATCCATGTAAATATCACACAGCACAGTTAAAGATCCTTTTGTTTTTAAGAACTAGGTCACTGAGTTTTAGTTTCAGCCAGCACAGGCTGACCTATTGCTCTCGTGTCATCTTTCTCCAGCCATGTTTTTTAGGGCACAGTGTAAATACTCTGGCTGTTCTGTTGGTATTGACAGGCCTCCCAGAGTCCTCCTGGAAGCAGTACTGCTACTGGATTTCATGCCCACGGCAGAGACAGAGCCGTGGCACGTGCACGAGGAAGGTGACACTTAGCAGAGGCTTATCAGATAGGAATCCCATCACCCCTGATAGCTCACTGTGGAACAGGTGGGCAGCACTGTAGGGCCTCAGCCTGCCCTGCACCACAAATCCTCACCAGATCTAAGCCTTCTGCCTTACTCAGAACAGAGTCTGTTGGTAAATGAAACCTGTTAGGTGGTTGTATCCTATCCAAGAAGCAAATCAGTACGTGCCTTGTGGGAAGATAACAAAGCTTTTTCTTACATTTTTTTTCACACTGCTTCAGTGCAGTGTTTGACAGTATTTGGGGAATGTGTAGTGGGCAGGATCTGGGAGCTTGTGGTATATCTGTTTGCAACTCCCAGAACTTCCAGAAAGGAAAGAGAGACAGCACAAAGCTCGAGTGAGCTCCAGGCAGTAGTACTGGATGTCCATAGAGAGGTCCTACATAACAGAAAAGGCCTTTTGTAGGAGCTGGAGAAATGTGGAGTGACAGAAGGGTTAGTTGTAGTAAAATGTGGCAAAATGTGAGTCCTTTGGGGCTTCTGGTAGTCAGTGACTAAACTAGCAGCAAATATGCTCGGTGGTGTTGTTTCCTAAGGAAGAAGAAATCAGAAGCTAATGAAGTTTGTTGTAGTTGATTGTGATTTGAAGAAGTTAAGATATTCACCATCCACTGTAGGAATTCCCTGGATACTATGTCATATTAGGTCTACCAGAATGAAAAATAGATTAAAAAAATCAGTTTTATCTTGATACAAGCCCTGAATTCTTGTTGTTCCCGTCATATGAATATTGAGTCATTGATATTTTATATGTCACATGGAATGGTTGAGATATCAGAGAAGCAGATGATTTGCATAAGCATCCCAGAGGCATTTTTGGCTGTCTAGCATGCAGAAGATTTAGCCTGTTGCCTTTACCCAGAGTCTGCTGTAATGCTGCATGCCAGAGATGATAATTCATTTTGAGAAACATGATCAGAAGAGCCCTTATGGAGGTGTGACAGATGCAGCTGTAGCCATCACATGAAGTACTTTCCCATAACCTGAAAAATGTATCTCCTGATTTTCTTTCTGGATGACTTTTTTAGGCATTGTTTAATTGAAGCTGTTGCACACAATGAAATGCCTAAAAGAGCAAGGGGATAAAAAGGTTAAAGTGCCCACAGTCATAGTTTCAGGACTTAATTGGACACTAGCAACTCAACTAGGAGCATTCCTCCAAAGAATGCTGGAGTTCTTGTAGGCCTCAAACAATGGAGATGCGTGGGTTGATGCCATCTGCAGCCTAGGGCTTGTGGAACAAAAAGATGTTTGAAGGAGAGGGAAATTCTCAGAGATATGGTAGAATGGGAATGATCTGAAAGTAATCAATCATTACGGTGACATAAATCACAACACACAACAGCCCACAGCCAGAAGATGTCAAATACCGCCTGCGGCGCGTCAGTCTCTCTGGCATCATCACTTTTGTGTGCCGTGCCACTGCTTTTTTGTGGGCCATCAATTTTGTTGGGTGATGAAACGCGAGAATGCTGCTAGTCCTCCTTCCTCGCTAATGCAAGCTTTATGATTGCGCACCCTAACGTGCACTTAAGGCGCATTCATCCTTTGACCCGAACTAACAATCAATTGTGAACTGGGTGCCAAATCCACCAGATGTTGCTTGATCTCATAATTACGTTAGTGCCATTGCTCCAGCGCAACAGCATCAAAACAATACCAGCCAATCTGGGGCACAAAGAGACTCTGCAACTCTCATGTGGTCATCTGGTTCACGCCTGACATTTTTGCCTAAAGCTCTCAGATGTTAAACTTAATTTTCCTTCCTTGATTATAAGCAAAATGATCTGTGCACAATATTAAAAAAACATTTATCAGCTGGAAAACAGTAAAAGGCATGGCATAAACTCATATAAATGTTAATGAAAGGCAGACAAAATTAAGCAATATTATTGTGTTCTTCAAGCTCTTCCACTCTTTAACTTAAAAGAAGATCTGGTAGGGGAAATTGGAACAGTTTGAGGATAAGCGCAGAAAGCACTGTTTTGTAATTTACTCTCCTTCTTTTTGTGGTTCAGAACACTGTCTCAAGTTCTGCTAAATGGAGCAAGCATAGTTCTCCTTTAACTCATTCCAATATTGATAAACAGGTCAATAAAAATCACAGATCCCTTAATTCTGATAGAATGGCTCTATCTTCCTGCTGTTGCCTACAGAAAGAAGCTTGACCTACCAGCTGCAAAGATCCAACCAAGAAACTCTACTGAGTGCTGAAGCATGGACTGTGGCAGTTGTGTGATAGGATTTATTCCTCCAGCTTGAGCGGTGCTCTGCTGAAGGTCTGTGGGGCATTCCGAATGCAAGGCTCCAAATCCCAGCGCAAACATATCTGAATGCAAATGGCTCAAACTGTTACTCTTTGTCTTGTGAAACTGAGCTAAGTGAAGCTGAAATATAACAAGGATGTTTTCATCCCATTTTTTCCCAGCTCTCCCACACCCTGGATTGCCGCTGGGCCTGATGCCCCTCTCATTCATTGGCCTCCCTTTTTCCGGAGCTCAGCCCTGAGCACTGGGGCCAGATGTGGGTGCAGAATGGCACGTGGGACCAGAAACTCAGGGGCCAGGGCTGCTGTGCTGCCCTCAGGAAATTTTGCTTTTTTTAAAGCAGCAGTGATGGTGAAATGGCAGCGTTTTCCTTCTCTCTTGATTGTGAACTATAATGTCTCAAACATGACACAAGGAAAACTGAAGCACGGGACAGTAACTGCCAGCTAAAAGGAATTTCTAAACAATACAACTTGGCTTCAGCTTCTAGTATTCTCCATTTTACACTATTTTCAATTCAAATAGAATATAAAGTCACACATAAGAGAAATGTTACTTCCTGCGCTATACTACAGTTTTCAACCATAATGGCCCGCGTAGACCGGTAGGTAAATATTATACCCTAAAGTTTCAGATGATTGCCATCTTTATGCTTCATATCTGATCTTTAATAAATGTTGTTTTACACAGCGCAATCATATTACAGGATGTAGAACTCAGAATAATCGTGAACCTTTTAGCAGAGCTCGGTTAGTTCAGGGTGCACGCACGTCTCAGCTCTGATCTAACGGCACAAATCTGAAGCAATTTCCTTGAAATCAGTTCAATTACATCAGCACAAACCCTATAAAAGTGGGATGAGAGTCAGGCCTTTATTTCTTTTCCAGTCAGTTCTAGAGATATCGCATTTTCCATTTAGTCAAATGAAAAGAACTGTAAAGGGATAGAAGGAAATGATAGAACTAGATTTTATTATTTAACATATGGGAAACTGGGTTATTTTTATTTTTTTACCATAAGCGTATGATGGAAAAAGAGCTGAAGTAAAATGGAAAAAATTCATCTCAGGTGTTGTGTCATGAAATCCAAGGAAGTGACATCAAAGATTAAGTCTGGTCCATTTATTTTTAAGCTGCGGTCTTTAAGTATCAGATTTTATGTCTGGATTTTAATGTGAATTTTAAAATATCTTTTTTCTTTTGGTAAACATAAAACTGAATAAGGATCCAAAAAACCTTAATCTGCCACCTTGGTACCACCGTAAGACCCCCATAACAGGCACTGAAATTCTTTTTTCTTAGAGAAATGGCAGAGGGCTCAGGGTATGCAGAACTCTGGCGCATGATTGCCCAGGGACGAGCCAGGGAAGTGCAGAGGAATGTGGGGATCGTGGTACGGAGAAGACATGGATCTATCACACTGAGTTCTGCTCTGAGTGCGACACCAAAAACCCTTCTGTGGGAAGAAGTTGACTGGAACTGCTGGAGTTTCTTTTCATGGGTTATTTAAGCAGTACAAGATGTTGTTAATTCTGAGTTTCTTGCATGTTATTCAGGAAAGTATGTCTGATTATGTAAATTAAAAGTTGCTGCTTAGAAATATTTTGCTTGAGAGATTGCAAAGGCGACACAGTAAATGAATTAAGATCAGAGAGTCTTGCTCAAGTGAGAAGATGCATAAGTAACCACATGTGTTGTTGAAAAATACATATTGTTTACAACGTACTCTTACAAGATCCTTAAATATTTCACTTTGAGGTTTGCTTGATATAAAATATTGCATTTGTTCAAGTTTGTCACATGGGCTGGGCTCTAAACTGACTCACTGCTACATCCAGAATAAAACCACTATGCCATCCCACTGCAATTTTGGATTTAATTTGGTTACTTTCCATCTCTTTAAGAGAAACAAGAGAGTTTTCAAACCAAAAGGCACTGACTGCTTACCTAATTAAAAATGTATCCATCTGCTGGTTTGGTGGCTGACTTGTTATTCAAAGCATGCGGATCTAAGTAGGTTGATTTATTTATGAAGACCTTATGACACTGAGAGATATGCACTCAAAAACATGTAAAAATAAATGTGTCTGCAGATGGGTAGATACACATGGATCTTTATGGGGTTCTAAATAACGTAGTGTTTTGGAAAATAGGCTTTTCGGGGAAGGTCCTTTTGTGAGGGCTGCTCAGAAAGCAGCGCCTCCTATTGTACAGTGTTGGCCTGCAACGTCAGAGGCGAACATTGGTGGGATGGCAGCAGAGGTTGAACCTTCCCACCAGTATCCCATTACATTCTGCTGCCATGTGACAGTAGCAGAGGGGCAGCCTGATAAATGGTGTCTGACACGGAAGTGCATATGGAACAAAGGTGCATCACTGAATTCCTCCATGCGGAAAAATGGCACTCAGTGACATTCATGGACACTTGCTGAATGCTGTTGGAGACCCAACAGTGGATGTGAGCACAGTGTTTTGTAGCTGAGAATTTGCTCTATCAAATAGTGTTTTCCTGCTCTTTATATCTGTTGTCATTTCCATGCAAATAAATAGGAGATATTACTTTTGGAGCAACCTACATACAATCTATGTGCTTCTATGTATTTAACATTTAAAGCTCAAACAACAAAGCAGCCAGCTAACATGTGGTGTGGTAGTTCAAGTCTGAATGACCTATAGTGCCTTTTGAGGTGCAGTGATTGGTTCTGAAAACTTTGTGTGTGCGATTGACTCTTCAGGAGATGCTACATTTTCATCAGTGCTTTATTTAGAGAATGTTTTAAAGTGAATTTTAATCAAAGGAGAAAATCATTATTGCTCACAAATATCATGTATTGGAATCAGGGTAAATGCTTTCTTCTTATATTTAATTTCATTGATATATTGGTAGATCTTCACCAAAGTAAGTTTCTTAGTAATTACGCTAAGGCTAAGGGAAAATCAGGTTCTAATGGATTCATTCTTGATGTCATAAATATTGTTGCAGTCCTCAGGTAAAGTTTATTCACCATTTTATGGGCTCTGGGAAGTTCCCAGTGTAATGAAGCCATCATGGGATTTCCATGCGGGGTGTGGAGCTGTTAGTGTTAAGTCTCACATCATTACTGCTGCAATTCCACTGGCATGAGCTGGCTTCTTAAACTAGTATAATGGACTAATGCCCATGTTTTGTATACGATGCTGTAAGCAAAGCCGAAGTTGTAGGTGGTCTGCATTGGCCACCTGAGAGGTATAAGGAAAGTGGAGAATTACGTGGCTGGGAACAGTGCTGGAGGAGCTTTATGGCCTCTGTTTCTGTTTACAGCAGTTTCTAATGGGTCCTTCTCAGCTTTTCTTCCCTCCATGGGCCTGGCCACGTTTCTTCAGGTTTTGTGTATGTTTGCTTGTGCGTTCACATTCATACGTGACAAAAGAGACAGAAATGATCCCTTTATAGACCACCTGACTGCAGTGATAGCCTAGCAGATTGAAACCATCTTGCATCTAACAATGAAGTTGCTTTCAGCAGAAAGGTATTTTGTACCGTATCAAGCTCTGACAATTGTGCTCAGCTCCACAGAAATGCATTTCTCTAAGCCAAGGTCAGTTTAAACTGGTTCCCCAGTATATACATTTTTAAATTCCCTGGGAATCTCTTTTTATTTTCATGTCAAGACAAGCATGTGGGCTTCTTAGCGCCAACAAAGTACAGAAATACAGTTTGTATGTAGATTTAGCCAAGGAAGGATATTAGACTGAGTTGGGTTTTGGTAGGAAGCCATTTTTTGGGGTAAAACTCTGGAGATGTTTGAATAATCCTTATACTAACAGATGTCACCACCGGGAATCTGTTTTACTTTTACAGCTCTTTATTTGAGTGTCTTGCTGGCATTTTTGGTTACTTTGGAACCGTGGGTGAAACTCAAACAAATCTGTGCTGTGCTTGTGCTTTGATCTGTCCTAAAGATACGTTTTGATGAAAGTTCCCGATAGAAATCAAGGAAAGGAAACCTGTACATTTTACTTTGTGTGCTCCCTTCGTGCAGAACCATTCTTCTCTGCTTCCATAAGGAACGGATAAAAAAATTGTACCGGTAATCCTCCGCTTTTGTTTCCAATGCACTGCAAATGGCTGCTTTCCTGATCCTGTGTGAGCCCTTGAAATAGGGGACAAGGGATCGCAACGGGTCAGGGCAGATGGTTAGTCACACTCCTCCTTAGAATCGAGCCCATTGTCTGGGCGCTAAGCAAGTTTTCCACTGCTCATTTCAGCTGCCATTGGGAACCGTGGGCAGCGTGGTGATGCGGGTAAGGATTCGTAATGGTGATGGGCAGGGGGCCGCCGAGGGAAGGTGGCGGCTCTGGGGCAGGAGCAGCACTGTGCGGTTCTTCACAAGCATAACAGTTGTCCTGTTTTCCTCAGGATACCACAAGAGAAAATAGTTGGGGAAAAAAATGTTGTTGGAAACGCTGGCTGTGTAGGTATTTGGAAAGTCTGACAGCAGAGCGTCTCAGTGAGTGAGTGAGTCATCTCTAATGGACACGGAGCTCTGAGGTAGAACTCAGGACTCAGAGGCGCTCCTGCTGCCGTGTGCGGGAGGATGGTGTGGGTTAGGGCTGCTTCTGTCAGCGGGATGAGCTGTGTGCTGCTGGGGAGCGGGGAACAGGCTCTGCCAAACTGTGCTTCCGGCCAAGGGAAAGCTGTCTGATGGTGCCAGCGGTGTACTGAAATAACAGGAACTAATTTCTATCTCCTAAATTAGAAGAATTCTTAAAATTAGGTTTGTGCCTGAGTAGCACGGGGTGCAGGCGCGGACCCATGCGGGTCTTTTGTTCTGCTGTCCCTGTGGTGCTCACATCCCTGAGAGTGGGCTTGGCAGCCGGCTGTGTGAGGGGCTGCATGAGGATATCCGTGTTTGTGACAAGAGCCAGCAGATGGGTATAAATGAAAAGCAAGGCAATGCAGTGGCAGCACTGCCAGCACAGCAAACTTCATCTTGTTCTCCGAACACTCATCAGATCAGTGGCAGCACAGAGGAAAACAATAACCGTCACCTTTTTGACATAAAATCAATCAAATGGCATTTTTGTTGTTGTTTTATTTCTCCCATTGTTCTTCTTGTGGGTTTTCATTTCTATGTCTTTTTTGGTTGGCGTGAAATGAATCTAGAATTTGCAATATTTTCCAATAAAATCAATGCAGACACTGAGCTAGAACACATGCAAATGCATGTACTCACTTTCCCCAGCTAGAGGTTCCCTTAAAACGTGACAAATCATTTCTTAGATAATAAACAGCCATTCTTTGCTGCCTGCAGCTTCTCTGTAGAGAGGACAGAGACGTTCAGGGAATGCATCAGACAGAGATAAGCCCAGCATTATTATTTCCAGCTTGGCCGGTAGACAGCAGGTATAAAAGGTCCTTTCGTGCCTCACAGATGTTCCTGAATGAAGCTGTCCCTCTTTGCGGGAGCAGCGTGGCAGACAGTGTCTACCTGCGGTTCTCTCTGAGCTGATATTTATTCAGCGCCTCTGCTTTAAGGCAGGCATGGCAGGCACTCATCTCCAGCCAACTTGTAAAGTTTCACTGTGACAGCGACCGAGAGTCTCTCAGGAAACCTGTGCAGAGCTGAGCACCGCCCTGTGAGCTGAGCAGTCCCAGTCTCCATCCCTGCCCAGCCCCAGGAGCACAGCAGCCACTCCTGCATTCACGGAAAAAATACACAAACACTTTCCACTTTTTGGGAGTACAAAACCCAGGGTCTTACATTTCATTCTATAGAAAGCCAACCCATCTGTATCCTGCTACTAAAAAATGGCACGCAGTAATAAAGAAGGAGGGGCTGGTTTTGTTCCTTAGCGTAAGCACAGAAACAGTTTCCTTCTATATGGTTGCTAGAATTTTGTTCATTAGTCTGGGTGGAGTATTGCAGAGAGCATGGCTCACTCCGAGCTCATTGGGATTTACTCTCTTGCAAGTGCCAGAAGTGTTCAGGGCTCCGTAGGGAACCTGTCCCTGGTACAGCTTGATTGGTACCATCATTGCATAAATAATCTCTGCAAAGATCACTGTCTCCAAACACACAGAAGAGCCGTGAGTCAGAGCTCCGGCACGCTGCTCCTTAGGTTATTTTATCAGACTTTGCTCCATAATTATCTGCGCATCCAAAGGCATTCCTGCAGAACATTTAGCAGGACAATAAAAATAATCCTGTGTATTTTATTTATTTATTCATTTTTAGTAATACCTGCAGAGATTAATGGTAGAGAAGCTGAAATTCCTGCAGGAAAACAAATCCAAAACATTTATATTGATTTAAGATTGATTCTATTCCACATGAAGGGCCCGGTTCCACCTCTTCAGCTTTCCTAGCCAAATTCCTATGAAAATTCATTTGACTTCACCTTAGACCAGACCAAAATCTAGCTGAGAAATCCCAAACTGCGACCTTATTCTTGAAAGAGGAAAGCTACGTCCGTCAGACTCAATCGTTTCCCCGCTGCGGAGATGGGTGTGTGCTCCTAAAGAAATCTGGATGTAGTTTGCAGTCCCCCTCGCTTACACTTCAGCCTCACCCTTCGCGTTCAACCGAGGCTCCTCCGAAGCTGCCACAACCAGCTTTCTTTCCCTCTCACTTCTGGCACGGGCTGCCGCTCTCGCCGCGGTTCCTCCTGGACGGAGCAGCCCTCCCAGCCCCCCGGCTGCACCCCGCTGCCCACCGCCAGCCGTGCCGCCCCGCAGCCCATCCCGCCCTGCTCGGCGGCTGGAGGCCGATCGCCAGTCAGAAGCGCAGCTGCTGCGGACCGGCAGCACAACGCCAGCGGTGCTCGAAAGCCTTTTTGTAATCATTAAGGGATCCGTTCACCTCCGCGGCTCTCAATAACCTTTCGGTGCAGTGTAGGCACGCACATTCCGCTCTGAGTTGCCAGGCATCTGTGCTCGCACTGCAAACAACCTACGGGGCTGCGCAGCTCTGCACAAGGCGTTCTCGGTCACACTCCGACTTGGGACAGCTGCGGTTTGCCGCCTGGCTGCGGGACAGCACAGCGAGCCCAGCCCTGCGTGCACTCGGCTGTGCTGCATCGGGCCTGTTGTTGGGTGCCAGGCTGAAGCACTGAGCTTGGCACTGGCTGCATTTCTTTCTTTTGTTCTTTACTGTATCTGAGCTGCCTTTCACGTTTTACAGTTTGCCGGTGCCCTTCAGTGCTTGCTGTTGGTAGGCAACACGAAGTGTATCACAAACACTCCTGTCTGGTCAGTGCTTTTGGTGACAGGATTTCTGTTTGGGGGACCTGCTAGCAGCATTGTGTAAATGGTAGGGATTGCACTGGACAGAGCAGGAACAGCCGCTGCTTCACTTGGCACCGACATCCCACAGCGTCTCACTGACGCTCACCCAGCCCTCCTTTTTGGCACTGGCTGGGAAGGGAAGAGTCCTGCATGGCTGTCCCTGTGCTGCCAAGGCCTGGCTGGTGCCCAGTCAGAAGCAGCTCACCGTCAGGCTTCTGCCATTAACATAAAGGCTGCAGTAAATAGGGAACTGTTGTGATGATGGTCACGGTTAAGAGAAGGAAGTGTCAATACGATGCAGTGCCTAAAGCTCGCTTGTTTTGCAGAGTGGATTTGCAAATGAGCTACAGATCTGATCCCTTTCTTATTGAGGTCAGCAGCAAAGCTCCCCGTGATCCCAACCGGAACAGAACCGCTGTGCTGCTGTGGTGCTCTCCTCACTGGAATCCTGCAGCTTTCTGTGCTATGGCTCTGGCAAGGGTTGGTGAGCCCGGATGGTGTGCAGTGCGATGCCAGTGTCAGCCGTGCCACCGTGCTGGGTACTGGGCCTGCAGAGCTGTGCTGCAGGCACACAGCTGCCTTGGGCTTCAGTGCCCTCCGTGCAGGGGCTGGCTGGGTGCAAGCTGTGTGGGAGAGCAGTAAATGGCTCACATTTTTGTGGGAAAAAGCTTTTCAGAGGAGCCGGGTGCATTTTCCCCTTCAGGCTGTAGGATTGCATACTAAAGGAGGATCTGCGCTTCCTCCCCCCGCTGCTTCTTTTTCCTCCTGCTTTTTCCCCACCTCAGCGTGGTGCTGGGCCCCAGGAGGCCCACGAGCACACAGCGCTTCCTACCGAGGCTGTCACTTGACTGACAGCAAAAAGCTTCCGGGAGATGGACGAGTGTGAGTAGGTGGGCAGGGGGAGAAAGGGGAGAAAGGCGCAGTGTGCAGCAGCCCCGCATCCCGCTGGGGCAGGAAGGCGCCGAGCTGTGTGTGCTGCATTCATGGCTGGGCAGGGTGCAGAGCAGCTCCTTGTGCAGAGGAGTTCCCTGCTAGGAACGCTGCTTGCTGTAGGACCCTGATCTGAGCACACCGCACCTGCCAGCAGGATGCTGTGTGTGTACCACAGTGTTCACCAGTGCCTCGGAATGAACTGAAAACGAATGGTGAATGAAGGGGAATGAATGAAGTGTTTATTTCATCTGAAAAGATCACCGAATTAAAATGGCATCAGTACACTTGGAATCTTTTAGGGGTTTCAAAGTATGTTGTTTCTTATGACAACTGACATTTCTGTCATTGCAATAGAAATGACCCAGGCTTTTGCCACTCCAGCAGCCCCGCACCATTTGCCCTGACGTGAAGGTAGGAGGCTCACATCACTGGAACCGAGCGCTGCCTGCTTTAGGGTGTAATAATGGAACAATTCCTTCTTTTCCTTCTCATTAGGCCAAGAATTCGCATCGATAATTAAAGTCAGGAAGCGCAGAGTTTAACAATGATACGGCCCTGCTGCTTCCAGCCCCAACAGGCGCTCCGACCGTTCGCCGTGTGCGGGCCCAGAGGTTGGCGTCGCTCCCCTCTGCTGGCGGTTCGACTCGGAGCTGCCCCCTAACAGGAGCTCAGGGGGCGGGGGGCCCGGAGGAGCCCCGTTGGTAGCGGCGGGTTTGAGAGCTGCGCTACGGGCGGGCGGAGAGCGCGCTGCTGGGGCTCCCCTACATGAAAGCAGTGAGAGGTACTTTTTAGAGGCAGAAAAGTCATGGTCGCAACGTTATCGCACAGGGTGCAGGCGGTGTCCGGCTCCAGGCGCGCGGCGCTCCGGCACGGGGCAGCGGGGCAGCAGGGCCGCCCGGCGCGGCCGCCAGGTGGCGCTGTTGCCCAGCGGTGGGGCGGCGCGGGGCGCTGCGGGCCGCTCTCTGCCCGGTGCCCGCGGTTCCGGGGCGCCGCGTGGTACCGGGAGAGGGCGGCGGCTCGGCGGGCTGTCTGCCGTTTCGATACTCGTTGATTCATCCGCTCCGCGCGCTTTTCCTTCCCCTTCGCTTTCCCCGCTCGGAAGCTCCTCGGGCCGCTCCGCCGCCGTCCCCGCCGCCCGCTTCGGCCGCCGCGCGCAGGGGCGGGGCGGGGCGGGGCCTTCGGCGCGGGGCGGGCGGCGATTGGCGGCGGGCGGCGGTTGGCCCCGCCCCGTTGGCAATGCCTACACCCGCGCGCCCATGCGGGCGTTATTCCACTGGGATGGCGCGGCCGGGCGGCATGGCCGGGGTCCCCGTCGGCGCGCTCCTTCCGCTCCTCGTCGGCGTCTGCGGGGCCGTCACCGGCTCCCGCGTGTACCCCGCGAACGAAGGTGAGGAGCGGCCGCCCCGCGCTCCCCGCGCCGCGGGAAAGTTCGCTGCCGGCGCCGGTCCGTCCGCCCCGCTGCTCCTCGGGCCGCGCGTTGCCGGGCGGTGCCGCGGGTCGGTCGGGGCCGCACAGGTGCGCGGGGCGGAGCGCGGTGCCGCGGCCCCCGCACCTCTGGCCGGGGCAGGAGCCGCCGTCTCCCGCGGCTCTCCCGGCGCGGCGCACGGTGGGTGCCCGGGGAGCAGCCTCGGCTCGGGACGGGACAGGGCAGGGCGGGCTGCGGCGGGAGCAGAACCGCTCCTGCCTGCTGGGGGCCCGGCAGCGAGCGCGCGAGGCGCCGCTTGCTCGCGGTTCGGAGCTCCGCTTGCTTACGCTCCCCCGCTGCCCCGCGCAGCTCCGCGCTTCTTAAGGCGGGCGCCTCGCTCCGAGCCCCGCGTGCAGCTGCCCGGGTCCCCGCGCACGGGAGCGCTCGGCTCGCGGTGTCCCCGAGCGCGGCCGGAGCGTAACGCGCTGTGTTTTGCCTCCGCAGTGACCCTGCTGGACTCCCGCTCGGTGCAGGGGGAGCTGGGCTGGATCGCGAGCCCGCTGGAAGGAGGGGTAAGTCCGCCGCTATCGGATCGCGAGGGCAAAGGGGGCGATTAGTGCGTTTCAGAGAGCCCTAATGGCGCGATTACCGCTGATTGCGGCGGGGAGGTCGGGTTTCGGCCCGGGCTCGCGGAGTGAATTACTCTTTGTTGGGGAAACTCTATACTCCCTTCGGATGGCTCCGTCATGGAAGAAGTAGAAACCAAAAGGGCAGAAAAGAGGTTTCGGAATTAAGGGATCGGTTCAGGCACGGGTTTAGGTGCCCGTTTAAAGGCGAAATACCGACGAGAAACGCGATCCGGTGGCTGAACCGGCTGTATTTACTGCGACCGGGGGCTGCTGGCTCCGTCGGGCCGTGCTCCGGGCGCTGCCGCTCACGGGTACGACGTGGGTCGGTGCCGCCGTCGGGTTCGTGCTGCGCGCGGTGCTCGTGAGCTCCCGTTGGGTACCTGCAGCGCGCAGCCTGCACCGCCCGGTTGTGTTCGTGCGCTTCTCTTAAAGAGATGAATGTAAGAGAGAGTCGCTCCGATTCCCTGCGGTGCGCTGATAGCAGAAGGCTCACCCGGAGGTGGCCGGAGCTCAGCGGACGCTGCGGAGGGGCTGCATGCAGTAGGGCAGGGTGTCCGCGGCGCGACCCGCTGCTGCCAGCCCGTGGGATGCAGGGCAGTGCTGCTGGGGCTGGCGGGGTCACCTCGGTGTGCGGTTAGAAGGGTCTCTCTTCGTTAAAGAGAACAACTGAAAGATGTAGGCAATGCACGCTACTCGTTAGTAACAATAGTTATTAGCCCCACTCAAATCCTTTTAGCATTAGGTGACTAAAACAGCTTAGTTACTTCTCTTTGAGCACCCTAAGCCAAACTGGGTGAAGAATCAAAGATCTGAACCCGTACATAACAAAGTGCCGGGTTCTTTGAGAAACCGATGTGTTTAGTTGTGCGTGTGTTCCTGCTTGTAATTAGAAGAGAGCTAAGGAAACAGCAGCGGGTGGAAGGAATCCGAGGTTGCGCTGGTTGGCGATGCATTATGCATAAGCTCTGAATAGCCATAACATGGGAGAAAGGGGGATTGTTTGGCTCCTCCATTGTTGTTCTGCCTGAACTTGACTACAGCCCTGGCTGGGGCTGAGCCTGGGCACACTGAGCTCCGGAGCACGGCACTGAGTGGCAGCCCTGCAGGCTGCGCTGCGGTGCCTGCTGGTTGCAGCTCTCAGCCTGCGCTGCTGCCAGCAGCAGCTCTGTCCTGGGCAGGGCTGTAGGGCTGCACCCTGGGATAGGCAGCTCTGTGGGCAGGGTCTGTCGTGCAGCTCCACAAGGGGAACCTGCTCTGTGGATGAAAGGAGGACCCAGTGTATAAGTTTTACTAAGTCAGTGGTGAATTGATGACCAGGGAGAGCTTTGTTACAAATAATTGTTGAGTTTTCCCTTTCCCCTCCTGTCTTCCTGGAAAGCTCGGTGCAAGCTGGAGAAGGCAACGTGTGCTCTCCTTGTGGACGTGACTGGTTTCACTAAGCCTACATACGCGTGTTCTATTTTTAAGCCAGTAGTGAAAAATTTAAGAGTACATGGTCTGCTCTGAGAGACTGTGCTTGGAAAGCGTTTATTTTAGCTTCATGTGCTGTAGATTTATTTCAGGCAGCAGCAGCGTGAGCTCTTTCCTTTATGTTCCTGGGAAGACCCCGTCCTCCAGCACCAGTTTATCTGGGTGCACCTTCGCATCTATTCCAGCTCTGTACCTCAGCCGGTTCCTGAGCTGTGAGGGCTGCATGAGTAGGAAGGGTTGGAGATAAATGCCATCATTTAGCAATGACTGGCTGTAATCAAACACATAGTAGTCCTGGAGGAATTAATGAATTGCAGTATAGACATAATTAATGATTTTTCTGTTGCGTTTCGCAGATGAAAAGCAGGTTTTGTGCCCAGAATGTTTTACTTTGCATCATTAAGCCCTGAGACGAGTTGAATTATGAAAGTTAACTTTTTGTTTCCAAGCTTGGAATTGCGCCTTTGACCACGTACTTGGAGTTACAAGCCATTTACAGTGGCTCGAAGTCTTGGGGCTCTGGTCGCTTTCAGCTCTGGCAGGGAAATGTGCTTGAGTTTGGTTTGTGTGTCCATGAAGTGAGGAATGTTTGCCTGTGTGCTGGCAGGCAGGGCTGTGCTGAGGTCCTGAGCAAGGCTCACTGAGTGCAGCTGCTGCCCGGCCTGTGGCCTCAGCCGGCTCCGTGTCAAGCCGCGTAGCAGCATCCTCCTTTGTATGAGAGGGGTAAAGGAAATCCCATCAGCAAGTATTGCTTCCCTCTGCTGCTTCCCTTCTCTTCTACCACACACATATTGGTAGCCTCGATGGGACATAAGCAGAATGGAAACTGATGGATCATAAAGACAACGTCGTAACAGTAAACTAGCTCTGTGGCAGCTGTAAATTAAATAACTGTCTTCTTACTAACATTGTGTTACACTTTACATTGATAGATGACTTCTTAAGATTTATTTTTTCCTTTTTCTGTGAGCAGTCATGGCATGCTGCGTATTGACTCCCCTCCCCCCTCCCTCCCCATCCCCTGCTTCCATTTTAATTTGCAGTTATAGCTGGGCAGCAAATAAAATATTATTCTCTGTGCTCCTGGTGACTCACGGTGCTGACTGCTGTCTTTCTATAAACGGATTCAACTAAGCTGGAATCTCTTTAAGTAAAAATGGCTCTCCTATGAGCAATCCTTGGGAGAAGCGTGCAGGATCTTATACTAGAAGCCCCTTAACTTTAAGAAGGCTTTTGTTTATCAAAGCCGTGGCTTCAGCACAGCACTTCTGGGAAGTCTCTCTGAAGTTTCTGCTGTTTTTATTTTTTCTTTCTTTTCCAAGGATGATTCTTATATACTTTTTTTTTGCATGGCACTCAGGCAGCATGCAGGCATTATCTACTACGCGCTGTCTTGTTGGTGTTTTGTGAAGAAGGATTTCTCTTATACCCAAGCACTGCAGGGGTTTTACTAGGAGTATCTTGCCAAGGCCCCTCTTCCCACTCCAGGAAAGCAGTGTGGTGAACTTTCATGTATCACAATCCCTGAAACATTCTGGGGTTGGTTTGTTTGTTTGTTTCCAAAGCTCTTGCTTATGTTTTCTTTCTCTTTAAGTTCCTCATCCTGAAATGGTTTAGTGCAAGATCTCTTCTTCTTTGTGTGTCTTCCTTGGATTGCATGCGTCTTTGCTCCACAATTATGTTGCCTGTTAGTTGGGCACTTCTGAAGGAGGTGTCTGAACTTGATTGAAGAGTGGAAGAGTTCTAGAAGGTGGAGCTGGCTCAGTGTGGTGGTTGGAAGCTTTCAGAAATAACCAAGGCTGGTTTAGAAGCTTAAGAGCCATAAACTGTTATGGATGCCAGAAATCTGGATGTTGCTCCATCTCTGTCATGTGATTTCACTGCCTGTTGCACATGTGTACAAAGAAAGGTTCTCATTTGCTGCAGAGGAAGCACCGGGGCTGGGGTTGTGCTACCAGTTTGTGAAGTGCTGCACGTGCCCTGATCCAATTGGGGTCCTGGGGGGCTGAGCTGTTTTGTCTTACCTGGTTTGGAGCCTTCTTTTCAGTGCGTTTCTTGTTGAATGTCCAAGTAACTGAGGTCCTGCCTATGGCATGATAGATGTGTTTATTTGTTTTCCTGCAGCAGAAAAAAATGCCATCTCCCTGTTAGTTGTGGAAGGGCGGGTTAATTTTACTGTGAAGGTCTGTTGCTCCTTGTGAACACTGATGCATTTCTCCTCTTTCTTCTTGACAGTGGGAGGAGGTGAGCATAATGGATGAGAAAAACACTCCGATCCGCACCTACCAAGTTTGCAATGTGATGGAGCCCAGTCAGAATAATTGGTTACGAACTGATTGGATTCCCCGCGAGGGGGCTCAGAGGGTATATATTGAAATCAAGTTCACGCTGAGAGACTGCAACAGCCTGCCAGGTGTCATGGGAACTTGCAAAGAGACTTTCAACCTCTATTACTATGAATCAAACAATGACAAGGAGCGTTTTATTCGAGAGAGCCAGTTTGCCAAGATCGACACCATTGCTGCTGATGAGAGCTTCACCCAGGTGGACATTGGCGACAGGATCATGAAGCTGAATACGGAGGTGAGGGACGTGGGACCTCTCAGCAAGAAAGGGTTTTACTTGGCTTTCCAGGACGTCGGTGCCTGCATTGCTTTGGTGTCTGTTCGTGTCTTCTATAAGAAGTGCCCACTGACAGTTCGAAACCTGGCACAGTTTCCAGACACCATTACTGGGGCTGATACATCCTCTCTGGTGGAGGTTCGTGGCTCCTGTGTCAACAACTCGGAAGAGAAGGACGTGCCAAAAATGTACTGCGGGGCAGATGGTGAATGGCTGGTACCCATTGGCAACTGTCTGTGCAATGCTGGCTATGAAGAACGCAATGGTGAATGCCAAGGTAAGATGAGCCATATTGTACTTTTCATTAGGGCTTAGTTGAATGCATAATTGAATTGGAGATGAGAGTAAATGGAGTAATGCCAGTAATTAGGAGCCCCTGTGGGATGCGATGGGACAGAGGGCTTTAATGAAGGAGTCCAATAGCTCCAGGTGGCAAGGCTAAGAATTATGTAATGTAAAACAAATGATACTGCCATAATAGGCAGAAGGCAAAATGCATTTTGCAGCAGGCAACTAAATTTGCATTGGTCTGTGACAGCCACCGAAATGTGTGTGACTGCAAAGCAGCGCGGCTGAGCTGCCGTCATTTAAAGTGACAATTCTTTTAAGTTTCCCTCGGATAATGCAGTGGGGTAAGAACCAGAGTCAGGAGGAGGAAGGAGGGGGGGAAAAGAGAACAGCAGCAGTTTTAGCTGGATTATTTTCCCCCATTGAGAAGGGGAAGTCTTTGGTGTTTAACTTGTTGCAAATTTTTGGTGCTAAATAACCTTTTGATATTTGACACTGCCGCCTTTGTTAAATATTTTCATTTCTCAGAGGGTTTCCATTGTCAGCTTAATAATGGAGGTGCTAGGATACTCTTAGAAATGCTAAAAGTCTGCTCCCCCGCCCCATCCTGTGTACTGCTGAATTAGGGATTAAAGTTTATATAAAAGACAGATTATCCTAAAAAGGGGGGGAAAAAACCACCCTCAAAACCTGTGTTCCCTTCATCTCTTCTTTCTGGGAAAAGTAGGAGAAGGTTAAGGAAGGAGAGAAGAGTTTATAAATAAAATATCTTTGGCCTCAGCTTCTAAACTCTTGCTTGTGTAAGCGTAAATGAAGATCGAATTTGAAATGCTTTTGCACAGTTCAGTGGCCTGAATTCAGCCAGGTGCTGAACTGAAGCTGCTGAGTTACTTAGTAGATCTGAACCTGTGCTTTTGGGAAAGGTGCTTTGGAGCTAAATGTCTTGGCTTCACGTCCTCTTAGTGCCTTTTTTACCAGGTCCTCATTTAATGGGGACTGAGGACAAGCTAGCAAAGCAAGCATCTGACTGCCTTTGTGCTAAACTCCTAGGAGAACGTTGTCTTTTGAACATCCTGCTTGATTTCTTTTAATTCATAATTTTCAATCAACATGAAGTTTCTTACTGTATATTGAAATTAGGCTTTGGCAGGGAAAAGGAACATGGTATAAGCCTCTGCCTTCATATGTAGAGTTTTTGCTAGATGGAAGGAGTCTTAAGTGCTTCTTGGCAATGAAATTGCCATGGGCTGTAGTGAGCACTGGGAAATGAATAGCATCGTGAGGGGGGCATCCTGTTGGGAGTAAATGACTGCCTTTGGAGTTCTGGGAAGCAGAAACTTGAAAACCTGCATGCAATTGAAGATGCAAACCTGCAGATGTGGCACTGCTGAGGAGAGCCACGGGTGGCTGAGGAGGTGTTGCTGTCTTCAAATAGATCGGTAACTTCTAGGCAAAGCATCTTGACATATTAACAGCCTGGGCTGTGAGAGGAGGAAGTGAATGGGGGGGGAAAAGCATCCTGGTTTATTGCGCGGAAATTATTCCGCCTCCTCCTGAAGGCCTGCTGGGTCAGCCCCGGGTCACACCGACTGACACACATCTAACGCTTTTCCTCACCAGTTGCCCGGATGCAATATGGGCTCATCGTGTAACGAGCGCTGCCTTCTGCAAGGGAAGATGTTTTTTCTGGTGGGCAGTGGTGGGAGCGGGCTGTTTTTTCTCTTTGTTTTCTGTTGTTGGACTAGACCTTGGGGCTGAATGTGCAGGGCATGTACCTGCTGGGCTCTGGAAACCCGGCAGCCTGTCTGTGCTGCTGGAGGGAGGCCAGGCAGCGTCACGTTCACAGCTGAGAAGGAAACTTTCTGTCTTCTTGGGTTTGCCAGAGTCAGGCTGGCCCGTGCCAGTTCTTCTCGGAGGACTTGAGCCAGCAAGTAATTGGAAAGTGCTAAACCCATTTCATCAGTGGTTACTTGTGGTTTCCTCTTTCAGCGTTTGCCGTTCCCCAGCCAGCACGGTTCACCAGGAAGCTCCTCTGGTTGCCGGAGCCCTGTGGAGCTGAGAGGCACACTGCTGCCTGATGCTGCTCCTGTGGCACGAGCCGGCCCCTGTCCTGCCCTCTGCCACCCCACAGCTGGGCTGGGTCCCGCTTGGAGGCACTCTGGGTGGGGAGGGTGAAGTGAGGAGCGTTCTTGTGGGTTTGGAGCAAGGATGGGGGAGGAAGGAGAATGTGAATTTGTGAAAGGCGATAAAAGGATGCCAGGCTGGGCCTGGAGCTGGTGAGAGGGTTCCACCCCAATTGTTTTTCAATGGGCTGACTATGGCAGGACAAATACAGGGAGAGGTCAGAGGTTGTCCGTTCCCTCATCCATCTTCCCCTGTGATCCTTGGGTCAGAGTTAGGATTGATTAAGACTTTATATGTGTGACAAAAGCTTGCTGGGCAGAAGAGGCTCAGGGCAGCAGAGCGGGGCCTGCACTTGTTGCAGAGCTGCGGGAGACCTCTGCGTTCCCAGACCCGCATCCCCCTCACGGCCCCGGGAACTGGCTGGGCTTCAAGTTCATTCAGCCCTCTGGGTTTTGAACAAGAGATGTTTCCTTGAGCTGCATTTAGTTAATATCTGATCTGTGTAGGAGAAGCATAATGGGAAGATGCTTCCCTTCTAAAATGCCTCCCGTAGTTGATATTAATGACTCTCTGACCTTGACCAGAATGTATGGGGGGGAAAAAAATGGTGTGTGTTGTCTGGAGGTGTTTGAAAATGATTACACAAAGCCTGCCCTTCAGTCAAACAACTGCTGGGTTTTCTGCTGACTTTGATAATCACCTCGCTGAACTTCCAAGGGTTCGTATGGAATACGAGTACGTGGAATATATATGTATGTAGAGTATATACATGCACATGTATAGGCACAGAAGCCCTGAGCAGGGAGGGAAGGTGTCACAGGAGTGCTTCCACAGCACCGTCTTGTTCACTAGAAATACGAGATAAGCTCTGATTGCTTTCTGACAGCTGAATGGGTGCTGTGAACTCAAACTTGTTGTGCATCTTTGTTTTTATAGTTCTTCCCAGAACTTCCTGTGCTGTCCTTTAGGAGACAGGAGTGTGGAATATCGCTGATGGAACCTGAAGCTGTCCCAGCCCGTGACGCATCTCACGGCTGAGGTGCTTTAGGGCAGCGTTGAGACATAGTGTTAAGATCTGCTTGTATGCGTCATTGTTATGTAAATTGCTTTGTTGCACGATTAATATATTGCGGTTTGCGTTTAGTTCTGATTTCCTTACGATAAAACACATCTTTTAAACTCAGATGGAGGAAGGGGGAAGCAAGCAGGAAGGGAGAGAAGGCAGATTAAAGAAGCAATAGACTGTAGCCATCTGTGATGGTTTTGACGCTGTGAAATTACAAACCTCAATTTTAGACCTGCCATTTAATATAAATATGTGAGACAGTTGAGATTTGTGCTGTGATGTTGTAAAGGTTACGAGAGCCAACAGCTTTGTCTTCAGCTCCACTCGGTTTTTTTTTGAGCTGTGAATCGGCCAATTGGCAGAAAATCCGGTGTCACTGAAAATATGGCTCGCTCCCGTTCTCATCTCACTGCTGTTTTTAGAATTTTCCTGCTAACTTTGATAAAAGCGTCCCTTAGAAGTAATAATTTGAACGATAAGATTCGTTTTTATCTCGGAGGCTTTGAAGAGCGACTGTGATCACTGAGAGCAGCAGTTGGGTTTATATCAGAAGATTACGGTCTAATTATATGTATTTTGTTTTTCCTGCGATAAGGTTTTTGGATGGTGGGTTCTGTCGGGGCGGGGAAGTGAAATGATTTGTGTGTGCTTCCCTGGTTTAGTCAGACGAGGGATGTTTTTTTTTTTTGTCAGAACAACACTGATGAACACGTTGTGCTTTAAAGGAGCTCAGAAGAGGGAAGCTACCAGGGGGGGCACAGCAGCACAACCGAAACACAGTCTGTCTGAGCCAAACTTAGCTGGTGCTTCTCTCTGTTCAAGAGCTGCTTTGGTTTACTGTGCTCTTTGGAGCTCAATGGATCTTCCAAAGATTTCTCCCAGTATTTATTTATTTTTAATATTTTTTTATTTTTTTGGTATCAATTGGGGTATTTTAAGATCCTCCATTTACATGTTGTGCAGACTCCCTAATGCTTTCTTTCCCGGGAAGTCAAGCTGCAACTGTTACCAAGCAAAGGTGCCTTTTTGTATCTCTTGAGGAAGGGCTCCTGGTACCACTTCTTTCCAAAGTGCTGACTGAATTTCAACTGCTACATGGGAGAGCAGAACTTGTTCTTTATTCTCTGTGCTTTGGTGGAGAGGCAGCTCAGTGGGGTATGGTCCTCTCAATTGAAGAGAGATGAGCTGTTGTAGCTTGAATCCCATGGCAGTTCTGGACAGTCAGTTGTGAGCCATATACGCCCTGGTTGGTTTGTTGTTTGTTTTAGTAAAATAAGGTAAACAAAAACTTTCCAGACAACCTGTCTTGCGTGTGATGACTCCAGGATTTAGATCTCAGCTGTGCAGGGGTTATTATCTGTCTAATAACATGCTCCGCTGAGCTTGGTCTTTATTGCATTTGTGAGAAGTGATTAAAGAAACGCTCAGCAGTGCACTTGGGTCTTTGGAGGCTGCATCAGAAAGCCCCCCAAACTTGTGGGATGAGGATCTTATCTGGTTTCGTTGCATTATGCCACATCCTTTGGATGTGTTGTGGGGAGCAGGTGAGGTCACCCACTTTTGTGAATCAGAGACAATTAGCACTCCCATGACTAAACGGACATTCATTTTATAAATATTCAGAGCCTGTTTCACCTCCCTGGGAAGCAAACATATTGGTTCCCTTCTCTTTCCTCTCCTGGAGACTGAGGAAGCTCTCTCTGTGAATGGGGATTGGCAGCTGTCGGATGACTTGTCTTTTGCATGCAAGCAAACTTCTCATTTACATCTCTTGTATACACCCTCATGCAAAGTAGCACACCCATTTCACAAAGGAGATAAGAGCTTCCTTTGGAAATGCCAGCCAAAATCTCCTTCTGTTTATGCAGGGCTCAAAGATTTGGATTTTATGCAAATGATTCCGTTTTGATTTAAATTCTTTGTTTAAGAGAGAGTGTAATATTTGCGCTGTGTACTCCTTGTGTCCTGGGTCTCCCTTTGGTTATGGCTGGCTGTCACTTTAACAATCTCTGCAGCCTGCTCTCTTGCTTCCAGCTGAGGTGCAGGAAAGCTCCAAGCTCCGGAGCCCAGCACTCCTTGCAGAAGCGGTTGCTGGAGGTGCAGGCAGGCTGCTGTCCTGCCTGCTGGGGCTGCGGGCTGTGATCCTCTCGGGGTATTCACCAGTGACCTCAGAGCACTGCTCGAGCTCCAGCCTCAACTGGGGGGGCAGTTGATGCCACATAGTGGGATCCCTTCTGTCCTGTATGTGCACACACACATCCCCCTAAAGCCTCACACTCCTCAGTGTTAGCAGTGCATCGTGCTGAGGTGTGCCACAGCCCCAGTAGTGCCTTTGGCATGGCCAGCTCGGCTGCCCCAGCCCACGGCTGCAGCCTGGAGCGGAGGGACAGGGATGGCTGGTAGCACTTGGGTAAACATGCACAAATGAATCTGCGGTCTGTATTTACTGAAAGAAAACTATCTGTGAGAAAAGTTCTGCTTTGCGAAGCCTTGTGATTACACAAGGGCCTGCATTTTGTTTTATTTTTGGTTTTAGTGGCTTTCTGTTCTTTTTAACTTTTCTTTATTTCGACTTCACTTAAAATTGCCTTTGGCTTGAAATAAAGCTGAGGCTCATTAAGTGCTCCCAAAACACAGGCTTGTTCAGAACAGATTTGTTGAAAGGTTTATTGATATAAGCTAGAACACATGCTGCATGAATGTACCGTATTTCTTTAAAGTACCCTTTTTCATTTTGTGTCTTTATAAATCAGTGGTATGAAATCGGGACCCTGATTGTGTTGGGGCTACATCCTATAGCCAACAAAGGGGAAAAATAAGATTGGGGGGGTGGGAGGGGGTTCATTTATTTCCCCCCCCCCCCTTTTTTTTCCCTCCTTTCTTTTTCTGGATGCCCAATTAGTGTTTAACTTGAAGGTAATTTCACAGGGGTAGTAAAGTGCGCAGTGTGAAACCTTGTGGCATAATTAAACGGAGGAAAGGCTCTTTAAAACAACAAAGGAACGTGCAAAAACTTTGGTTTTGCCCTAATAGTCACCCAGAAAGAGAGACCATGCTGTTTAAAGTACAATATGGATGGGCCATTAAGGTTTTTTTTAAAAAAAAGCCATACTGTGCAGTTGCTGTTTGCTTTAGTTCCAGGAGCTGTGGGTACGGAGAGAAAACCCAGCTCCCAGGTCTGTTTGTGCTTTTGTTTTTTGGGGGTGGGTTCCAATCTCGGTGTGTTTGTGGAGCTGCAGTCGGTACCATGGGACTGCATGGAGGCAGAGGTGTACTGAGGCTGGGGCCTGCAGTGGGAGCTGTGCTGCGGGCAGGCTGGCACTGCAGGGCAGGACCATGGCAGGGGAAGGTGTCCCCTCCTTACTCATCAAAAGGAATTGGTCACCTTCTAATCAGCTGCCAGTCCTGCATGCTGGAACTCCTTAAGATGCCATTTAAATAAGGTGATCGATAACTATCGTTTCTCCTTGTGCATGTGGGTACTTTGTACAGCCACAGTTCAAAGCTGCAGCACAGTGTCTTAATTACTCAGATAATCCTGTTTGCTTGTATTTTTAAACTATGAAGCGCCGGGTAATTATTCAATTCTTAATAGAAGGCAAATGGCAATGTAAACAATAATTAGGATGTTAGACTAATGTGCTTCAAAGCAAATTGGATTTTTTTTCATACCGTTCAGCATGAAGTCCCATAAAGCTAACAATTTAGTGGCGAGGAAACAAGATCCATTTTGTTCATATTTTATGGCATTATCTCTCCATGCCTGGTTCCTGTGAGCAGCTGCTGACCTGCTGTGACGTTGTCCTGTGTTGGGCTGTGCTCCCATGGCTCTGGTGGATCCATGGCAGGCCAGGGTATGGTGTCATGGCCTTCCTTTGCCCACAGAGGTGGCTGCCTCCAGTCCAGCTCCAGTTTGACCCTCTCAGGCTTTGGAGGCAGGACTGCGTGCTGTGGTAGAGCTGCAATGTTGCATCTCCTGCTTGGAGAGCTCTCCTGGTCTGCACAGCTCATCTCCAGTTGTACAATAAGCATAGCACAAGCTGTGAGCGCTCAGCTGATTTCTCTGCTGTCTGTAAATCTCATGGATATGGCATATATAGGAACTTCCCCTGGCCTTAATTAAATCCTGTCATTGTATCTATTCCTTGAGTTGCATGCAGCCCATGGTCGAAGCTGATGTGTTGGCAGAGGTATCCATCATGCCATGTGGCTCTCCTGTGCGCTGCAGGAGTGGCCTGCTGTAGGCAGGGCTTTGCCTGGCTGCACCATCTCAGCACTGAATAGACTGGGCAGCCAGCTCTATTTTCCCTATTTATCAGCATTAAGAAAGGCCAAAATGTTCTCCAGCACTGATGCTGAATTACAGGAATTGAATTACAGAAACTTAATTTTCAGTAGACTTCATTTTTATTCTGAGAAGGGATGGGAGGGGATAAAGCAGTGGAGCACTTGAAGAGGTTTTGGTGGTGTTTTCTGATGGTAGTGCAAGCTATCTCTGTATTAAAGCGTGCGCTTAAAGGGTGTGGGTTTCTTTATTTTAAATCCCAGAGGCCTCTTGCCAGGCCACATTGTAATGGCATTAATTAACGAGGTCTGTCTTTCCATACATAAAACATCTCTGTCTGGGGAGCCGAGGAGCACTGTCAGCCTGGTCTTCTGTGAACTTGGTGCTTGAATTCATTTGTTTTCAGGCTTAAATGTTTCTGTAGTTGAAAAAGAGGTGGCTGCTTTGAAAACAGTTCCCCTTTGAAGTGCCCGGGCTGGCAGCGCCTGGGGCAGCTGGTGGGCATGGTGCCATGTGAGAAGCGCAGATCAATACCTTCCCTGCCCTGCTCCCCGGTGTGCAGTGCTGCCCCAACCGGTTTGGGGAACTCTTGCTCGCGGGGCACATCCAGCTGGGATGGCGTGGTGCTGGGCCCAGCCTCTTTCAAGGAAGGCCCTTAGAAAATGGGTTCTGGGAACTGATGGCTTTGGAAAGAGCTGGCTTTTTTTTTTTTTTTTCTTTTCTTCTTCTTACAACTCCTGTAATTATGGAGAGGATTAGAGGGAAAGCGAGGGGATCAATAGGAGAGCACAAGTTGCCTGAACTTCTCTTCAGATGTTGGAGTACTGCATGTTGTTGAATTGCACCAGTGCGTATAGAAGATTTCTTTGGGTTTTTTCAAGAGACAAGTAAACAGAAATTAAGAAGCATGTGTGTGGGCAGTCCCTACAGCTTCACAGAGATGCTTGGGGGCAGTAGCTGCTGGATAATTATAGCAGGTGGTGCTTAGATACAGCCATGTTTGCTGACAAGCTGAAGAAGATGGTTCTGGCTTCCCCCAGCCCGCTGTGCACACCTCCAGTGTTGGGATCTGCCGGGAGCTGTGGGCTGCTGCCTTGCCCATGGCTTTCTGCTCAGCAAGCCTCTGTGCTCTGCTGAAGCGCCCACAAGGTCTGTGTCTCAGGAGTGGTGGAGGCAGTTGAAGTCTCCTGCATCCAATGGTGTTCAGTCCAACCGTCACCTGAAGTGGAGGCAGTTCCCTGGGAGGCTTGCTGTGGTCTTGTGCACCTGAGCTGCTGGGAGATTAGTTCAGCTCTGTTGCTGCTTCTTTCTAGTGGCTTTGGTGTTTGCATTTTGCACACCTGCCAACATCCTCCTAATCTCTGAAGTACTGAAACACAGCCATTAGGTTGACACATTTTGTCCACTCGTAATTAGTTCCTGGATTTCCTCATTTATTTTTGTGGTGATCAGAAGTGTCCAGGGTAGAGCTAATAAGACAGCTGAAATCAAGACCAGGTCCCTTTACACGCTCCACCTGCTCATTAATCAAGGGCTCTGCAGTTAATGAGTACTTTCCAGGTAATATTTAATCTCAGAGTAGCAATAGTTACACTTAATGCAAAAGAACTTCTTTATTTCTTGCAGTTTGTTACTGAAGTTGTTCCCATGGCACAGCGGCAGCCTTGTCACATGCTGATCCCAGACGCTCCTGTCATGCTGACCCACATTTGGGAGACTCCTGAAGAGCCATGATGCTTTCAGTGTTGGGTCCTGTGCTTTAGGCTGCATACAGCTTAGTGCTGGGTGGATCTGTGTATGCACAGATGTGGCTGATGAAGTAGTTCAGTAACGCTTTGAGGTCTGAAGGCCTGTTTAGGTAGGGGGAAGAGTTGAGAGGAGTCAACAAAGATGTGAAGGCTGTGTGTATCACTGAAGTGCATCATTAATCACCTGTGAGAATATTTCCGTTCTTCTGGCTGGATCTATCTGTGTGCAGGTGCTTAATCCATTTAGTCGGTTCACCTTAAAAATTCTCAGTACCTCTTTTGAAGACAAACGCTTGGTACTCAGTTTTCATGTACCCAAAATTAATGTATCCAGTGACCTTGAATTCCACACACCTAATAGCTCGGGAAAGAGAGCTCAAAGGGTTTGGGGCACTGTGAAAGCACCCATTTGGAGCTTTAAGGTAGGTGAAGCACTTTGATTTGTGAGAGAAAAAGAAGAAAATCCTGTGTGCAGAGCTGGGGCAGCAGCAGGCAGGCAGCTGAGGAGAGCCACAACATTGCTAAGGAGAGCTGCTGGCCCTGGGAGTGGGGCAGAAGGCAGTGCCTGCTGGGAACTGTGAGCTGTGAGGGCCTTGCTGGAGGCTGAATGGAGCAAGTTCACCTGGGGGCTGATCCAGTACTGCAGGGCTGTGACCACAGCGATGTGCCCTTGTCTTAGCAGGAGCAGTGCAATCCCAGGAGCAGTGTGGCCTTATTGAGTATCCTGTCTTCTTCCTGCAAGGCTGCACTGAATGGTGTCTGTAAAGGGCTGGTCTTTTGGGTTCAGGATGAGCTGTAATTGGTACACTGAGGTGTAAGGAAGAAGGTCTCCATCATTCCTTCCGTTTTGAGTTTGGTTTGTTCTTCCATGCAAACAGAGGTGCTCTGTAGCTGGAACCTGTACCGAGCCTTTAGCAGCTGCCTGCTCACTGTGGGCATGGCGGTGAGAAGGAGCTCGGAGCTCTGCCCACCGTGTTGCTTTGCTTCTTCAAAGGTCACTATTAAGTCCTTTCTTGTGGTTGTGCACTTACCACGATCCCTGCAGAAAGCTAGCTAATGTGACCTCTCCGTACACCTGTATTAAAGTTTGGGTTAAAAATGCACTGTGGCAGAGCAAAGGACAGACATTTTTCCATGGGATTGTTGAGCTCTTTGCGAATGCCAAATGGCTCAGTTAACTCTTGTGCAAACATTGCCTTTTATTTGACTCTGTAGTTTGCCCTTTGAAATACAAACATATTTGTGTCAATCAGCAAGTCTCCCTTCCGGACTTCTGGTTGACCCTGCACAAAGAAATGTGACTGTGCAATTATTAAAGGTGAGGCATTCGTTTTAACAAATGCTGAGTAATTGCCATTCAGTTGTCTCTGTGCTTTTGTCATAAATGATGGCAAAGTGCCCTTCAGCCAGCTGAATAACAGGGAAGGTGGGTGTTTGTAAGGAATAACTCCTCAGAAATTTGCAGTGTGTTGTAAGTGTTGTGTCACAGCAACTTGTGGGTAGGGCACAGAAGAAACTTACCTGCTTTAGCTTAGATTGCAAGAGCCTTATTTGGGCTTTTAAATGCAATTAGATCAAGTGTTAGAGCTCTATCTCTCAGCCAGATGGAATTATTGGGGAGTGTCATGATACAGAGAGAGCAACGTTTGCCCATTGTAAAACAATCTGGAGTATGTGTATGTAAAACTTGGTCACTTACCTAGTGCTCCCTACGATCAGAAAGACTGAAGACTTGCTGTTCTCCCCCACCATAGCATTGGCAATAATTGGAACAAGGCTTTTCATGTTTTCCAGCAGTTTTTCCACAACCCATAGGCATGGAGCTGGTGTCCCTGCACCAATGGATTCCGGACAGGGAAGTTGTCAGCTGCTGTGGGGGGAGGCGTGGATGAGTTGTGTGAAAGAAACACTCTGATAATCAGACCTCACAGCTGTGTTTAGAGAACGTCCCCTGTCCTCTTCCACTTCTGTTCGGGGTTTGTTTTGTGTTGTTGTTTTTTTTGGAAGCTCTTTGAAGGAACAAAAGCCTGGTATGAAATTAAATTGTAAGCGTGCGCATTGCTGACTGTGTGTGGAGCTACAGTAAGGATGTGCAGTGCTGCTTTGACCTGTCTTTTCTTTCTGCATTAGCTCGTAATTCCTGCATCCTTCATCCAGCGTGCGTTTAATTTCTTGGAACAAATTGTTTAATGCCCTGAATTCAGCAGACACGAATCTTGCAAGTAGACCTTTGATAATAGATAAGTACAGGTGATAAGGGGAGATGGATTTTCTTGAAGGGAGTGCTTTCCCTTTTGGCTCCTCAAAAAGCTTTTTCAGAAGAGTAGATTCTGATTTTCTTGTTCCTATCACCTGCCATGATTTTGGCTTTATTCCAGAAGGAAATACTTGAAGTACTAGGCGGCGTCTTTTTAACTAGACCAGACCTTGATTCCTGGATCCAAAGGCCAAAAGGGCACAAGGGCTGTGTTAGAACTTACTGCTCTGCTGTCTTCAAGGAGTTTGAGTTTTGGGCTTGCTTAGAGTTAAAGAGATCTTGAAATGCCTCACTTCTTAAAGCAGAGGTGTGTACAAGTTTGTTGTAAGAACAGAGCTGCTTATAGGCAGGAAATAGTGGTCTTAAGTAGCAAACAGAGCAGATTAGGCGAGATATGAAGGGGAGAGGGGGGGCATGGAAATCACAGTCACAGATCTGTAGTGCCAGTGCAGTTTGCCCTGGGACATGGAATGATCAGCACACTGGGGCATTTTCAGAACAAGCTAGTGGAATTTCTGGTGGCGTGGTCTGGGTACAGGCTATCCTCCTGTGGTGCAGGGGAGCAGACTAACCAGAGTTCTTGCCTGCCTTTTGCATTAAATGCTCTTGTGCAATTGTTATGGGATCCCTCCATCTGTATCTTCTTGTAGCTGCGATGCAGCCCTTTGAGGTCTGACCTAGAAACAGAGACCTGATCTCAATCTCTCCCAGCTCCTTTCCCCCAAGAGAAGCAGTTTCAGTCCGAGCAGGTCTTGGGCTCTGTAGTTCCATCCCTGCATTTCAGTGTCCTGGCTCACACTCACCAGAGCCAGAGTGGGCAGCTCGGAGGTGCTGATGCCTCTGCCACCTCATTCAGATTCAGTGCTGTGTGCCTCGCTCTGTGAGTCTGTGCTGTGTTTGGACTTAATTTTGCATTTCCTCCCACGCAGCTCAGGTATTTGGCACATTTCTCAGCTTGTTGAAAGGTGGCTTCTTGTGTGCAGATGGCAGCCTCTTCTGTGCACCCAGGTTGGTCTTAATGCGCAGCGTGTGCACGCTTACAAGTTGAATGAACAGGTACTTGCTAAGGAGGCATTGGCTGCTCAGGTATAGTCCTCCGTGTGTTGGGATGTGGAGAAGGGACGTTAAGATTGTTTACGAGGTCAGAGCCATAGCAAGCCTTGCGCCTCCTTTGAGTTACGATATCATTACCTGAGCTGTGGGAACCAAGAAATAAAACCTCTTACTGTGAAATATGAGGAGTGCTTATGACTTTGAAGCATAGTGAGGAAGAAAAATGCACACTATGTCCTAGTGCTTTTTTTCTGTTGTTCTGTTGCTGTGGGGTTGATTTTGTTTACTGGTTACACACACAGAATAGATACGGCATTTGTTGAAGGCGTTTTTGCTAAGAGAAATACCCCTCTTATTACTTTTCCTTCTGGGTTATGCTGGGAGAAATGTTCCTTTCTAAAATAAATAAATTATTCAAGCTTAATTAAATAAATGTGGCACTATTTCTCTCCCTGGTACCTGTATTCCTTTTTTTTTTATTATGCTACATTCTGCTTCTCATCCTTGGACATGACTTCTGCCCTGTTGTAAAGGGCGTTACTGTGTTTGACCAGATGAGTGGTTGCATTAAAATGTTGTTTGAATGGCACATAGCTCACTGAAGCAATATTGATTAAGCTGATTGTTCGCAAATAAGCTCTAGCTGCTATTGTCTGTTCTTGTGCTGCAAGCCACTAGCAGGTTTTCAACAACTGAAAGAAGCTGGTATCTGTCTGCCCTGTAGTTAAGGATCTATCAAAAGCAATTTTGGCAGTTGTAATGTCATCCTTTATAGGTACTTGTTTCATTAGTCTTAGTTTGTTTCATTAGTTTTGTGAAATTAGGTAACGCTATTGCAAGGTTAGGTATCTGCAGGCATGGAAGGAGTTTAAAAGTCATTGGTAACAGAGAAAAATGTTAAGGTTTAAAAACTGGAATGAACGTGGGGTATCAGGGCAGGAAGATGCAGTGCAGGCAGCAGGAGATGTAGCAAAGACTGTCCCAGGAGAAACTGGGAGAGAACTGCCGTGGCAAAAAGCAGCGTTTGTCAAAGTTAACATTCGGTTTCTTCAGAAAATGGATTTTGTGGTCTTGTTGGCTACTGTTATGTCAATAACTTGCATCAAAACTTCCTCAAGTCAGAACATCTGTTGCGGCCAATGGAAAGACTCCCCTTGACTTTAATGTGCTTTGGACCAGTCCCAAAATGCAAATAGTTTTTTCTCTCATCCTTTGAAGTCTTTAACATTTCATGGGCTCCCTTATGTTATTGGTAATTTGCAGCAGAGGTATTTTGCATGCAAATGAAATTTCAGCGGTAACAACAACTGCATTTGTGAGTATGCATGGAAGCATGCACACACGGATATTGGTAAAGCAAGTTGTACTTTCCAGCATATGAAGCTAGGAATTTCTTTGTACTAGTGGGCTGCTCATGGTAAATAGAACTGTAATCTGATGTGTTGACAAATCCATACAAAAGCCTGCATAAAACTGCCAAAATATTTTTTTGATAAACCTGTATAGAGCCAGTGGACCTTTTTTGTAACTCGTGCATGTTAATGCATGTTTTCGTTGTGAAAGTGGCACTTGTCAGTAACTTGCTACTGTCATACATCAAAGCACTGTAACTGAGCCTGAATTCACTATGGATTTATTTATTTACCAGATCAAAGAGTAACTTCAGTATACAGCGCTGATTTTGTTTGGTAGTGTGAAGTCAGGAGCTCAGAGTGGGGCCACAGATGCTATTCTTTGCAGCGAAGTGAGTTCTAGTAAGGTACAGGGGCTTAAGTTTTCATGAACCAGAAGTGGCGGATTGTACTGATTTTGATAGGAACATTTTTAGGTATCTTAGCTCATAAAGACTTGCCTAGAGCTGGAACAGGTGGAATGTGTTCTTTTGCAGTACTCCACAGCCCCATGTTTCTCAGTACTAGGTCTGTGCTGCTACTGGGCTGTGCTTGTGGGGACTGTTGGCCTGGGGCTGCAGGAAGGGAGAGGGGAAAGTAATCCACGTTTCTAATTGCCTGAAGACCTGGCTAGGAACATCCTCTGAAGAGAAGCGTCAGCTATACAGTGATGCAGGAAGCCATTGCGTGTCAGGGAACTCCGTGTACAACTTGAAATGTAAAAAAAAATGAGTCACCTTTTGGACCTGAGGCTGTTCTGTGGAGCTGTTGCTGGGAGCCTGGTTGTGACAAGGAAGTGGCAGCAGGAAGACAGCTGGGGTCAGCAGCAGTGACCTGAGCAGTGATGGCAGCCCATGGCAGGGCTGTAGGCTGGGGGGAGCACCAGGAGAGTGCGGCCAGGAGCTCCCACCTGTGTGTGGTTGAGTCTGCTCCTTTCTGTGAGAAAGGGATATGGAAATATATATAGTGGATATATAGGGATATGTAGTGGAAAACTGAAAGGATATTGTTGTAAACCAATGTGATTGCTCAACCCTGAAAAAACATAAAGCCACCAAAAATAGTTTCCTGTTGTCAGCAGAAGGCCTTTAAAGGAGAGAGTTGTCTTTTTTGGTTCTCTGCATTTATTTTGCAGTGACCTAAGAAAATATCATGTTGAGGACAAAGGAAGGCAAGGTGTGGTGAATACACTGGGGGGTAACGTTGCCAGACATACTAACTGTGCTGGAACCTTGTGCAGCGTGGCCACACGCTACATAGATGGCAGACTGAGGTACTTGACCTGTTATGGATAGGCTGGTTTGGTTCAAAAATCCTGGAAGGGAAGGAATGGAAGGACATGGGGCCCTGGGCCAGGTGCTAGTGGAGGCAGGTATGGCAGCACTGCAGGCCTTGCATTAGCTGCCAGGCCATCCTGTGCCTGCAGCTCTGCCATGCTGCAGAGCATCACCTGCGGCCCCCAGCTCCCAGGCTGCTGCTGCTGCCCTCAGCAGGATTTCAGCTCTGAGGAGCCAGTGCTGGTGAGCACAGACCAGGAGGAGCCCGAGGCTGGCTCCTTTAATCCCTGGAGCCTGGGGCTCCTTGAGCAGCCCCTGATTGCAGCGAGGCAGTGCTTCCTCCTCAGCCTGGCTCTGCTTCGCCAGCTCGAGGCACAGCCCCGGGGAGAGTGTGGAGGAGCAAAGGAGAGACTGCAGCCTCCACCCTGCCCGCTGCTGGCTGCTCTCTGCTCCCTTCAGACCCAACTCTGGAGGCTTTCTGATTAATGGACTGCACCATTCACCTGAACATCCTGCTCACCTTCTCAATAGGCAAGTGGTGCCCCAGTTTGCTGTGCAGCGCAACTCTAATATCATGAGTTCTAGGGCTACCTCTGATAGGGGCTTTATTTGTGGCACAGCTTTGGCAGCAGGTGTTAACAGAACAGCACCTGGCTGGTTTTTTGAACTCTCATCATCCAGAGTTAAAAGCTGATCTCAAATGGTCAGTAACATCTGGCAGGTAAAGAAAGATTGCTGTATCTCAGCCCGTCAGCTTGCCTTGTGGTTCCAGGGTGCTGCTCAAACCACACCGCAATAACTGAGGGTGCTTGAAACTCATCCTGCAAACACCCTGCTGTGTTCCTGATGCTCAGGGAGGTACCAGAGGGCCAGTGGTGCAGTGCCAGCCAGGGCCTTCCCAAAAAACCCACAACCCTAAGTGTGGGATACCACCCAGGTGGTTCGTGCTGTGTGACCTAAGGCTGTGAGCTGTTTGTTGTGAGGGCCAAAGTTGCCTTTGTGAAGAAATGCTACAAAGATGGCTTTAAATCTGCAGGACTTGTTTACTGATGACTAAACACTGGAAAAGCCTTCCTTGTTCTAGAGGAGGCTGGTAGTGCTTCATTGCAGTCAGACTTGCAACATGTTTGAAATTTCAAATCCAGAAGTAGAATTACTTCTCAAGCCCGAGTTACATACAGCAAGTTGTAAGCGGCGTCACTTGGTAAATGCAGAAAGGGGGTCAGAGTCTGTCCTCCCTGGTAATGAGGCTGAATTCAGTGCAGAAACAGGGAGTTTACACAATGTTCTGTCCCTTCTGGGCTTGTGTTTTCTCTTTCTCTCTATTATTATTATTTTATTTTTAAACCCACTGGAGAATATTTAGGCCATCATTGCAGGTTGGTTTGTTTTTTCCCACTGCCTGGCAGTGCACTGATGCTTAAATGAGAGTGACAGTGCCCGCTTCATTGTCTTCAGACAGACTTTGGTAAAGCAGCACCTCCTGCACAGACCTGGCAGCACGTTCCTGGTAGCTGTTCCCAACCTGCACAGAGATACGAGCCCAGCCTTGGGTCTGATTCTCCCATCTTCCAGCTTTTACATCAGCGAAACTCCATTAATTATGAGAATTTCAATTTGCTACTTAAATTTATGTTGGTGCTGATGTGAGAAGACTCGGCCCATATGTTATTAAGCCGGTTTTATGAGAGTAGTGATCAGGCTGCTGAGTCATTATATCCATTTTACATTCTGAATTTTAATTGGTTTATGGAGCTTGTTAATTTTTGTTTAGTTTGCTGGTAGCTCATAAATGATTATCTTCTCTATCAAAAAATGCCGCCAGTCCTTTCATCATTGCTTCTGTACGGTTTGACGCTTCTTGCAAATATTCAGGCAGGACTTTATTCTAGATAACTATTACACTGCAGCTTTGAAAATACCAGGCAGCTTTGTTTCGGCTTGTTTTCCTCTCCCTGTTACCAGGAACAGATAGCGCTCAAACAACATGAGTAACAATTGGACCTTCTCAAGAATCAACTAATGTGATAGAACCGCCCAGGTGATGCATTCATGAGCGGAAGCGTATAAAGCCACACGAGGAGTCATTATGTCCACATTTTAAGTCATTTGGTGGGGATGTATCACTGTTTATTTGAATTACCCTTAGTGAAAAGCTGCTGGGAATACGCAGCCAGTGTGTTGCATGCAGGTGACTCTGCGTGGGGGTTTCCATAGGCAGCTGTTCCGTGACCTTGCCCTACACGGGGAGTTGGAGACTTTCATTTTAGGTTTACTCACTGCCCCTTTGTATTGCACGTTCACCTCAGCTTTCTAAAAATGCAGTGGCAAATCACATTGCACTAATGGAAAGTGCTGTGGCCTAGAAAACAGCTTTTACTGCTGACAGAATGGGCTGACGAAGCCTGGGCTTGGAAGGTATGCTATTTTTGACTGTGAAAAGTGGCGCGTTCTGAAGGTTTGCTGAATGCAGTAATGTGATTTCATGTTCCTCTTTGTTAGTCATCGCTAGCTGCTGGTGATGGTAATGGATGCTGTTAACGTTAAACATTTAATCAGCTAAAGTATATGTCTGTCTGCTTTTCCTTCTCAGAATTTGAGAGGATTCTGATCAGTTTCATGTATTTTCTAAAACGTCTAAAGCAGCTTAGAGGAGGTGAGCAGAGATCTGCTAAACCCATTTTAGAAACCCGTGAGTGCAAATGTGTGATTATGTGAAAAGAATTTGGTCTTCTCACCAGCCGAGGAGATGTCTGCAGTTACCATTGGCATGTATTCTTTCTCCAGCCTTGCCGTGACCATTTAATGAGGTCTGATTCAGACTAATTCCCACAATCTGTAGGTTTTATTCCCTGCTGAGGCTGGAATATTTGAATGTCAACTCAGACGTATATTTTTCTTTTTAATTAGCACATCTGATTTTTTTTTTCTTCTTCTTTTTTTTTTTCTCCAAGGCCACAACCTCTGTCCCAATCCAGGCAGGTGAAATTTCACAAGCACTTTATCGTTGCTCATACCTCAAGCATCCGGACACACCTTTCTAATTGTCATTTATATCCGCCTGTCATTGCCTCTGGCATTTGCTGAGTTCACATTTCCATGTGATTTACTGCAAAACATTTTGTTTAACAAATCACCAGCGCACACTGACAGGGAAGTCCCCCTTAAGAAGCTGAAATAATGATTGCTTTCATATTTGCCATCCTGAGATAGATTCTAAAAAATCAATCTGTCAGAATCCGTGCTTTGGATTTTGTGTATGTGGAGAACTCTTGAAATGGGAAAACTCCAACCTTGAATCTGTGAGCGCTTAGAATTGCAAATGCTTTTTGTCATTTGCTGTGCATGTAGCAGGGTGGACGAGCTCGGAGGCAGCACAGTTAATCCCCAGTTGCAGGATTTTGAGTGCAGTTGGTTTCTGAGTCAGCATCAACCCTGCAAGTGTTCAGGTAACTATTAAAGTATTTGGATGCTGAGGCTGCTCCTTAGCAGTTCTGGGAGTGCTTTTAGTGGAACAGCCATCCATTCTGTCCTTTGTACTCGGCGTCTCTGGTTGCTGTCTGAGTATCCTGTATGTTGCAGAGACAGGAACTGTCCTGGGCCACCCCTGCCCGTGGCATTGCACTGGGCATGCTGTGGTGGGCCAGACTGGGGTCAGGAGTGGGTCTGGAGTGAGTCAGAGCCTGGGCCAGCAGGCTGCTGCTTGATCTCCATGGCTCTGGAGGATGGAGGTGTCATGAGCAGGTCTTTAAGACCAAGACTGAGGCCAATGCAAATATTCCCATGCAGGAGCGATCTTCCTTGGTGCTCTAAGGCAATCTGGGGTAGGGGACTTCTAATTTAGACCTGGAATTTTCTCTCCTTCTGTTATATGTTCAAACTTCATACCCTTCTGATGTCCTAAAATGACTGTGCAGGAGAGCAAGCGTGTTTGTGTATTTCTGAGTAATGTCACTAAGTGTTCACAATGTCAAAACCCACTTACTGTTGACAGAGGTGATTCATATTGAGTCTTTCAAAAGATTGCTTATGTACTGTGATGAGTTGGGCACAACTTAAAAAATAGCTCTATTTAAGTGGCACATTTGCAAAATGTAAGCAAATGCATAAAAATAAAATATGGGGAAATATCCATCTTCCCCCTCCCCGTGTTAGTGGCTGATCTCATGCATCCAGAGCTCAGCCTGGCATAGTGCAAATTTACTGGCCCATTAGTGGCTGCTGTTTGACTGCACCTTCACAAAGGAAAAATACATCTCGAGAATAAGCTTGACGTGTCAGACACACCACAACCAGCGCATTGCAGCCCTGCTTGTCCTTCACTGTGCTGCTCTGCTGCCCCAAATTTTCATTATGCACAAAATACTTATTTTGGTTGCTAGAAAATTCTTATTTGGGTGTTTGCGTGTGTGTTTCTTAACAACTGAATGCAAGCAAAGCAAAGTTTGCTAAGTGATTGCAAGTAAATAACACAGAAAATCAATATGCTGGTCTGAACACTATTATTCAGAAGAACAGGTTCTCCTATGTTTTCCTGATAGGCTAATATGGATTTTGGTAATCTAGCGGTGCTGTGTTTGAAAATTGAAGTAAACACAGTGGTCCTCTCTGGGGCACCTAACAAATACATGGTGACAAGGCTTTGGTGGTGGGAGGCAAAGAGCAGATAGTGCTGCTGTGGGGTGGGCACCAGGGGGAAGCCTCTGATGGCTATAGATGGCTGCTGGGCTCTTTGTGGGGTTCATCCATCTGTAGTTGCATGCTGCCTTTTACTGTGTGAAGCTTGACAGTCACAGAAACACTGGGAAGGCAGTGGAGCTCCTCAGGATGGGTTTCTCTAAATTGACATGGACTGACATTAACAAAGGGAGAGAAAAATGGGGGAAACATGTCTGCTTGGCTGAGGTTTGGAAGCGAAGGCTACTCTTTATATCTGGGACCTATGGGAAAGTGAAATGTGTGTGCAGGAAAGAGACGATGGCCTTGCACACCCAAGTGTCTGTGTCATGTAGGTGTGACATTACGTAATTGACGGTGCCTCAGTCTCCTGGACTATCCAAGATGCAATTGGGATACAACTGATAGCATTCTGTTAATTGCTGAGGCAGAATTAAGTCTTGATACGATGCAGTGAGACTAGATAAGTTGTGCTCATGAGAGCCATGAACTGATAGAGCTTATCAGACCAGGAAGAGTGTGGCCGATGGGAAGGATGTGAGTCACGCACTGACACGGAGCATTGGGGCCTTGGCCAGACTCAGGGCCAGGTTTCTTTCCCAGAGTGAATTTTTGTGGCCTGGATTGAAGTCAGTGGTGCTTTTGGCCATTTCTAAATAGCTGCTTCTTACCGCAATGAATTTCTTTGTTTATTATCTTGTGCTCATTTAGTTATCGTGTAGATATTTGAATTAATAGATCAATCGTGTCAGCCATAAGGGCATCTGAGTCAAAAATGTGATGATACTGTTAAGCTTATTTGCCAGTAGTTTTGTAGATGGATGCCTTTTCAGATTATAAGCAAAACTAATTAGCAGCAGTGGGACAGGAGGCCTTTCTGCATCCCCGTGGTGGGCACAGGCCCTGCAGGCTGGCACTGCCCATCCCCATGTTGTGTCTTGGGGCCTGGTCACCATGCAGGCTGAGGCTGGGGCTGGCGCTCCATGGGACCTCCTGCATGACATGGGGCCCTCCACAGGGGAGAGAAGCCTCTCATTCCTTCAGCAGCACTGACTGTTACTTCAGCTCCTGAGGAGCCATTGCTGTAGTGCTGGGGACATTGGGCTCATTGGGGCCCAGCTCTTGGCCTTGCAAGCAAAGCCCACTACTGCCATTGCGTTGTAGTGGAAGTCTCCTTGCTGGGCCCTGCAGTGCAACCTGCACCTCTGCTCTCCTTGGGCTATGCTAGTGCCTAGTCTGGCACCTCCTTCACATCATTGTGATAGATGACCCCCAACCAGGGGTCCTGCTGCCATTCATGATCTAACGCTGCACTCCAGTGCTGACGGTGATGTCTCTCCCCACAGGTGCTTCCCTCTTGCTTTTATTTGTTGGTGATAAAAGACTGTCACAGATAAATAGGCATGTTCTCACTTGACTTGATAATTTGCATGGTATTGCTGAAGGTGATTTATAATTTATACATGGAGAGGATTTGCTGATTTCATTAATAACTTTCCAAACATCCAGATAAACGTGCTATCTCTCTAAATCAAGTGAACTTGAAACAGCCAAGGTATTCACCTGCAAGGGCTTCTGGCACTCCGCTCTTTCCCAGACAAGAGGAGTTTGACAAAAGAATGTGGGAACTGCCAAAATCCGTTTCCCCTTGCAGCCACCAGATCACACCAAGGTGGGAGATTCCACCTATTCTTATTAAATTATTCCTCCCTACTGAAAGGTTCGTTGACAGAGCAGACATATAGCTGCTTTGATTTTGAAACACGGACAGTTTCACAGCTCTGAGCATTCCGTCTGTGCTGGCTTTTCTTTGCTTTCTTTCCAACCATCCTGCCAGAGAGCAGGTAAACAGCCTCTGCAGGCTTCCTTTGCACTGTAAGAGGGCAGAGGCAGCCCAGCAGATTCCCTGCTGAGTGTGCCAGGCTGCTGCCATGGGTTTGTTTCATCAGAAGTAATCGCCTCCTCTCTCACATGGGTGCCTTGTTATCTGGAGATCTCAGGGCGCCCTGTGCACACTCATTGCTTAATTAAACCTCATAACAGCTTTTCAGTGTTTCCGTTGTAAATTTTATTGCCAGTTTATAAATGCATAAACTGAGGCAGGGATATTGGGTTTGTGCTTTGGGTGTCTGTGAAATTGTGCAGGTCAATGAAGTGGCTCCAGAGGAGCAGCCCTGCTTTCCTCTCACTGCTGCTTCCATACCATTAGCTCCTGTGGGAAGAGACTGTCTGCATGCCTGATCCCTGGGGAGATGACCTGAAATTTACTTAGCAGAAAGTGAGGCCAGATCTGCTGGAAAGCAAAAGAATGATGTTTCCTCTTCAAGCAGTGGTATACATCACTGTGGATGCAAGAGGAAGGTTAGGGAGCTGTCCTCCATATCTGACAGAGCCAGGAACTGGAGTAAAGAGACCTACAGAAACCCTGTAGCCCTTGTAGCCATGAGATCACACTTCTCTGTGAGACACCAGGCCTTAAGGGAGATCAAATGTAGGACAGCTCCAAGATGCCTCTCTGTATATTGTTGGTTTTGTGAATTGGATGTGGGTTTGGAATGAATCTGTAACCTCTTCAGAATTGGATAAAAAGAGGCATGTAGAGAAATGGTGGGTGGTTTGAGTCATTCTTCTCTGCATTAAAAATCTTTGGTGCAGGATCCCAAGTTCAATAAGGTGCACTTGTACAGCACCCGTGTCGGGCACTTCTGAAAAGGTGTGTTCTGCTTTGAATGGTGAAACATACAGCTTGGGAAACTTGAGGAGAAAAGGACAAACAATTGAGCTGCTGTTTTCCTGT
The DNA here is from genome assembly GCF_039878825.1 of Excalfactoria chinensis. Lineage (NCBI taxonomy): Eukaryota > Metazoa > Chordata > Aves > Galliformes > Phasianidae > Excalfactoria > Excalfactoria chinensis. The sequence goes on along the minus strand of NC_092833.1, from coordinate 4,313,978 downwards.
CTTGTTGAAATTAAGCTTCATGATAATCTTTGCATCAGTAATGAACTAAAAGTGGTCATGCACTCCGAATAGCAAAGGGCAAAGAAGAGAGAAGCAACTCATCAATGTATGACCCTCTCTAAAATGTCATGGGTAATCAAGTGTGAAGTACTTAATGGATCATGATTTGCACTGCACTGTTTTGATTGATGTACTGCTTAGTAGAGGATTGATAGTTTTTTACAGTGCTGTTGATGGGAGCCTCTCAGCAGTACCTCCTCTATTTCCTCTAGTGCTGCGGAGAGCCGAAGCAGCATCTGTTTGAAGCCATTGTGTTCCGGCGTCTTTGTGAAACGGTCAAAAATAGTGCAGAGTTGTTATCTTGCTTAGACCCTGATCTCATCAGAACTGTCTATATTTAGGCATCTTCAAAACCTTTGTGTCAAGCAATTCTCTGGGAAGACAAAAATAGCTTTTTTTTTTTTTTAAAGACATGTTGTATGGCCATTTAGAGAGGACGTGATGATTCAACCATATTAAGGCATCTTGCTGTAGCTCCAGAGCTATCAGCTTGAACTTTGTTCTGGCTGCTTCACAGTTAACCAAAGGCTAAAAAAAAATAGAATCTATATATATGCACTTGTGTGTGTGTGTGTGTGTACACACAGAAGCTGTAGTTCCCAGTTAGTTGGAAGGACTTGGCTCCTGCAGTTGTGATAGCAGTTCAAACAGTAGCAGACAACATTACAGCTCTGCTGCAGTGAGTGGCATTCCACTTGCACAAAGGAAACAGCATTAAAGGATTTATATGCAGAATGAATCCACGAATTCTTGTCAATAGGAAATTCCTTGGGGGGGATTAATGTAATAATTACTTAAGGCAAATTGCAATGTCTCGTTAGCATATATTAAATAATTGAAAATAACTTGCTATTTATCTTTAACGCCTTATTCAGTACTTCTTTTTAGCACAAGCCTTCAGATGATGGCAGTTAGGAGCAAACAGATGTGTTAACGGTGATGTTGGGGCTACGTGATAGTAGTTTTAGGCCTTTCAGCGTTAAGCTGCTGCAGCACTCGGTCTCAGGCTTTATCTAATTTAGGAAGTTTAATTGCCTTTTTATGGAGTTGTCAAGATTTAGGAGATGAGAGATAATCCCCCACTGGCCGGACAGTGCTTTGAGATGTGGATCTCTGTTCCCATCAGCGCTTTTACATGGCTGGGGAGAGGAGCTTGTAAGCAGGATTAGGGCTTGTTAATGTGGAGATTCAAGGCAATTAACCAGCTTTCGCTGTATATTTTAACACTTCCCTCATATTTTTTCTGTAAAATCTAGTTGCTTAAACAAACAAACAAAACCATCCTGCCGGCATTTTTCTCTTTCTCATTTGAAAAACAAACCAAAACAGCAAACCTCTAAAAATGACTTAAAGTCTGTTAGTTTAGTGATTTCGCCTCTTGCTGCTTCTGTTCGAGGGAAACTGTCAACTTGTTTTTCTAATTGAGTAATTATTTGAAACTGATTAGTTGACTCATCTCCTAGATCTCACAGCTTGCGGAAAGGTGATTAAACTTTCAGAATTGGATGAAGTCTGTGACAGAGCACAGTGACAGCATGAGCAGCTGGAACCGGGGAGCACCCGGATGCTGAGCTTGGTACCATGTTAAAGATGCTCTCAGCGCTTGCACAAGCGTGCTAGCAGCACTAGGGTTGTGTGCACTGAACAAGGGAAAGCAGCCCAATTTCTGCTTTTGAGAAGGTCTTATTAAAATGAAGATATTGTCCTGGATTGATTCTTATTGGATTCATAAATTAATGAAAATTGGAATGTTTTATTAAAACCATTGAAGTGCCGATTCCCCAGCTCAGCAACACATCCTTGTGCATTAAACCCTCTGGGTGTGCAGGGGCTGTATGTGCCTGTTATTCTCTGCTGGGCAGGGCAGGGCAGGGTGTCCTGCAGCCCAGACAGAGCAAGCTGCCCTTCCCATTTCCACTGCCAGAGCACCAGCTGCTGAGCCTGTCCTTGCTGGTCCTAGCAAACTTCTTCCTGCAGAGAGCAGAGCAGCCTGGACTTTTCATTGCCTGTGGAAAGCACTGACTTCTCACTAAGAAAGGGGTTTTTATTTTATTCTTTTTTTTTACCCAATCCTTAGCTTTCTATTTTTTTGTTTGCTTTTGTTTTGTTTTAATTTCAGACAAAGCAAAACAAAAGGGCAGCAAATGGACTGTCCATGGGCTGCTTTTCCTTTTACAGTGCCTTGATAGAGACCTCCTAGCATGAGGCTGGAAGCAGCTCAGGAAGGTGATGTTGATGGCAGTGATGCAAGATCAGGGAAGTGTCAGAGATCATTGACAACCACGGGGTGGAAACGGTCTGACCCACAAGGCATAGGAAGTAGGAAGAGCTGTAGCAAAGATGGGTGTTGCTCCTGTAAGCTGTTTTTAGTAATGCATTTGAATATTGCGTTTTGAAGTTTGTATAGTTATGGCGAGTTGTTTCAGCAGTTCATCTATCAGCTGCATAGCAAACGTCAGAATAATTCTTCATAGTTTTTAGAATAAAAGCTAACTTATTTATTTTGCTTTTCTACTTGTCTACCTATTGAACTTATTTAATATATGAATACATGTATTTAAGTCTTTTTTTTATGCTTTTGACTACCTGATTTCCTTTAAAAAAATAAAAATAAAAATATATATATATATATATATATATATATGTGGTGACTGATGGGGAAAAAAAGTGGGTTTTAGTTTTTACAGTGATTGGGCTATCAGCATAATTGTATTCCATGTGTATGAGATAGGAGTTAAGTAAGGAAAGCCAAAGCTTGGCTGCAGTTGGACCCACCAGGGGTTGTGAAGGACACTTGTATTTGTATGTGCAGGTACCATGAGGTAGGCTGGGGAAAAAGAGGCCCCACTGCTCAGTGGCTCAGTGCCCAAGGAAGGGCTGAGGTCCTGAACACCGCATTTTGCCTTGGCTTTTGCCGTCTGGGTTGGCTGCCTGGCTTTCCAGGCCTGGAATTGTCATAGGAGACTGAGATTTAGTGGGTACCTGTGTAAGTTTACATGGGTACTGATGGGATGTGTCTGAAAGCACGAGGGCTTTGCCTGATGACAGGGAGCAGCCATGCACCAATCTTTGATGTGCTCTGGCAATTGGCAGCTGCAGTTAATGGTCTGCACCTCATGCCTTTTCTCCTGAGGATGCAGAAGGAGACCTTGGATGGTGCTGGTGGCCCAATTCCATGGCAGAGATCTCCCTGACTAAGCCGCTCCTCACAACTTTCAGCTTCTGCCAGGTGTAGGCAGGTGAGCTTCCTGTCCTCCAGGTGCAGAAACTGAACTGTCCGGCCATCAGTCACTGAGACCATCCTCTGTCCTCCCCTTGCCATGGGTTCAATCTAGGCTGAGCCAGCACAAAGAGGGAAACTGCTCCAAAGTCTCGAAATTGTCTTTAGTAGGATTGTTTGTGCTTCCGCTTGTCATTAATACAATAGAAAAATGGGCTTGGTTTTGGAAATACTGCTGTGCTCATTGGAGTGAGGAGATAAAGAGGTGGAACTCAATGTGTAGAAATCGTACGGTCGTTCTTAAAAGGAGGTAAAACAGGCAGCAAAGATATTGCAGCATGAACATCAAAGGAATGTGACCTTACTTGGAAACATTGTTTGGCAGGTTACATCTAATTCTACAACCTGACTTGTAAGAAAGACTGAAGAGAAGGCACTTCTTTTTTCCCTTTCCCCCTCTGGCTTCTAAGGATCTTTATTTATCACCCTCAGGGGCATTACAGTGAGTAATTAGATTGGACCAGGAGAACGACTTAATTTTACAAGAAACTCATTAATTCATCCTATTTAAAATCTTCTCATTTCACCCCAAACCAATTATGCTTGTAGTGGCAATGATCTGGAAAGGCATTGTCTCGTAGGCATTAGGGGGGCCGCTGGGGCTCCCCTGGCATTCATGTCGGGGAGACAAGGGTGACTCCCTTTCTTTGACTTTTAGGTCAAAAGAACTAGTCGCTGGGACAGCTTGACAATTAGAAAACCCTGATGAGCATTTGGAACTCAAACAGCTGTACAATAACAGAGGAGTTCATGGTGCGGGGCAGAAAGCTCATCAAAAGAGACTATCCAAACAATTGAGTTCTATAATTAACACACAAAAATCTGCTCAGAAATGGTAATAACAGTAAAAGAGAGCTGAGAAGATGCTGCCTACTTATGTGGCAGATGTGGTTTTGTTACAATCTGAGGGAGAAAATCCATCCTTTTAAAGAGTAGGAGGCACATTAGAGGGGAAAAATAAAAGTAACTTTTTATTCCTAAGGGTGCAATTAAAGCACGAGCTTAAAATATTTTCACACAGACAGGAGCCATAGAAAAAATAACTGCTGATGACAAAGCACATAATGTGCTATCAAAGTATTTGATACACAAATTTCCTTTTGGACTGAAATTTATAAGAAAAACATCGAAGTATTCTTTCTGAAATTGTTTGCTTTGTCCTTCATTTAACCAGGAGTTTTGTTCTTGATTTTTACCTCAAAGTTTGCTCTGGTGCCTTTCTACCTGCAGTGTTACCCAAGTGCTCACCACAGTAAACGTCCCTGGCACAGCACTGTCTCCTGTGGGCGTGGGAGCACGGTGAGCATTCCTCATCCACTGCTGGCCCCATTGAGGTCTCCCCTGTCCAGGGGTACTGATCCCACACAGAACACCTTGACAGTGGCACATTCAGCTCTGGGATCTGTAAGGGGATGGCTCTGCAGCCTGGGTTGCACACGCTCCATTTTCTTGAACAGCTTAAAATGCTGGATAGGACTTCTCTCCTTAAGATTTTTATCCTGAAATCAGAAGGGGGGAAAAAAAAGAAAAGAATCAAAGCTTATTTAGAAATAGTTTTAAAACTATGATTTCTTGTTAGTTGCTGTAAAATGGAAGTAATTGTTCTGAGCCTTTTTTGCAGCTCTGACGTGTATCGCTTGGGTCAGCTCTGCTTTAAGAAAGAAACCCCACGGTGCTGAATGACACTGCTGGACAAACCCCACCTGGCTTTAGGGGAAATAGAAGTTAAATAGATTATAATGTGGCGGCTCTGAGATATCAGCGTGGTTATTTCAAGCTGATGGCTGCTTAGAATTGATGAGATTTCTTCTAAAAGAAACTGAGAGCGCTTCGATACTGCAAATATTTTTCAGAAATTTCTTTGGATACAGTGCCAAGGGCCATAACCTTGTGGCTGTGGGTGAGCTGAAGGCCAGAAAAGATGTCTGCTTGCTTTTTTGTTGCTTCTTTAAGCTAACAGGGAGAGTTAATTAAGGCAAAGCTAAGGAATTAAAAGCAGTTTGTACAGCACGTGTGAACTCATCTTCTCACATTGAGATCTTTGGAAAGCTGTGTAAGAGAGCTGCTCATGGCCTGCCTCGCCCAGCAAGCCCTCCCTAAGAAAGCAGAGGGATGAATATCTGAAGGCAGGAAAGACATCCGTGGAGCAGGTTCTGCACAGGCAGCTTGTTGGCCTGTTGAACCAGGGAGCTCCAAGGCAGCCCATCTGCTGCCTGCCCTGGCTTTACTGGTCACGGCTGCGGCCACAGGGCTTCGTGTGGAGCTGTCCTTGCAGGATTAGATTTAACCAAGTGGTGATGGTGCTACTGAGCTCTGGGAGTAACGGCAGTTGGCTTAGTGCAGCGTGTTCCCTAATGCAGCTTTGTGCCACGTGCTGCAATGTGGTGAATCTCAGAGCATACAGAAGCCAGGACAGCTGATGGCTCAGTCTGTGCAGCTGGAGCAAAATGGCTGTGTGTGCTTTGGAGCAGCTACTGCACTGGGAGAGCCTTCTTCAGGTCCTGAAATATTAATGATTGTGGCTTAATATAGCAGAAAGCAAAATACAGTGCTTCAAACAAAGGGGAAAAAATCCTTGGCTTACAGTCTGTTGACCTTGCGGTACCCAGAGCATCCATCTATTCCCTGTAAAGGGAGTGAGCAGAGGAAGGATCCTCAGACCTGTGTCATTTTTCTACCTTTGCAGAAACACACTGCAGTCAGTGCAGAGCTTACCGCTGTGAACGGTACCATCTCAGAGTGCTCTAATACTGGGGAAATGCAAAACGTAGCTCTTCATTTAATAACTTTTGTGAACAATCATGCTCATATTAAAATAATATTAGAGTTCACATGTTTTTTTGTTTTTTTTTTTTGAAGCCCTTGAATAACAGATGGAAGCAGTTAGTGTGCTCTCCACTTGCACTCTTTATTTCCCATTCATTCTCTGTGTTTCTGTACTGACTGATGCAGAAGAGCAGAACCAGGACTGAGATCTCAGCTCAGAACCAGCTGCTGTTCAGCTGGCTGCAGGAGGACTTGTAGCGGTAGCACAGCTCATTCACCACATATTGCCAATCATAGCAAAGACAGGGAAGTTCATTTCCTTTTTGTTTTTTTTCTTCCTCTTTTCCTGATGCATTCACTTCACAAGCAGGGGCTGTGGCTGTGCCCAGTGGGCTGTGCTGTGCTGGGGGCGTGCTGCTGTGCTGCAGGCTGGCCTGGCCCCGCTGCTCTTTCTGCCAGTGCTGTGGTTTCTGATTCTCCTCGAAACCCCAAGGCCATTTGAAGCAGGGCCAGAAAGCACCTTGCGAGTTGAACCTTATCTAATTGCGCGATGTATGTAAACTCCGGAAGCATAAATCTTAGTCATTTGAGCAGTGTGTTTTTATAAGATTCTCTGGTCCAGCGGCAGCCAAAGCGAGCAAAGCGGGCCGGTCTCCCAGCGCTTCTGCAGATGGTGCACGGCACGTCATAAAGTTAGGGCTCGTTAGGGAAATTCCAGAAATGGCTTTGGTTAATGAGGGAAGCAACTTGCTGGTTTATAAACGTGTTACTAAACCCCTCCATGTTCCCAATATGGACAGCTTCGTTAAAGGAGGGAAAGGAGAGCGGCTGATGAAAGGTGAGCAGGAGAAGGAGCCTGGGCTGGGCAGGGCCCAGATGGGCAAGGAGAAGGGATCGTGGCACTAGGGCAGTGATAAATGGCAGTGTGTGAGGACAAGTTGGTGTTAGGGCAGTGATCAATGGCCAGACATGAGTGGGAGCAGTGCAGCAAGTGCCAGGAACTACCTTCCCTTTTTACATGTTTGCGTGCTTACGTGTTCCTTCTGTTGTCCATAGTGCTGAAAGCAGGGTGGTGGTTGGCTTTTATCTCGAGCCAAGGGAGAAATTTCTGAGATGGCATACACGTTAGCCACTGTTAAAATGTGTTATTAATGATACTAATGAGTTTTTTCCAAGTGATGTAAAAGTACCCATCCGTGTAAGCATTGCACTTACATAGATGATGTCATGGAAAGCTTGCCAAGCCACACATGGGACCTTCTGCCAGTGGTGCAGTCACTGATGAGTCCTGGCTTCGGGGAGGGGAGAGCGCTGCTGATTTCCTCTGCTGGGGAGCAGGAGCCAAATTAATTCTGCCTTTCCAGGAGGGAGATGAGCCATTTCCGGGCATGTCAGGCACATGGCCTTGCTGCCAATCGCAGTGGGTTCCTGTCCCATTCCCTCTTAAAAATTGGCAGGGTCTGGCTGTCAGCTGCCATTCCTTAAGCGGTCATAGAATAAAGCAATTGCACCCTTTTGTTGCGTGCTCTGCTGTATGTGAATGCAGGTGGACGTGGGTTGAGCAGCATGCAGCTCTACAGTAAGCACAAAGAGGCAGCTGATTTTCTGGCAGTGTCAACACAAGTCCATAATTTTTTTTTGCCATCTCCAAGCCAGCTTTTAAAATGGCTCTTGTTGGAATTAGAAACTGGTACCTCCTGACATAGGAGTACTCATTAAGAGTATGATGATTGTTAATTCTTCACCTGGGGCTAAGAGGACATCATTAGATCTTTTTGAAATGTCTCCTGCCTTGATTTCGAATAAGTAAGACAGAGATTTATGATCGCAGCCTGGGCAAGTAACACTCTCCCTTCCTGTCCCTCTCTCTAGCTTGCAAAATCGGATACTACAAGGCACTCTCGACAGATGTTGCGTGTGCCAAATGCCCGCCTCACAGCTACTCCATCTGGGAAGGCTCTACCTCCTGCACCTGCGATCGGGGCTTTTTCCGAGCGGAAAATGATGCTGCATCCATGCCCTGCACTCGTAAGTTGGTATTTATAAGCGTTCTCTTCCCTTTTCATCTCCTGTTCCTTCTGTCTTTCTTCATATCTGTATGGATGACGCATTGCTTGGAGAGCTGTGTCTAAGAAGTCCTGCCTCTGATAGCAGTCTTCATTAGCTCTTGCAGCCCTTTGCAGGGGCAGTTTGCATTGTGGATCACACTTCTGGGAGAGAAAACACTAGTTTTCAGCCCTGAATTCCTAACAGTGACACGGTTGCACTGACCTTTGAGAGATTACAGTCTAAATAAATGAGTAGCTGCAAGAGGAGTGACTTGCAAGCTTCAGTAATGGAGTTGGGTCTAATTACAGGTCTTATTTCCCGTCTGAGGACCTGTCTAGTAGATGGCATCACCTTCCATATTTAAATTATTGGTATTTCTAGAAATTGTGACAACTTCTTTCATAATAGTATGATATGGAGTAAATATATAATATTTATAATTTCATTACATATCTAATTTAAGCAAACTGTTGCTGATGGCCCTTAGGAATATAGGAGCGTTCCTCCAAAAGGGATGATAATAAGAAATTTTAAACCATAATGAGAAGTAAAATCCCAAAAGTATGATTTATTTTATCTTTTGTATATAAATACATCCTTTGTATATAAATACATCATGCACAGCAAATGGAATTATGCTTCAGTTCCACCAGAACATTTTCAGCATGAGAAACAAAAGGCGTAGCACGCTGAGCACACCCGCTGTGTTACTGGAACAGCTCCTTGTCCTGTGTGTTGGTTAATGGGTTAGGCAGCCAAAGACCTGAGACTCTAGACATGCCCTGGTGTTAAATCGTGATCATCTAATGCTTTGGTTTTCGTTTCTGTAGGAGCAGAGCAGTTTGAAACAATAAGTGAAAGGGCTGTATTTTACTGGGGGAAATCCATGTGTGACTTTCTCTGAAAGCTATTGAAAATGCTTCCAGATTTTTGGAGTTCAACTGTGTATTTATGTAGTGTATGTGTCTGTGAGAGAAGGCTAAGATATTTCTTTTGTAACATTTTAATATATTCCAAATTCGTTTTAGAGAGATGACTCACATTTGTTTCAATCTTAATTTCTCCCTTACAAGGCAGAAACAAAGTATGTCCATAACTCAGCAGCACTCGTCCCTTTCCCACACCCTGTGATTCCAGCTCTTCCTCAGTGATCTCCTTTCGGCTGGGAGTTTTGCTGGGTGGTGGTTAAGCAGGTCAGGGTATAGTCAGGAGCAGCTGCTTTAGCTTAGTAGGAAAGCAGAGAGGTCCCCGTATCCCTTGCCAAGTGCTGATTGGGGATAGAAGTCTAGCTGTGATGTGAAACCCCGCTGAAGTCGGGTGGGATCACGCTTTTTGTAACACTGTTTACACTAGAAGATTTCAGACTTGACCATTTTGATAGGGAAAACATCTTTAGCAACAATAGAACTATTGTTCAGAAGATACACTCTGGGTAGCATTATAGCAGCAAAAATGTCTCGTAAAGCCCTGGTTGTAGCGGCCGATATACTGACCAAATAGAAATCAAATTAGGAATCAGCTAATCAGTTGAATTTAAATAGGCATGTGTGGGGCTGAAGTATGAGGAGAGCGCAAAATAATTCCAGATGGGAGAATTGTGAGCAAATGATACGTATGTTTGCTTACATTGCAAAATGTACTCCTGCAAGCTTAGCCCTTTTTTTGTCAAGTCTTGGACTTGCTTCTGGCACCCTTCCCCTTTCTGCTATTTGGAGGTCAGTCAAAGTTGAGGTCCCCAGTCTTGGTGTTCTACCATGAAAATATGGAGAGTGCAAAAGAGAGGGCAAGGGCCACAGTGCTTGCCACAGTCTTCATCTCTGCAGTGCTCTCAGAGGATGTGATGTGCAGAGAGGCAAGCCAACAGCACAATCCCACGGCCGCCAGGCCCTGGGAAGCAGGCCTTTCTCTGGACATCCCATTTCATAGCCCTGAATTTTCACCAGTAGCTTAAGAGCTGCCTTTTCTGTGATCCAACATGAAGAAAGACTCAGAAGTTATTTTGGAGCTTGCTGGTGGGGCTGCTTTGCTCACTTGTACCTTCTCTTTGTTGCTGGAGCGTGGCTGTGATGGTGGTATCTGTGCAGGCCCTGGGTGCAGCCCCATGGGGCCTTGCACAAGAACGGGTTCAGGAGGCTCCTGGGGGGCCATCCTTTGCCACACCAAGTTGCCTTATTCCTGTGTGTTTGAGGCAAGTGCCTGGAACCATTGGAAGGGCCCATGCTGAAGGAAGGCCCTCTGGAGGAAGCTCCCAGTTTGTCTGCCTCTCCTGACACGTTGTGGAGACAGAAGGGAGCATAAACATCAAAAGTTCTTTCAGACAGATTCAGACTCTAATCAGTTCTTACCAGTTGGTTAAACCAGGTGACAAACCCAATTCCCTTGTGCTGACAGCCATAATAATCAGGCACCTTCTTTGTTCATTATGCTCTCTTTAACCCTGGTATTCTCATTCGGCCCTGCATTTAGTAATCGCTCAGTGTGACGGCACACTAATGAAGAAATAAAACACAGTATCAGAGATCCATTCTTCTAGCAAAAAGATAGACTGTGCTCCACTGGCTTGTAAAATCAGCTTTCTGTTCACTTGGAGAACTATTAGACCAGGTGAATAAAAGTAACATTAGGTAATTTGGAGAGAACACCTGGAATGGACAGAGGATTGATCCTTTCTTTGTTATTTCTAAACAGTTTTAAGATGAAGAACTTCAGGCTTCTTAGGATGTGTTTTTGTAAAGCTTTGACCCTTGGCTATTGATTTCCTTTGCTAATAGGCTGGCTGGCTTCGTCGCTTATCTTGCCTTCTAGCTTGGGGGGGAGGACTGTTATGACTTTCCATTAGGCTGACCACGCCAGTGGATGACAGGGAATTGGTGAATTCCCTTTCCGTTCTCACAGCTCCCCTAGTGAGTTCTAAGCAGCTTCTCCTTCCTGATGTGCTGGTCAGAGGAGGTGCTTCAGAGTTTTCTGGTTCCAGAGCACCACAATCTGCATTTCCAGATCACTGTTGAGTTGTAAAAACTGTGCTTAACCTTCAGTTTGGTCAGTCTAAACAAATAACTTGGGCTCTGTGCTCAGCATTCTGCACTGTCTAGCTCTGCTGAAGTGAGTGGTTATGTCTGCCCCAAATCTCCTACAAGAAAGGGCAGAATGTGGCTGGATGTGAGTGTAGGAGACAGTGGGCTGTGTCAGAAAGCCATGCACAGACGCCCTGACTTGCGCATACTTAACTGATGCTTCTTTTCCCTCACACTTGCCTCATGGGAATAATAATAATTGTGTCTGTCACCACCAAGCCGCAGAGCCGCCCCGGATCTGCCTTGTTGACCTGTGCTGGAAGCTTAGACTTGAATTCTGAAGCACGGTGGACTTGTCATCTGTGTGCTTGGGTGTGGAGGTGGTGTGATTGACCTCAGGTTCACTTGAGCACAAACTGTGGCAAACACAGACATTCTCCCTTTTGGAAGCATTGCAAAAGTTGAATTAAGGCAAAAATTCAAACCTTTATATTTTAGTACTTGCTGAAGAGATGGGCCTTTCATAAGTTTAACAGCCCAGTGGGCATTAAACGGCCTCACCAGCACACAAATCCATAAGGCTGATTAACAGTCAGTCTTAATCATGATCCCCATTCTGGAGTTTCCTTCTCTGTAAGGATGTGGTAGGGAGACTCTGAATCGCAGCCTGATGCAGGCAGGTGCACTTCCCACCCAGACTAATGGGCGTTGGTCCCACGTCCCCACTGTTAATGAGTCAGGTTCTCAAACTGTTTCTTAACAAGGAATGCTCACATTATGAGCAAATATGGGACGGTTTTGTATTGTTTATATTGTCTGTTCGATTCTGATTATTAATGACTTTTAATTGGGAGCCCTCTACAAAATAGAGGTTACCAGGCTGTCCGGCTTGAAATTTGTCTCAGTAAGTGACCCTGAAAAATTTAGTCTGTTGTTCCACCCAAACAGTGACTGGTTGATTGGTATTTTGGCGTGCCCTGAAATATTTCTGAAACGGTTGCATTTAAGACAGTTTATACCAGAGAAGCTTAGAGATAATGAGGGTAAATTCAGTGAGATGCAAGAGAAAAGTGCCTGCTTTAAAAGGGCTTTCTCCAGTTCAGGTTATCAAGAAATCGAAGAACCTGACTTGAAACAGCAAACGTCACTTAGTTGTCTTTACATTCGCCTCTTCTAATTGAATTTAGCGCACTGCTGTATTTCCTCCAGAAAGTATATTGTTTTTAAATTACCATTTCAGTGCTATTACTCAAGGCCTCGGCTTCTAATGCTTTCTGACAGTTATCAGCATAATGAACCATAATGAAATGATGAGCAATCTACAGTGGAAACTCGATGTGGATTCCACTAGAGCTGTGTGACTGTTGTTAAGATTTGAATGCACATTAAAATAACACTGTCCTTATTTGTTTCCAAGGTTGGGGTTTTAAAAAAGGTCAGAAAGGTCTCAATGCTTCGATGTCATAAACGTTAGTCTAATACATGCCCTTAGCTCAGTCTTCTGTGGCACATAATTTATCTAAGAGAGAAATATTTGACCTGCATTTTCAAAAAAGAGTGAATTTACCTACCTAATAACTGTGCTTGTGAAGGAGTAATTACGCAGGAGCTGATTATTTGAGCACATGTTTATTATGGTTGCTTAGACTTCTAAATAAACAAATGTGCTCTTTTTCCTACAGCTTAACTTGTGCCTCTTCTAAATTTCCAGACACACAGTGATTATCACCGTTCTGGTTTTTACATAAAAGAATAAGAAAGTGGGATACAGCGCACAGTCCTACAGTGGCTGGTACACTGCTGGTAGCTGAGTACTGCCTGTGCCATGCTTTCTCCCCAGGATGCTTGTTTTGGCACTGAGTCAGTCTAAGCTGTGACATTGAAGCCCACTCTGTAACGTGAAGCATCTGCTAAAGCAGTCTCTAATCTTCTGGCGTAATAATCCTTCTGCACCCTTCTATATATTCTCACGTTTATTCAACTATTTCATTCTTAAGACCTCATAAAAGAGGGTACATTATGTAAACAACATGTCAGAATGTCTTGTAAGGTACAGTGTGGCAGCTGCAGCATCAGAGCAGTGGGTAGGCAGCTTGGAGACAATGATTTTTCTTCTCCAGGTGTGCTGGGGAAATAGTTCTTCGGTTGCTGCCGGAGGGGAAGGGCTTGTGGCTGACAGGGATCCCAAAGGAAAAGGCTTTCTTCCTTCGTCTGTGGAGACAGACTGGGGGAATCAAGAAATCACTGTAAGGAGGAGACGGGAGTAATTTGACAACGCTGTGTTTATAATCAGTAGACTTAAATTCATCATTCCTTTAAATACAGCAACTGTTTATTAGCTGTCTTCTGATTTTCTCTCTCCAGAGCCTTAAATTAACTGTGATGTTTATTCAGTTAAGTGGGGGCTTTGATTGGTTAGTCAGGACCCAGTTCTGTAGAGTCAGTGGAGTAAATTAGAGGACTACCAGAGTAAGAAATCCAGCAGTTGGGCCAATGACAAAATGACATATTTCTCTGGTTGAATTTCTTCCCTGTCAAACTGTCAGCCAACCTTCTGGTATTCACGGTGGAGTTTTTATCTTGGAAGAATGAGTGGACGCATGGGATGTTGTCTGCATCACAGCATGCTAGAGAAGATGTGATAATATGTCAGAGTATGCAGTGCTGCTGAGGTTTCGTATAAGGCGGTTTTTGGAAGAGAAGCCCTGAGCCCACAGAATGGCACCTGCAAGCATCAGTTTTCCCACACTCTGTCAGCAGTATCGGGACCTCTTTGCTTAACTCCCTTCTGGAGAGAAGAGGAAATATCCATTGCATTGTTCTCTATGGTAAGGAAACAAAGCTTATTGTGAAGCTGGTAACCAGGGTTCTTTGGCAGCTAAGTAGGAAATCGTACATGCCAGTAAAATGGGCATTTTATCGCTGGCATCGGTCCAGGATCCCTAGCTTGGCAGAACTCCCACTAAAGTCAAAGGAGTCTTGCCCGAGTAAATAAATTAAGAATTGTTTACCAAATCAGATGCCTTATTAAAACCCCATTGTAATGCTAAACAGGCGCAGAAAAGGAGAAGAGAGAGGGAAAGGAGCAGATGACTGATATTTCAAGTGGCTGCTGTGTCTTGCGGACTGTTGACTTTGGTCTCACCAGTTGTAAGAACACCTGATCTGTAATGATAAATGATAGGAACATTTGGGCAGGCAAGAAGTGAGGGTTGTCCTAAGCGTTGGTGCTTATATAAACTGGCCACAGCAACAGGAGACCTATCCACAACTGCTGAAAGAAGCAATTAGTGGTCACAACGTATGCAACTGTCACAGGAAAGTGTGTGCTTTATTTCTGAGCCCAAGTTTACACAGCCCAGGAGTTTACTCTGCATTATAACTTGTCTTTCCGATGGGTAAAGATCAACAACAAAGACTTATCCAAAGGGCTTCACAGCTCATGAGCTGAAGCTTTATTGACAGCTCTGCAGTTGTCCATGTTTAATGAGGCCTGATGAATTGGAAAAAGGAGGCCAAGGTGCTTTTTCTCGAAGCTGTGCCTGGCACCACTTTGCCAGATGTTTTAGTGAGGCAACTTAAAGAGTTTAAAGACATCGATTGTTTAGTAATTGCTTTCTTTGCATCCACTCTGAAAATAGTAAGCTCTTTATTTCACACTCAGCCCTGCCTACAGGGAGACAAATTTTCAGATCATGATTGAGTTATGATATTGATTAGAATCATTAAAGGCGATCTGAACAGTAACGGCGGCAGGAGGTCACATGGAGAGCAGCAGCGGTCACGTTGGCTGACAGGAGAGCTGAAGGCCCTCGCGCAGCTGTGGTGCCCAAGTACCTGAGCTAACCCTTCAGAGGCACTTGATGTCCTTCAAGTGGCATTTCATTGCTCTCTGTGTATGTACTCCAAAGTTCTTTGGCATTGTTCACTGTATGGATCTTTTCTTCTTTACACCTCTGTATTTGTCCCCTTTATTCTTGCTGTGCTGTACACAAAAGCTGCCTCTCAGATCTCGTACAGCAGAAGACGTGCTGATCTTCTCACTGCTTCCGATGCCACATTTCCAGTTAGGTTTTCCTGCCATTAGCCAGTTGGAAGCTTACTTCCCGGTGCCTGCTGTTCCTGTAATTCATCAAAGACTTAACTTTTAACAGCTTGTCTGTAGTATAGCCAAGGCCGAGCTGCTGATTCAAATCAGCCTGTTCATACTAGGCTGCTTTAACGGTACAGTGAATTGTAGGAGTCTGTTCTGTTGTATGAATCTTGTTTGTTATATAGCAAATTAGCTCAAGGTTTCTGAATGTCCCAGCTTCCCTTTGAAATAATTGGAGATGAAGAGGGTCAGCATCTCTCTGAAGCAGGCTCATGAAGAGGATGCTTTTGTCAGCGTTGGTCTGAAGCCATTGAAGCTTACTCCCCTGTCTGACTGATTAACAAACACGTCATTGGCACTCTGCTGCATTTAGCAGTATGTTTATAGGGTTTTCTCTGTTTGAGGGTGAAGTGAGAAAGCTTCCAACTGTAGCAGGCCATCGTCTTATTTTATTGTTTGTTAGAATGATTTTTAAACCTTATCAAGCTAAGGTCTGCATTTTCTGCCTCAAAAAGCAGTGATATTTTCCTCAAGGAGAGCATGGGAATGGTTAAAGAAGATTAAAGTCTTTTCTACATGCTTGAGGTTTTCTGATGTCTGGTGGGAATTGCCAATGAAGCTTCCTTCCGATTTCACACTGTCAGGCAAACGCAGAGTGAATGCAGGGTGACAACCCACTTGAAAATAATTATCCATTGCCCTGGCTGCAGAGGCATCCGTTACCCGATAGAGAAATGTGCTTTTACACACATGCACACGCAGACTAAATTATTTTTTTTAATCATTTTCTCCTTCCAGGGCTGAAAAACCTCATCCTGCTCGTTACCATCCGCATATGTATCTTTTGAAAGCACCTTCCTTTTTTAAAAGGGTTACATTTTAAATGCACTGATCTGGTGACTGACAGGATGCTCATAATGAAGGCTTTCCTTCTTCAGGGTTTATATTTGAAATATCTCCATTAGCACTTCCGTGGAGAGTGTGGGTTTAAGCTCTTGTTTTTAATAGATGTTCTTTGGATATATCTTTGAATGTAATAAATATTAACCATACCATAGGCTAGTAGTACGCAGATGTGGTTACAGTCCAAATAATGGTAATATCGGTGTAGCCCTCGCTGGGTAACACTGGCAAAACAATCCACTGCCATCCTCAGTGACTGAGGATGAAGTGGCACGAAGAAAGGGGCTCTGCTGGGGACAGCTGGCACAGTTGTACCTGGCTAGGGAGAACTTCATTTTCAGTGCCATCAGTGTGGGTCTCTTGAAATCCTATGTTTACTTTCAAGGCATTAAGTGTCAGAACCGTGTGCTGAGGTGCTTTTTGGTTTGCTTTGTGGTGTTCTTCTATTTCTGTATGACACAGTAGCTTACCGTGCTTACTCAGGTTGGCCAAAGTGAAGCCCACTGCTTTCATCTTTAATGCTTTGTTTACAGGGCATCTGAGAATAGGAACAACAAACTTCTATTCACCTATAGCTTTAGCAAGTAAAGGCTGTCAGCACTGCAGTTGTCACAGGGGGTGAAACCTCTCTCTGCAGGCTGCTCTGAAAGTCTGCTCAGCGTTTGGGGCTGCTGTGGGCAGTGGGCTTCTGGCTTTAGTGGGGAGCATGTCTGTTCATACTGTGGGACAGCAGAGTCTCTCAGGAGCTGTTTCGCCTGGAATCATTTATTTCTCTTCTCCTTTCACAGCCCTTTAATCCACGCCTTCTAACCATGCACTGTTGCTGAACTAAATTAACTGGTTTAGTGAAGACAGTATTCTCTATGTCAAACAAGTCTGTCTGGTCTGGATGTAGAAAACTGTAATTGAATTTACTGCATACACCCACAGAGGCTTTCAGAGAAGCACCATGCTGGGCAGATCGGTAATAAAAAAGGGTGATGTAAAACCAGTGATATTAAAACCTTTGTCGTAGCCATTTGAATGGAGTTCCCCAGCACAGCGCACCTGCACTCTGCCCTCAGATCTCAGGGCAGCTGTTCCTGTGGGCTTGGCCGCAGCCGGCAGGGCAGTGGCTGTGTGCCTGGCAGGCTGTGCCCGTCTGTCTGAGGGCTTGCAGCAGCAGCAGTCCCAGCACAGCTCTGTGGTACATGCAGTCTGTTGGGCAGGAGGCTCTGTCCTTTGGCTTGGTGGCTTGGCGGGGCTCACTGCGTGTGGTACCTTCCCTTTGCAGGTGAGGTTGGTCCCTGAGGGCAACTGTTCTGTAGTCTGAACGTGATTCTCGTGCAAATAATCAGGTGACAGTCACAGAAATGGCCTGTGCTGTATGGGTGCTCCCTCAGTCTTGCAGCATGAAGCAGGGCTCCTGTTTGAGCCTCCCCAGGCTCATCGCACCACCTGGGCCCTGCTCTGAGTCAGGGAAGCTCCTGCGGCCTGCCCGGAGAGACCTGTCATCCACAGAGATGGCACTGATAAGGTGGCACGGAGGTGTCTTGTGATCTGGCAGGAAGCAGGGAGCCGGTCAGGTGATGATTCCTATCTTTGTCAGGGATTTCGACAGCCTTGTGTCAGCCTTGCAGGGGCTTGCAGGAGGCCTCTGGCTGGGAGTGGGACCTGAGTGCCTCGTAGGATTGGAGGGAGGGGGAAATAGTGGTGGATGAAAAATGCAGCCTGAGACTGTAGTAAGGGTGCTAAAATGCATCAGTCCTTTTAGTACAAGTTAGTGCTTGTGCCATTAACTCCTTAAAAACTGTATTCTTCCTGAATGCTCGTTTGGCAGGGGGTATTGCCAGCCAGCCAGATCTGTCTGTCCGTCTGTAAAGAGACAAATAGATGCAAAGCCTATAGCTTATTGCAGCAAGAGAAAGCCAAACACAATCTGCATTGCACAATGCATTTAAGTAAATCTAATGGGAGGGTTGAGGAAGATAGCAAGATTAGCTTGACAAAGATTTGTTGCTGAACAGACTCTTCAGTTCCCCAAGCCCAGACACACTGAACTTGCTCCACCCCAGACCTTCCATTTGCTTCGTGGCTCAGCTGATTTTGATGGCTTTATTGTGAAGCAAGGTTTGTGGAGCTCTAAGAGGGAATAAAATGAAAAACCTCCATTCTCTCTGTTCCCCTGTGCCTGCTTGCAGTGCTGGTGGATGGGCAGCTGAAAGAGTTTGCTCTCAGCCACCCATGTCATACCCTGTCCTCTTTGTGATCCCCATGCCAGAACATGTCCCTCTCTGTATGTCCCTCATGCAGGTCCCTCTCAGTGCTGCTTTGCTGGTGCCTGCAGCCTCCCATGGCCACGAAAGGGTTTTCTTCTCCTCTGGCAGCAGCTCTGTTGTCAGAAACAAAGCAAATCCTGATCACTATTGAAGGAGCAGATACGCCCTGTGTTTCAACATCTGAAACCAGGCCCATCAATCTGAAACTGTTCCCCACTCCCAGTGCCAGCAGCTCCATTAACAACGATGCTCCAGAAAGAAAGGAAATTGCTTTTCCCCTCGCTGCCGTGTCAGCCCACCATTTGGAAACTCCCCCGCATCTTCCTTTTCATGCTGGAGGTGGTGCGCTCATCTCTGTGACCTGCAAGCATCTGCTTCCCTGGTTTTCCGCTTCGCTGCGTCTCTGTTTAGACACTGCTATGCCCTGTCCCACATACTAATTACTGACTTTTTGCTTCTGAGGAGCTTGATTCATTCTGGCACATTTTCCCACGTGAAACTGGACCTAGAGCCTTGGAAAATATCTTAATGGACACCGGAGTAAGTCTGAGATTAACCCCAAATCGGCTGCTGTGTCTGAGCTAACAGGCATGTCTTTAGGACCGTGAGCGTGGCAGCTCCCAGGGTGCAGAGCCTGGCCCTAGAGTGGTCCCAGCTGTGGGCAATGCAATAGCAGCAAGGTAACGCTCTGCGAGAAAAAGCTCTTTGCTTTTTCCTGTCTGAGTCTCATGATGTAGTAGCTGCTTTTTGTGTACTGGGGTTTTGTCCCTGGATGTCCTCAGCGTTGCTGGTGCATAGACCAAAATTGAGGCTTGCAGCCCAGTGGTGCAGCAGCAGGAGTCCCTGTTGCAGGGGCTGGGCTGTGGTCTGTCTGCTCATGGCAGTAAATCTGCCTTACAGCCCTGGTTAGCCCAGAGACCGTACTTCAAAGGTTTGGCAGGAAGGGAGGATTTCTCCCCTCTCAAAATGAATATATTAATTTTGTATTTGTGAAGTTGAGCACAGAGAAGCGATCCTTGCTCAGCTGCTCTTGCAGCAGAAGCTTTCATCTAGACACTGATGATAAGTAGTAGGTACATTTGACCTCTGTGTAATTTAAGACTTTTTCCTTACCTACGTGCCTCTCCCCAAATCCAAATACTGCATCCAGTTAACGTGTGTTATGGCCTGGCAGCTTCAAGCACGAGCCCAAGGATGTGATGTAGCCCTCAAAGCCTCCCCCTCTGCACTGTGCTCAGAGCTCAGTCTTCCTAGTAGCTGCTGCTGATGAACCCAGGCAGCCACAATTCCTCTTCACCACCATTACCTTTTGATGGCTTGACCTCTTTGCTGCTACACTTGAGTCACTTTATGGTTTCAGCAGAATTTCACTATTATTTATTCAGTTTCCAGTTAAGCCTGATGGGTGCATTTGTGCTTTTGGCATACGAGAGACTGAGATTAATTTATTTACGTGGTTAATCAAACTATTGCTGCTGCCTGGTTTTTGTTTTGTTTTGTTTTCCCAATTTCTTAACACTGAATGAATAATAAGAATGGAAAATCTGGAATGAAACTTGTAAGAACTTTCCTTCCTTTCTGGCAATAACACCTGCATTTAAAGCTCCAGCCGTGCATAACGCCTAAGGATTGCCATCTTCACTGCATTCTGGTTTGGATGGTTACATTTTGCATGCTTCATTCTCACCCTGTTCCATTTCTGTCGGGTACTGTATTTTACCGTGTGTCCTGTCCCATAGTATTGTGTGTGTAGTTCAGAGAGCCACTGTGCTCAGTCCCAGAAGGGGCAGTGTTTGATGGCTGCAGAGCTTTTTGTGTTGTATAAAATCCTTCATCCGTTTCACGGAGTTGCCAGGAATCATTCTTGTTAAATTTAAGGATAGAAGAATGTGTCTCACCTCAACTGTATTGAAATTAGATTAAGGATCACAGGATTAGCTCTTCTGCATTTTTAATGTACTTATCGGTTCGGGGCCTGTGGGGATTGAAGCATATAAATGAGGCTTGTGCCTGTGCCTGGGCTGTGGAGCAGCCGACCGTGCTGGGCTGGGCAGAGCAGCCATTTCCATTGCAGCGGGTCTCTGCCCCACACATGGCTCAGACCCTCTGGATGAGGAGCGTGGGGGACGTATCTCTGTGCTTCACTGCCCTCCTGCCCCATGCTGGAGCCAACCAGGTAGCGTTCCTAGAAGACGTGGCTCTTTGTCTCCTGCCCCGTGGTGTGAGAGCACTGGTACTGTGGGCTTCAGTATGTGCCGAGTGCCATCTGACATCAATTTGTGTGGGAATTATTGCAGTTCTGTTCCTAAGAAAAGTAATAATACTGGATGTTGAACAATTTCAGTGGGTGTCTGCCTGTGTGTAACGGGGGACGCTGAGAATCTCAAAGCAGTGGTTTGTGCATTTGGTGGTTTGCTCAGGAGATCATGAAAAATGAGTGTAAAATATACCAAATGAATGGTTAAGATTTCAAACCAAATATAAGTAACGCAAGTGAAAAATACAGCTCTTGTTCAGTTGTAGTGTGGGGCTTTCAGATTAATTCAGAACTGGAAAATACTGTTTCTTCATCAGATGAAGAGGTTACAAGTTGTCCTACTGGTTGATTTTCCATCTCCATTAAGAACGTGAAAAAGTAAAATTCTGCATTGTTTCTGCTGTTACTTCATTGGGATTGCCCACACAGGGCCATAAGTCTGAAGACAGTATATGACATCCCTGCAGCTAGTTATAATGTGGAATTTTTCTTCTTAGGTCCTCCATCCGCACCCCAGAACCTGATTTCCAACGTCAACGAGACGTCAGTGAACTTGGAGTGGAGCGCCCCACAGAACAAGGGAGGACGGGAGGACATCTCCTACAACGTGGTGTGCAAGCGCTGCGGGGCGGGGGAGCCCAGCCACTGCCGGTCCTGTGGCAGTGGTGTGCATTTCAGCCCCCAGCAGAACGGGCTGAAAACCACAAAGGTTTCCATCACTGACCTCCTGGCACACACCAACTACACCTTTGAGGTCTGGGCAGTGAATGGAGTGTCCAAGCACAACCCCAGCCAGGACCAAGCTGTGTCGGTCACTGTGACAACTAACCAAGCAGGTAGGAACCTAAATGCACTTTTGATTCCTGTCTCTTACCTGGTTTTAGGAAAGCTGTGGTTTCCATTGAATTCTGCATGAGAAAATGAACTCAAAGTACTCTAAGATGCAAAGCTGGGTCAAACCCTTATTTTCTGGGTTATTTAGATGGATAGTTTAAATTCTTTAGAGCTAGAAGAACTGAGGAGGGTTTGACTGGCGTAGCTGGTTGCAGAACTGTGCTGCAGCACACAGCGAGGACACTGGGAGGCATTCTGTGGAAGCAGAACAGCACAGCTGATGTGGAGGATGCAGAGGGGACAGAGCCAGGGCTGCTGAGCAGCTCAGCCCCTCCTTGGCAGACCCAGCACATGGGCGCAGGTGGGCACAGATGTGCCCATGCTGCTGTCGGAGGGCATGGCATAGCCTGGGGTGCACAGCGCTGCACTTCTGCTTCCTCCAGAAAGGGCTGGGTAAGATTCAGAAAGAGCGAGTAGGTGCTCACTTGCCTGCATGTTAGCTTTCCTCTCCCTGCAAAGTCAATTAGATTCTGCCCTATTATTAAATAAATACCTCTTTAACCTGCTGCTAACAACATTTCAATTGATCAGACCTGGCATTACTTGAGAAATCCTATATGTGCTTTCATCTTCCTGCTGGCTGATTTTTGCATTTCACTCATCTGGAAGAGTGAAATGCTCATTCTGTTTGTACCTGATTATTTCAGATACCCTAAGTGCTTCCAGTTTTTTCAGTTCCCTGTGCTTGACCTAACAAAGGTTGCAGCAGAACAGAGCTTAGCTTTGATGATCATTTACATGACTTTTTCCTTTAATTACCTGAGAATATTTCTTGTTTGCAGATAGCTAGGGTTTCAAGCGCAGGATCCCGGCTCAGTTTTTAATTTAATGAACAGAATTATGTACATTTGAATGTGACACTCTTCTATATGCAAATAAAATGTACAGACTGTGAGACCGGCTACAAGACTGTCAAACCTGTTATCTAATTGCTGGCAGCACCGTTTGCCTTCAAGTCCCACAAACGTTGCAGGCATTCAGTACCTCGGAGCATAGCTTATGGGGCTATGATTTATCTGTAGAGTTACGGAGTGAGAGACAATATGAATATTGTATATTCTGAGAATACTGGACTGTGTGTGCTGTGAATTCTGCTTCCTAGTAGAGGCACATGTAAAGTAGGTATGCGTAATGAAAACTCGCAAACCCAAGCTGTAGTCTGATGTGCTTCAGTATTAACCGTGAGAGGTGTGTTTAATTTCGCAGTTGCAAGCGAAATTGTCAGGTCCCAATTGAATCTCCTTTGAAAACGTGGTCCGTTTGTTTTGTTCTTTACATGTGCGGTTGACAGTACAATGGTACAGTGTGCCTTTTAAATCATAACCCAAAAATCAGAACTGTCATTTTGACTGGTGAAAAGACAGAGTCATAGGAGAAAGCTTTGGGAGAATGCTGTCATATGCTATATGAGAAGAAAGGGTTGGGAATGGCAGCAGGGACAGTGTTTTTGTACTGTGAATGCTTAGCGAAGAGTATTTCTGACTGATTTTGGCGTGCGTAAGGATTAGTGGATGCATATATGCATAAATGAGTGGCATCCATCTACCGTGTGAAAATTCCACCATCTTATGCTTTAATATGCAAACCGAGATCTGATTGAATATGCAAATAAGAATTGATTTTGTTTATTATCCATGAGTAGCAGTTTTTCACATCAGGAAATTTGTATTTTTGCCAACACTTCCAATTATAAAGCAGGCCCAGTCTATCAAATGCTTCAGAGGGCTGGAGAGAACTACTGGTATGTTTGAAAATTAACTCCAAGGTGCTCATTTTCTCCTGTACTTTGCACAACTTTGTCTATTCTTCTGCATAGAAGATCTAAATAGAAATCTGTGGTCTAAACCTATAGATGTCAGCTAAAATAAATAGTACTTGAGTATGCAAATAATCCCATTGATTTCAGTGAAACTACTTGCCCGAGTAAAGATTTGTAAGGTTGGGCCCTTGGGTTTTACAAGTACTGATCTGTTTAATCATCGTAAATGCGTGTCTTGGGTGCAGTAAAATTCCAGTGCCACTCATTTTCTTTCACTATATTTCATTATAAAGAAATCATGTCATGACAGAGCTCTGCCATAGACGCGTTTTTGATTTCACACCTTTCTCATACTAATGTAAAGCAACCTTGGTTTCATTGCAGGAATTTCTTATTTTAAGATGAGAGTCAAGCTCCTCTTTTCACAAAACTCTTCCTGTGTTTTGCTGATCAAAACAAAGCGACCAACACGGAAAATCTGTAAAGTGCTCTGTCACTCTTGCTGTCTGTGTGCTTTCCAACATTTGGTAGCAAAAATGATAACCACGTTAGCATGGTTCTGTAGATGGGAGCAGTGCTTTTGGGTCACGTCCTGGGGAATTTGCTGTCATTGTTTGCAGGAGGCGCATCTTAAATTCAGTAGGGATGATGAGCACGCAAAAGAGTAGGAGATGCTTCACCGGTCTCAAACTGACCTCCCAGATACACAACCATCCAATCTGCAACGAATATATTGAAATTTTAGAGCATAGTTTTTAACGTTAGCATCAGAAATCCCATTATATGTTCGCTTGCATTGGTGCCAGCCCCTAAGGAAGGTGTGCACTGGGAGGCGCAGAGAAAACAATAAGAAATCAGTTACCGGTGCATTCAGCACAACGCTGCAGAACCGTGTTGCAGTGACACAAAAGGTGCAGTTGAAAGGCACAGGTGTTTTTTTGTTTGCTTTTGCCATTTTACTCCTGGAGATAATGAAATGAGGCTGTTTACCTTCCACCTTTGTTTAGGAACTCTTTTCAGTTTCCAATACTGTAGAAAAATGTTTAAATGGAAATAAGCTTTTGCCATTCAAAGTGGGATCAAAAAGCGTTTGAAAAAGTATTTTTCCTGCTTCCTTTGAAAAGATTCTGGGTTTTGTGGCATTTAAAAAAACAAAAAAAGCCCACCAGAATTTAAATTTCAGGCTTAGAGCCAGATAAACATTTCTATCTCTAGGAGATAAGATGACATTTTAGGGATTTTTTAGTGGCGAATTCAGCTTGCTATTATACATGTTAGGTATAATAATAGTTTTGAGGTTTCTGAGATTGGAGCTGCCACTGCTCTTTTCCTGCATTAGATAAAAAAGTAATTAAAAAAGCAGAGGATGGAGCCCCGAGCTGTTGGAACTGGCAGCCAACACCTTCCCAGTGAGTACTGGGGAATACTGGTACCGAGAGGCCCTGCCAGAAGTGGTGACTTTTGTGCCTGGCTGTTTTTTGCTCAAACGAAGTCAGCATTTCGTCCACCCTTAAGAAATGTGAAACGATGCGTGGAGGAGATGCAGCCCGGCTCCTCCATACGGTGCTGCTCAGAGGCTGATTGCAGTGAGGAGCCCTACCAGGCAGCTGAGTGAACAGCTCAGAAATCTCAAGGCTCTTTTATTTTTTCCTTTTCACTAAGGATAATGCCCTGAAGCTGTTCAAAATTAAAAGTAAATCTCTCAATAGAGAGACCTTGTTCGCAGCTAGCTGGAAGCTTTTGTTTTTTTTTGAAGGGGCACTGAACACTTTGTGTGTTACTGAACAGCTGAGTGCCCAGGTGCCCCTCAGCCACGTTGGCTGTCCCATTGGGCTGTGTGCATGGCCGAGGGCTCGGGATTTGGGTCTGGGTTTGGTGAGAGACGGACTTGGTTCTTGCTCCTTTGCTTTCAGGAGTTAAATGCTTGATGTTTCTGAATAAACAGACTGCCTGGTGATTTGTTACCTTGTTAGGTACCTTGGGCTCAGTGCATTCTTAAGTGGACCATCTCAGCTAGGTGGAGAAGGATATGCCAATTAGGATGAAAAAAGCAGGCTAAGTAAATAAACTTACTCTTTCTCCCACAGCATCAGGCCAGCTATTTTCATACCGCCTGTGCTGAGGATCAAGGACTGATCTTAGGAATGTCTCAGGCTCCCTGTCCCATTTTTCCCTTTATGTGCTCACCTTCCTCCTGCCTCCTTTGTCTCTGACCCCCACATGTGCTTGTCTAGCTGTCTGTCGCCTGTCCCCTCTCCATCTCACAGCAGAGCGGTGTGGCCCGTGTGCTGCCATCCTTCCCCCCCCCCCCCCCCATGGGGTGCTCTTGGGTGCCCTAGGAGCCCAGTCCTGCTCCCAGGCAGGAACAAAAGTGGGTCATGGTGCCACCTGGAGCACTGCTGGGAGTGCCTGCCTGGATGGAAGGTTCTCCTGGGACAGCCAAACCGTGGTGAACCCAAAATACTGATGTTCAGTGCAGGGAAGAAAATGATCAGCTGCTACTCAGGTTTATTTGGCTTTTTATGTCATTTTGTTTGTTTGTGTTTTTAATTCCATTAGTAAAAAGAAAAAAATCAGAAATCCCTGCAGGCTGCTCGTGTTGTAGGTTAGAATGGAAGGTGGAAGAAATGGGAGCCGCTTGTTTTCTGATAGCTCGTGGGTTCTACTGGACTTGCTAACAGGGGAATATATTCCCATTTTGTATTTCAGTGGGTCTCCTTTGAAAGCCCACGTTTCCTTTCAAATGTTGATTAGCATTCCTCACATGTTGTGCTGAACAGCACGGGAAAACGCATATAGGGTCTTACATTCTGCCAGTGTGGCTCAGCCCGTGCAGAACTGAATCTGCAGTCAGTAAAAATTCATGGCCGTGCATTGCCCTTGGTCAGTGCGCACTGCATATATCGACTAAGTAATAGTTGCTCAGACAGATCAAAAGCAAAACATGCCAAAGCCAGTAAACCTAGGCTTTCGGTATTTTCTTTTTAATATTCTCCTTTCCTGGATATTTATAACTATCTATAAAGAATCGCTCTGTAGCAGAACATCAAAAGACATTGTTAATTAGATTTCAATTGCAGAATTTTCTTTATGTGGCAGCATGAATACCCTCAGACTACTTCTAGCGAATAAAATTAACAGATGCTCTGAAGATTGACATTGCCCTTCCCAGGACCTGCAGAGGCTCTGGGCGCGTGGGCTGCCCAGCTTCTGCTTCCCACCATTTCCAGTCAGTGGTTCCCTGCAGCCGAAGGATACACAGAGCCCATTCCAGGGGCCTGTCTGCAGGCACGGACCGGCAGGAAGCTTGTGCTGCTACCTGGGTGTGTGTGAGTGCTCACAGCTCTCTGCCCCCACACCCTGTGTCCCCTTATTTAAAAATAAGCTCTCGGCAAGCAGCTGGGTGTGGGCCAGATGTCCAGAGCACGGGATGTGCTTCGTACTTCTGGCTGCTGAGGGTTTATTTATGCAGAATGGCCGTCTAATGGAAAACGGGAGTTGCGAAGGGGTGTTTTTATGTTGCTTTAAGGTGTTTGTACTGAGGGTGATGGATCAGCAGTCTCCTTGTTCCTCAAATGGAGCCGTGTCAAGCGTGAATTCAATAGGGAAAGAGATTCAAAACTGGTAAGCAGGGGTGATATGTGAGCGTGACACTCCGAGTGATTTGTTGCAGCATCTTGCAGAATTCCAGGCTAATTGTATGCAACTTTCTCATTTTGAATCTAAACCAGTGTGGTTTCTAAGGCTTTGCACTTATCTGCTAGACATAATTAGCAACCCCTCCCCTCGTTTTTCAAGCAGAAGGGCTGGGACAAGTTGTCAGCTGCTGTGGGGTTCCACCTGCCTCGTCCGTCCTCGCCTGGCTTCTCCAGGGAATTTGGCTCCCGCTGTGGAGATTTGCATCGGAGGGAGTTACCACAAGGACTTCTGAAGCAAACCAAGTAATGTCTTCTGGGAAACCACAGGCCTTTCAAATAGAAATGTGATGGGAGATCCATGGAGATAAGTGATCCCAGCATAAGAAATTTGGGAATTGTATGGAAGCAAACAGTCAGAAGGCTTTTAGGTTGGCAGATTTCAGTGCTTACTGTGAGATTCCTTAGTGTCCCTGGGATGTCCGCTGCCGGCTGTTTCAGTTTTCTTCCCTGCACCTTTAATTCTGTGTGTAAGATGATGTGTCTGTGTAAGGGGCTTCTCCAAGCTGACAGATGCAAGTGGGAGTTTCGTATTAACAGCTCTGTTCTTGCACAGGCTTTAACTGATGGCCTGTAATAAATGTGCAGTTGTAGGTATATGTGCTGCCGTCTTCAAAACAAAACCGGGAAAACTATTGTTGGGAGGGATTAAATTATTGTTTTAAGGTAACTGCAGCTTTCCACAAAGAAAGAATAATTAAAAGAATGATTGCCTGCTTTGCTGGCAAAGCCGTCTGCACCACCCATTTCCATGAATTTGTATTCAAGGTGGGGGATACAAGTCTCGGTCGGAAGAGGAAAAAAAAAAGTGCTTTCTAAAGATCCTTAGTAAATAACCAGCTTCAGGGTTCAGTGAGCAGCTCAGACAAGTTGTGTGTCAGGTAGCGCCAAGAAGTAATTGCAGCATTTAAATAAAGGTTTGGTCACACTGTTGAAAGGATCTCATGTTTGCTGTGCAAAGCGGGGGTTGCTCCATATCCACCTTAGGAAAAAGGTGTTTAATTTCAGGACTGGTTGGCATTGACCATATTTATAATTACAGAAATTTACTTTCAAAGGCATCAAATTCAGTTCTCAGTTACGGAGGTACAGATGAACAGCTGGTAAATGGTGAGGGCTGAAGGTGTGGTCCTGGAGCTCTCATTTGCTCCGCAGTGTTTAGCTGCTTGTTTCCTTCCACCAGCAGCTTGCTAACCTTGCATCCTGTCTGAGCGCGTCCCTTAAGCAGTTTGCAGGGAAATATTTTGATGTGGAAGGAGACCTGGCCCAAGAGTATGTGTGGCTACCAAATGTTTAGCTGGGCTTCTGAATTTTCTAGGTGCTTTTGCAGCTGACTAAATGAATGGGAAAACGGCCAGAAAGACAGCAGAGTCCAGTCTGCAGTTGAGCAACAAGAAAAGGCTCCAGAGAACTTTATCAAAGCTTCCATTAACCCCCCGCTGATGTCCTCAAACAGGATTTTTTTGAGAGAGTGGAAATACAAAAGCCGGGCTGCACAACTGCCCCTGTGTGTCCATTCAAAGGCTTTAAATCCGCACAGTTACTAATTAAAATGCCATGCAGAGCAGCACAAATAAACACAGCCAGTCCCCGAGTCCCAAAGTTTCTGCCCTGGCTTGGTTTGAAGGGCAGGACGCTGAGCTGACCTGGCAGAGATGGGCAGTGCAGCCCTGCATGGTGTAGATATTCTGTCCTTGCATGAGGAGGTGCAAAAAGTGTGTCAAGCCCATCCATATGCATGAAATGCTATTCCCAGAACGCCATCCCAAGGCAGACTGCTATTTTTTTAATTTATTTTTTGCACAGCATTGTGTTGAACCATGAGGACTAAATAGAGCTGTGGCATGTCCGCTGGATCTCTATAATCATGTTTGCCAGGCTTTGGAGGACATCAAAATGCTGAGCACACGAGTGAATACCGCTCCTTTCATAGAGAAACGTCACTTCAGATTTAGCCCCACGTGTGAACTGGCATGCAGGGAGCACTTTATTATCGTGGCAAGGCTCCAGTGGGCTTCCCCTCCCAAACAAAGCAGGCAAACGCAGAGCCTCTCTCTGCCGCTACTGGAAGGATTTCATGGCGTCGTCTTAGATTAACGTAATCTGCCTTCATTACTAAATTCGGGAACAGGGATCCCAGCAGCCTTAGCAGGGTGCTGGACAGCAGGCTGAGGGTCTATGAAAGCTGTGATTTCTAATCGGATGGTGAAAGAAATTAGAATGTTTTTAGTTTTTTTAGTATAGCTTAGAAGTGTGTAGGAAGCTGCGGCATCTGTATTTTATGCCCTTGGTCATTTACATTTTAAGCTTTCCCGTATGGAAAAGTCCTACTGAACTCAAAAGGAAATTCTAACATTTGTCTCAGTTCTCTGAGCTCTTCCATTAGGATTTATTAGGATTTTTATCCCTGCTATTGAATTCTATTACTCAGTCTTAAAAAGAAGATTGACTGATTCTGATTTTTTATTAAATACTTTTACAGTTCGATAAAATCTCTTTGGTTTTGTCTACATTAAAATCCACTGAAAGTATCCACGGATTATTACAGAGAGGAAAAATAACAGCACCAAAAAACCCTCTTACAATTATAATAGGCTTTGGATATAAATGTCTTCCAGTTCTGTAGATTTTTGAAGACTAAAAGGAAAGCGCTGAAGCTTTTAATTAGCTGTCTATTATTTTTAATTTTCTATGTGCCATTAAATGGCCCCATCAATAAATAATAGAATGAGGCAGTTTCGACTAAGTGAAATCAGAAGGAATAGTGGGCTGGAAAAGGTACCTCCTGTATGAATGGAGTTCTGAGCGTTGTCCATTTATTTTAGCAAACAAATAAAGGCATGATCTCAAGACAGCCCACTCCAACGGCTCCCTGGGAAGATTGCACTTGTCTAGATAACATAGTGCGTTCTTTAAATCTGTCCTCTGAATCAGCCTCCATTTATCTTTCTTAGCATAAAGGGGGATGTGGATGGAATGGCTGCACCCTTCCCTCTCGTTTATCAGGATACTGTTTGCGCACATAAATAAGGCAGGAAGCAAGAGGGACATGCAGGCAGCTCAGAGCTCTGTTCTGCCGGCTGAGCTGCCCCATGTGGGCATGGGGGGCTGCATCTGCAACAAATATGAAAGTGAACTGATGGTAAAAGTGAACCGAAAAGAGCTTTGAGTGCTGTCAGAAGAAATGACTTTGAATTGAAGGTTTTGAATGAAAGTTGTGTTCTTCATTGCAATCCCCATTGGCTGCAGCCCATAAGCACCCCAGGAGGGCTGCTGCAGGAGTGCAGGGGCTCCTCTCTCTGGGAACTGTGGTGCTCCTGGGGTCCCCCTTCTGTGCTGTGAGTTTGACAGTCAGCGAAGGACATGCAGCCCTCAATGCGATGGCTGAGCTGATGTGGGACTGTTGCTTTCCCAGGCTTTGGTTCGCTCAGCATTGCAGATCAGTTCTCGTCCAGGAATTGAACAGAGCAGGGTTCTTTGTTCAGCCTCGATCTTCACAACCTTCCCAGGTTGATTTTTTTACTGGTTTATTTTATTCCCAGGATTTGTAATGGCACTTGCACTGCACAGGAAGTTCTAATGACCACAGTTACTCCGTTTAGGGTTTTGCTAATTGAAACACCTACTGAATGAATAACGTGCAGGTTTTCAGTATCTAGCATAAAACCAAAATAACGAAACCCCTGTGAGAGTTTAATTATGTGCCACCTATGATGTCATCAGTTACTGACACCACGAGCTAAGATTTGGATTTCAAGGTTTGTGTGTTTTTGGGAAGCTGAAGGCCCAGTTTGTCCCTCATCTGTTTTTTCTTTTTTTCCCTAACGATGAACTTGGGGTACCTTTGGTTTCCAGCAGCACTGTGTGCAGAATGCAGTTCTCTTTCTCTTCAGCTCTGTTTATGGTGTTTAATTTCCTGAGAAGTCTTCACCTTGCAGTGAAGGAAGATGCATTCAGTTCAGTTCTGGTGAATGTATCTGTGAGAAGAGCAGAGAGTATGAAAGCCCAACAGAATTTGTGTGCTGCTCTCATCTTTACTTCCACTCAAGACGAGGATCATTGACAGGGTACCCTAGGACCGTGGGTGTCCAGGTGCTGTCAGAGCAGCATCCTCCACAAAGGACACCGGGCTCACTTTCTGTGAGCCCACAAGACATGAACTTGCAGGCTCAGGAGAGCACATTTGCAACCCAGCCCGCAGGTGCTGCTGGAGCCCATCACAGTGTATCACAGTGGGAGCAAAGTGCTCACACTTCTCTTCTGTCTCCATGACTCTTGGCATTTTGATGGCGGGTGATTGATCTGAGAAACCCAATTGGCAAATTCTAACTGCTATTACTGTAGCATTTCAGAAGCCAGGATGAGATAATGTGGCCAAATCTATCTATTAAAATAGCAAATGCTGCTTTGGGAAAATGAGTCATAACATTTATTTATTTATTTTGTTGGGAAGATGCTTCAGTATTTCCAAAGCATGTAAAAGTGATGGGGCAGAGGCTTTTATTTGTCTGAATTTCAAAGAAGCTTTTAAGCAATTCTATACAGAATCTAATATTCTCCCTATGTGGAGAATGAGTGATGAAGGACGTTATTTAACATGTATGTATCATCTAGATATCTGTGCTTAAGTAAAATGTAACCGTGTGAGACTGAAAGAGAACAATGTTAAGATGTGTTGCCTTGGGTAGTGAGCCCCACATTTGCCTCTTCATGGCTCATACCTGGTGGCTTGGTGTGAGGGTGAAAAAGGAGCAGCGAGCAGGAGTGGGTTCTGTCAACAGGTATAGGCATGAAGTGTCAGATGATAGCTGTCCTTCACCATGTGAAGGGAAGGATTGCCCCTTTGGGATACTGATAAGAGCAGAGTCAATATGCTCACTATTGTTTCATTGATTGTTGATGCATTATTACATGAGGTTGAACAGCTGCACAAGCAAAGAGATTTGTGGGGCAGAGAAGCAGAAGGGAAATTCATTGATCCTGCAGACTTCAAGAACGGCATTTCCTCTCTCGTCAATTAGCTCTTCAAGCATATGCAGACATGTCCCAGCTTCTCTGTGGGCAGAAGGATTGGAGAAAGAGAAGGAGTAGCTGGGTGTTTGCTTGACTGGAAGAATGGCTTAGGGAACAGGACATGGGCATCAGGTAGGGGCTTTTCATGCGTCCTTGCTTTGATTTGGTAGCTTTTATTTCCCTCTGAAAGGAGCTGGGGAAGGAGTTTGGTTTGTCCTGGCAGCTCAACAGGTCCCCATCCCACCCGGGAGCACAGGGGGAGCACAGGCTGCTGCTGTGGGGAGGGTGGGATTCACTCCCGGGGCTGCTGCTCTTCTGTGGGCAGCAGCAAATGATGTGGGTGAGATGGAACTGCCCTGGGGATGCAAGTGGTTAGATTGTACCAGACCAGGTGTTTTGAGAGGCTGGGGAATGCCCTGCTTCCAACATCATGATCTATTTTAATGACTAGAGGTTACTGGCTCCTGTTTCTTGCTCTGGTTCCTGCAGAGTTGTGCTCTGTCCCAGCATCAGGTGTTCCTGCAGGTGTTGGCTGGACCAGCGCCTGGGAGGTAACAGAGTAATTCCCAGCAGTTTTCAGCCCTGACTGGAGTCACAGGACCCTGCTTACAAGTGTGTGCCTGATTCAGGTCCTAAAGGAGGGCTCTGAGAACTCCAACAATCTGATGGAGCTGTGTGGCCCCTTCTCTCCACTGCTCTCAATCTGCTGTAGTGCAGCAGAGCATCCCTGTTAGCTTCTTGAGGCTACAGAGTTTATTTTTGTTTATCCTGGGTCAGATTCTGACCTCAGCTGGAGGGAAGAGTTACGGCAGCATGACCTGCTTTGTGACCAGAGGCTCTAAACCTGCTCAGGTCAGAAAGCTGCTGACTAATTCCGAATCTTAACAAATTGCTTATAGCAGTAGAATTCCTTAATCTACAGCACAAAGTACGTTCACCTTTCTTGTGTTAATCATTATAGTTTAAACGTTTAGAAATGCTGCTGATTTTTAAGTGATTGTAATGTTCAGGCAGATTTTTATAAATTGCTTTCCACTGGAAGCCTTGTTTTCCTGTTTGTTTTAAACTGGCATTCATACATACAGGAAATGCACACACAGTATTCTGCCATGTTTCTGTTGGCAACTATTAAGTTATCCTTGTCAGAACATGCCAACAGGATTTCTTAGCAAGCTAGCAGGAAGAAAACAAGCAGTTCTCAGACTAAACAGACCCCGTGCCTGAGATGCAATACAGATCTCTTGCTAAATGTTATGTAGATTTTGTAGTCTTCTGGTTGAAAGCAATCACTGGGATTGTGGGTTGCAGATTCAGATCTCTGGAGTTACTCCAGACCTGCATTGCATTAACAGACATCATGATTTGGCCGTCACGGTTGGAGGACCAGCACCTGAAAACATATTGGTGCCAAGAGCTGGTCCCCAGGAGGGAGCAGCCAGGGCAAGGCATCTCCTGGTTGTACAAAGTCTTCATCACCCTCTTCTCAGTGCAGTTTCTGATGTGATCCATAGGGAACTGTGGTAAGCCCTCAGCTCCTGTAATGGGTTTGATCAAAATGAGAGCAGTTCTGGTGCTAAAACAGAAAATAGCCAGGTTCTTTATGGGTCCTCAGCAGTTGCTTCGTGCCTCCAAGAACTGAAGCTGGAGTAGGACGGTAAATATACAGCACTCTAGTAATTCTCAACTACTGCTATTTGTTGCTGCTAACAGCTGGGGTTTTTCTGCAAGCTTTTGATTTGATGCAAGTCAGAGCCAGCTTTTGTGGTTTGGCAAGATTTACAGTGCAGGTTCTTTTGGGAGAGGCAAGAAATGAAAACTTTAAAACAGAGGAAATATTTAAAACATAGTAATGCAGTGTTAACGGTCTTTAAAATCTCATTTTCTAGCCCCTTCCTTTATGAACACATCATTATAAGCATAAGTGATGTGGACTGGTCCCTAAGTCTGAGAGCTTGTCACTTGTTTTCCTTAGAGCTCAAAGGTTCTGTGTGGTGGAGACTGAAAGAAAGAAAAGACGTGTATTGAGATGAAGATGTTGTAGGGGAGAGTCCTGCAGCTGAGCTGGTTCTTTTCCTGAGCAGCATTATGTCTATACCAAAGAAGGTTTGGCTGCAGAAATACAGAAGGACTAAGGAAAGAGGCCGAGCTCAGCTGTCACATCGCTTCATGTTTTGGCAGCCAAGGCTGTCAGATGTGGGTGAATAACCTTGGGCATTTTTCTCCAATGGTGCAGACTTAAAGTCTGTGCTCTAAGTACCAAGGCTTGGAAGGGCTGGCCCGACTCCTGGCCTGTCCCTGTCTGCAGGCTGGGAGCGGTTCCTTGCCGGTCGTCATTCCTTGGGGAGGGAGAGGCAGGCTCTGGGAAGACAGAGGGCTAGGGAAAGCCTTGGGAGGCTTCCAGTGGCTCAGTTGAGCAATCAGAATTCTGGGTCCTTTTCCAAGTCCTATCCTGGCCCAGTTATCACTTGTACAAATGTTTGCTCCACGTATGTACTGAGATTAATGAACAAAATTGCGATACATACACAGTTCATTTCTAAAGTGCACATCCAGCCTGCAGTCGTGCTGGACCCCAGAGAGATGTGTAGCTGTTATCCCAAGCAGCGAGGTACAGTGCCAGGTTCCAGCTCAGTTCCTCAGATGTGCGGAGGCATCTAAAGCTTGTTGTGTGCAAACAGGTTCACAAGTGTGAAAACCTTTCAAGTGCTCATCCTTATGTTCATATATGGGTTACTTATAAGCTATACATATGTTTGGAAATGTGGTCGTGGTAGAAAGTGTTCACCACTGTTTGCAAGTGGGTTGGTGGGGTGAGCTGCCTGGGCACGGGTAGGAAGCAGGACTGTGGTTTTGAGAAGGAGCGGAGCTGCTTTCTTTGTCATTTTACTTCTCAGAAAGGGTGGTCAGGCACTGGAATGGACTGCCCAGGGAGGTGGTGGAGTCACTGACCCTGGGGGTGTTCAAGGAACAATTGGATGTTGTGTTGAGGGACCTGGTTTAGTGGGAGCTATTGGTAATAGGTGAATGGTTGGACTGGATGATCTTTTAGGTCTTTTCCAACCTTGGTGATTCTATGATTCTATGGTTCTGTGATTTAGGCTGGTAGCTGAGAAGGGCTGGATGCTTTTGCCTACATTTGATTTAAAGCCACTGTGGCAGTTGGGAGAATAAGTGGCTCCCTACAAGAAAAGAAGTATCAGAATCTGGCCTGGAGAACATGGCCTTTAGAAGTGATTAAAAACATATTTGATTCTCTGTGCTGTATATCCTTTTCCTGCTGTGAGATTATTTGGTAATATAATTTAGAAAATGCCATGCAGAAAACCCACAGTATTGCAAAGTAAATATTTGAAGAGAAAACACAGAATGTGCCAGGTTTCCTTAAACGTTTTGTTCCAATTAGTACCAGATCTTTTATTTTCTTGTTTTGATTTCTAAGAGGACTTTTCTTCAGTGTTGGATTCTCAGAAATCTATTTTTTTTTCTTATTTCTTTTTTCTTTTTTTTTTTTTTTTAAGTAATTAATAATGGAGCAGGCTTTTAGTATCTACCCTGGAAGGTAAAAACCCTTAATCACAGTAACATCATTAGTGCTTTCAAGCATTTAATTTTGATGCTTGACAAAGCGCATGGCCATTGATAAGAACAAATAAGTGTTGTTGTGTGCAATTGAGGGAAAAAGGAAAAGCATGAAAACCCCTAAGCTTCAAGTAATTAAATTTAAATATGTTATTTGAATTTAGCTGAGATAATGTACAAACTGTGGGTATATTTTTCAATCAGTGAGAGACCCCTTGAGTAAACATGATCCATTTAAATTCAAATCATGGGGAGTGGAAAGTAAACCCTGCTGTGGTTAAGAAAGCATCTTCACTAGAAGACTGGGCATTGTGTATCTGTGATGTGCAAGCACTCGTGTTCTGTGTAGTTTCATAAAGGGCTGCGTTCACTCATGGGTGCCTACATGCCAGAGACTCTGTCGCATCTATTTATTCATTTATTTAGTTAGTTGTCTCTCCTCTCCCACCCCTCCCCCCGGCCCTTAATTTGAACCGGTAATGAAAAACTGACATAGCCATTTCCATCCTTTAAAGTGCCTCAAAAATGGTTATAATTCATCACTTGTTAGCCTTGGGATATGACTTTATGGCATTTGGGTGAAGTTTTTGCAGTACATCTGTGCCTCTTTCTCTCTCTGTAGGCCACAAGCTCAGAACTGCAGTAATAAAACTACTGGTAGGTGTTTAATGGCAGGTTATTGAGGAAGTAGATAAAAGAAAATTGCAACATTCACATCAGT
The DNA here is from genome assembly GCF_039878825.1 of Excalfactoria chinensis. Taxonomy (NCBI): domain Eukaryota; kingdom Metazoa; phylum Chordata; class Aves; order Galliformes; family Phasianidae; genus Excalfactoria; species Excalfactoria chinensis. Next base: position 4,277,637 of record NC_092833.1, on the reverse strand, counting down.
AGGGAGTGGAGTTTTTTGAGGGAGAGGAACTGCTGAGCTTTGAACTAAGAAAGTTATACTCTCTGCTTTTGTTCAAGGGGACCCCTTTGGAATACCAAGATGCCTCGTCATTCTTCCCTGGGGAGTGGGCTGCTCTGGTGGCACTGCTGTGCCGGGTCTGCTGCCTGCACATGGGGTGGAATAATTTGCTGTTATAAGCAGTGATGGTTTAGAAACAAAGTTTTGCTAAGTATTCCTTTTCAAGTACCAGGAGTGGGGAAGAAGTGCAAAAGATGAAAGGCAAAGAGGTCTTCTGTTCTGAAGGGAGAACTATTATGGGATGATATTGTCCCAGGAGGCCTGTCTTGTGATGGGGCCTTCTACTGACTGGCCATCTGATGGATCATGGAAAACACACAAATAAACTTGATGTGCAAGGCTATTTGGAGAACCTAAGGTTGGAAAAGGAGGGTTTTATCCATGTGGTGAGATAACTGTAGTAACTGTGGTCACTCAGCCCAGTTACTCAAGATCCTGTAGGATAGACCAGTATAGGTCTGTACTGCAGAAATGCTGACAACTTCGTAGATGACCTCCTATCACATGGGTCCTTTGTCCCATAGTTGGACTTCAACACTGAGGATTTCTGCAGTGAATAGAGAGTCAGGATATACAGCCAAAACAAAAACTGGGAAGGAAATTGGTCATCAGCAGAGACAGAAAAAATAGATTTAAAATAGGATAAAGTTGCATAATGATTAATATTTGACAGATGCAAAGGACAGGAAGGTGAAAGTAGGGCTGTTCTTACAATTCTAATAGTGAGAATTAAGAAAAGAATTGATGTACAAGTTTTTTCCTGTCTTGGAGGCCAGAAGCATGTTTATTGCTGTATGGAGTAGAGCCTAACATCAGTTGTACATTCTTGAGAGATATGAGGAAGCACATTTGAAACTGTTTAAAACTGATCATCTTCCCCCAGGAGTGGAAGTTAATATATACACTAGTGTAGTAAACGGCCATTTTACAACAGAGAAGAAACGTGTTTTCATACAGCACTTACCAGCCCAATATTGAAGGACTCAGTAAATTCCAATCTAAAAGCCTTCAGAAATGGAATGGAAAACTGAGGAGGGAGGGTAAAGAAGACGATGAAGGAAGGAAAGAGAACTTTCTGTTTGCAAATCTTGAGATCAGAATGGCATAAGTGAAAGATTCTCGGTAAAAAGAATTGCCTGTCTGCCCTGCATGAGGCGCAGATTAACTAAGCAGATTGCTCTCTGGTTGGTTTATCAGTAATGTCATGTGTGGTGTAGGGTAACAACTCTGATTTCTAATTTATTAGCTGAGTGGCATTCTTGCTGCAAGGGGGAAAAAAAAGTCCTCTGCTGAAGAACTGTGAGGTTATTAAGGAGGTTTGCAGTCATGCCACAGATACAACTTGATGGAGCACACCTGGATCCTCCCTGTTGGCTGTGTTTATAGTCTCCTCTGTCAGCCTGTGTTTGCCTTTGCGTGTGAGAGACAGACAAGGAAAAAGAGAGAAAGGTTCTGGAGGCATTTCTAACAGAGATGCCAAACTGTCAAATAGTAAATCAGGAAGCAGCTCCCTGATGGTTTCACATCAAGAGGAGACACCCTTTTGTGACTTTGTGGCGTCTGCTGGTTATTTTCACTTCCATCAGAACTGTCTGATATGGTCAAGTAGGTTTGAGGCTTTCAACATTCAATTTTCCTTTCATTTATTGTGACTGTTTTATTTATTTGTCTTTCTCGATAGTTTTCAAGGATATGTGTTTCAAGGATACTTTTTTCCCTCTTTAAGGCTTTCACGGCTTGTCGTCCCGAAGTTTGGGGTAGAAAAAGAAACAAAAAGAAAGGGAAAATTAAAGGAAAAAAAAAAAAAGAAGAGCTATATGTCTCCAGGATCAGGAGACAAAAGAAGAAATGTATTCCATTTAGGAAGACCCCTAATCTCTAGTTGTACAGGACAGCTTTGTTAGATAAGATTAAAAATTTCATGAATGTCCTTCCTTATCCCTGGAGACTCTGCCATTTATACCAGCTATTGTCAGCATCAAAAGAGCTTGATAACAGCTGGCCAGAGACGTGACCACACAGCAACACAACAGCAAGAGAGGGGCGGCCGGGTTCATAAATCTTCAGGAAACCTGTTCCCCCAGCACAGCCGTGAGCCTGCTGCTATCACAGTCAAAGGGGAGACTGCATTGTCCTCCCACCAGTCAAAAACCTGAACTTCAGTGTTAGCGGGGGCTCTATTGAAAGTGCGGGGTGCACAGCGAGATGTTTTCCATTATCATCTTTGTTGCAGCCCTTCTTACTGCACGCAGATACAGTTTAAAGGATCTTTGAGTAAAGCTTGCTGATAAGTAGAGTTTTCCCAGAAATCACACAGCCCTTATCCTTGCCAGTGCCATCCTGCTTTTTTTTATCCATCACATTCCATGTCACACGAGGCAGGGCCAGTTTCAGGCATGGGGAACTGATCTCTGGTATCTTCTGACAGAGAAGGGATTGATCAGAGCCAAAATCTGGCCCTGGTCTGTGGACACTGTGCACAAACAAGGGCATAAGCAGGGCAAATCGGGAAGCACAGTTTGGTCCAGACTCTTGAAAGATGAGTTCCGTGGTTTTCATGGGAGGGTCTAAATTCATGTATGTTCAGCTTCATTCTGGCTTTACTTCATTCAGAGGCAAAATTTTCTCAGCTTTAGAGATTAGTCATTCAGAAATTTCATAGTTGCTGTAGAGCAAATAGCTGATCAAGGAACACCAGTTACTTTCAGGAGATAGAAGAGAATCACTGTGGACCAGAACATGAAGACAAGTCTATGCACTGTGCCTAGCAAAGGTTAAAAAAAAAGAAGGCAGGATCTGTTAGTGTCTTTTACTCTCTTGTGGAGGTTTGTAACTACCTGCCACAAACATTATGCTGCGTAGGAAACTGTAGTCTTAGTGCAAAGCTTACCTGTCTAGTATCACTCAGAATCCAAGAGCAAGCTGTATTAGAAAGGAATTAAATGCAGTTCTGTTGGAGAAAACAATGCTTAATACTTCCAACTCCCACACAAGAAAAACAAGAACAGTTTCTGAAAGAGATTATGTTGCAATTAAAAAAAAAAAAAAGCCTCATGAAAACTAAATTATCACTTTTGTTTTCTCTCTCTCTTTTTTTTTTTTTTCCCTTGTCAGCACCATCCCCAATTGCATTGATCCAGGCTAAAGAGATAACGAGGCACAGCGTTGCCTTGGCCTGGCTGGAACCTGACAGGCCAAACGGAGTCATCCTGGAGTACGAAGTCAAATACTATGAAAAGGTACCGTTAAAAAAAACAAGCCAGACAAACAAGGAGCTCTATTTGGGTTTGGGGAGAACTTTTTACTTTGTTCGGTTTCAGATTTATTTCCAGGTAGAATTCCATTATTTGAAACCAAATAGATTCAGTTTAATAACATTCAATTAAGGATTTCATGCACTTGAATGGTTGCTTGACATAATAAGACTCATCGACTGTTCCAGCTGTATGACATGAGTTTATTTTGTTATTTTTTCTTACCTAGGAACGGAGCTTTTGTGGCAAGCGTATTTATAATGAGAATCAATAATGTTGGGCAGAAGTGAGACATTAGTTTTACATCATAGACAGAAGTATAATAATGAAGCATATAAGACAGTAATAATAATACGATCTGTTTGCCAATAGCTTCTGCCTAGAGTGATGGTGTGGGCTGGATGGCTTTTAATAGAGAATAAGGAAAGAAAATTACATTCTTCATACTTTCCATGTTAGAGGGAGATGTTATTCCTACAAATAACTTCTCAACTGTGGAACTATGAAAAGAGCTATTTTCTTTGAAGGTCCTTTGCAAAAATGAACAATTTCCTGCTCTTGCTCGCATGCTTTCTTTCTCACACACATGCATACTTTAATTTTTTTTTTAATGCAGGTAATCACTTACTTGCCTCCCTAACACAAACAGAAGAAGGCAACTGATTTTCAGAGAAGCTAAATCAATGCATTTTTGATGGATTTTCCAGACGAAAATGAAATAATTTTCAAGATTGGGTTTTCTGGAAGACATTTTCTGAGCCTGTTTTCTTTCTTTCTTTTTTTTTTCTTTAATATAATATCAGTTTTTTATACGGCTTCTGGCTTGTAGGAAGAAAAATAGAGTGCCAATGAATAAAATGTTTGCTCATCAGGAGGCTCATATTTGAAGGCTTGGCTGTTTTCCAAAGGATTTCATTGTGTGATTTCTTAAGTAATCAGTGATATATGAGCATCACACCTACCATCTTATCACTCCTTTTTTGGCTTGCTCAGTGCTGGGGGTATTGAGCAAGGCGGACAGCAGCAGCCCTCGGGACGTATTTTGAGAATTCCATGGTTGTTACTCATCTTCTTTCATCATCTGTTTGGCAAGGAAGTGGGATTCCATGGTTCATGGTGCAGTGAGGCATTTTTACTTGATCACCACTGTGTTCTTTTCTTGTTAGGACCAAAACGAGCGCAGCTATCGCATTGTGAAGACAGCCTCCAGGAATACTGACATCAAAGGTTTGAACCCCCTGACTTCATATGTATTTCATGTGCGGGCCAGGACAGCAGCAGGATATGGAGACTTCAGTGGGCCGTTTGAGTTCACAACTAACACAGGTAATAACATGCCCGCTGATATCTTTCTTTTCCTTGAGTGAAGACTGGAAATGTAACTGAGCTGCACACAGGGAGGTTCCTGTTGGTTGCCTGGATTATGATGTATTTATTCTGGGAAAGTGTTCCTCCCTGGCCACATGAGTATCAGAGATGTGGTAAATCTGACCTGATGGTACTTCAGAGTGGCAGAAGGAGACACATGCTCTTTAAATATTTCGAAGCCATCGATGCTGGAGAGATTTATGTACCTATTTTGTTAAATGCAAATGTAGATGTTTGCACATGTTTTTGGAGTATCTAATTTGCAGGGGAATAGAACCCTGTTACTCCCTTTTAGAAGCTATTGGCATAGATCAGTTAGATATCCTACATCAGCTCTCGTACTTGCACTTTCCCTTGCACAGTGGTGTAAAGACAGAATGCTTGAATTATGTTGTCAGCACAGCCTTTCCCTTTGTCGAGGGAACATGCAGATTTGCCCCCCAAAATGTTTACTTTTCTGTGTCAGGAAGGTGATGTGACCAAGCCTGTATTATTTTGGACATATAGGTTTGTTTAAATCAATTTAAGGTCATGCCAGTCAGTGGCAACATCCTTCAGGATGTTAACAGTTGAAAATAATCAATCCAGCAGGAAGACAGAAGACATTTTAAGACAGCTTATTCTCTTCGTGTCAGTTGGGGAGCGATCATCTGTCCCCACTGAGAGAAAAAGAAAGAGGGCAGCGAAGAGTAATTAGGAAGGTGAAAAGGAATAGCCATTATACCCTCTGAGCAGCACCGAAGGAGAGAAGGAGAGTGAGTCCTTGTTCCCAGTGAACTGAACTTCCCAAAATCATTATCAAACATCATGTCTTCAGCTAATTAAAGCCCTCTTGGAAAATTGTGTCAAATGACTATATAATAAAGGCCTGAAAGTAGATTTGAGTAGTATTACAAACTGCCTTCACAAGCCAGAAAGCCTCATTGAGTGTTGCCTAGGTTGATTTTTTGAGGTTGTTTGACACTAATGCTCTCTTACTCTGTTTCCAGTTCCTTCCCCCATCATTGGCGATGGTACCAATCCCACAGTGTTGCTTGTTTCAGTGGCTGGCAGTGTTGTTCTTGTGGTCATTCTCATTGCAGCCTTTGTCATCAGCAGGAGGTAAGAATTTAAGCTTCTCTCTCTCCCTATTTCTTTCATGAGAGAGCTTTTTGTCTCCTCCAAACAAAGCTAAATTCTTTGATTAGCATCATAAACAGTACATTTGCATTACAAGCCTTCTCCCATGTAGCTTTGATCTTCTCAACATTAGTACCACAGCGGCATGTGATGTAATGGCAATAGTTCCAGCTCTATTTGCTCTTGAAATGCAAAGCTAATTCCAATAACTGGCATTGAGAATCAAGCCAGCTAGAGATTTGTGGTTAGCCTAATTTGAAGTTAAGTTTAGTGGGTATGGGTACAGTAGATTTTTTGGACTGACTCCTGGTACACACGGAATAAACAACCACACTGTTGTGGACTAAGCGATCAGGCTGCTGTTCTTGTGATTTTGTCTTAATCTGTATGAATCCGTATTAATCTTTGGATTAGTCTTTCCAATGTGTATGGAATTGAATGTTAAACAGAAGCTACAGTCATTTGGTATCATATACAGTAAACAGAATGAGTCGATGGTTACTTGATCAAAGCAGAACCATAATCTTCTACCAAGTATTTGTTCGTACCCCCACATTCAAACAGTACATCAGGAACAACCCTGCAAATGGCAGGACAGTGTAGCAGAAACACCAATGTGTTTGTCTTCAACTTAGCATTCAGTCTCATTTAAGAAGATCAGCATGATTTTGCCTCAGTGTAATTCAGAGATAAAATTGGACGTATCATTACTGCATCTGATGCGTGGGATCTGAGGGACACAAGGTTTGTCAATCTCTGATGATCAGTTTAATGGCATCAGCTATAAATGTGCACAAACTCCTCTTGATTTACTCTCTTACCTTAAATTGACTTAAAGAGCAGTAAGTCGCTATGGTTATAATATCTGGAGCGTAGTCAAGCATTGTAATAGCTTTCTGTGGGTGTTCACCTCAAAGCCTCCATGCTGGCAATAAGAAGAGCAGAACATATGAAAATGTAATGCAGAGAGACAGGTTTATTAAAAGCCATTGCAACAGAAAATAGCATCACTGAGCTTGATGACTTAATCTCCCCTTTGCTTTTATTGATCACTTTATTATTTAAGGCAGGATTGATAGCAGGATACATTGGATTTCTAATTATGAGTCGCCACCTTGGAGAATTGAGCCTGTCGAGTTGCTTTGAGATGATTCCTTTTCCTCCTCCCCCTATAAAAAAATTGTCACTTCTCAAGGCTGATAAACACTGCTTGGTGATTGGCCCTCAATGGATCACTTTTTAGAAAATGAAATGTCAACCCCTTGCCCTCATATTGATTCTCTTTAGTATTGGCCATAAAGCTGTCAAAGGAAAGGCTGCCAGGAGCCAGGTAGCTGACAGACTTGCTGGAGGGCGGCTGCTCAGCCAGGTCTTCTCTCCATTCAGGCTGTTTGGTTATCTCTGCTCACAAGTGTTTAACTTGGACAAGAAAAATAAATGAAAAAGAAGAAGAGGAAAGGCAGGTGGGCAGTAGAGACATAAGGTTGGTCCAAGCACTGGGAGGAATGGTGGCAGAAATGGTCAAATAGTAATGAATTCAGAGATGTCCCATAGTTCTTTACTGGTGGGTCTCAGGGAGGCTATGGAAGGGGAAAGACAGCAAGAGGAATGAAATACTAGGGCAGTGAAACTGCTCTGTGCATACTAATGCGTGGTGCCTTGTTAATTAATAGCCTTCCTCAATACTCTGCTCTCCAGTAGCTGTAAGTAGTTCTCAATAAACAGAATCTGTTTTAATATTCACAGTTACACAAATGATTTTAACCACTTTACCAATGTCATTTAGAGGTGTGCACTTTGGGGATATTTCATGATGTTCCTGTACCAGCTGAAGTTAATAGCAAAATAATTATACTTCGTTCCAAAATTACTTCAGCTGAGAAAATGTTTCTTTGTCCATAGAGTCCCCGTGAGGAGATTTTGTAATATTGCCATGACCTAGAAGTCATATTTGCACAATCGCAACCTGCAGACATGGCCTCTCTGCATCCATGTGCCAAATGTGGGAACCGGACATATGCTGGTGGTGCTCATTTTTGGCCCCTGGGTTATTATTACTAATTTAGCATTATGTTTTTTCGAGCAATTGCTCAAATCCCAAAATTCATCTTCTCAACTGAATTTGTCAAAGGACTTTGCCTTCAGGCAGCTCACGCTGCTTTGGTCTGTCCTCCAACCTGTTTGTGTCAATGTGAGAACTAATCTGCCTGAACGTTTAACTTTACTGAGGTTAAAATGGACAGAGCGATACAGCAGGAGTGGAAGCATTTCTAGGTCCTCACCTACAGGAAAAAGAAATAAAATTAGAATACTTGAAATAGAGTTTTAAAGGATTTGGGGAAGCATAAAATGGTAAGAGCCATTTGCTGGAGGGGTTTGACTGGAGCAATTTGGCTCTACAGAATCCTTTGGCCATCCAAAAGTTTTGATCAGAAATTCTTCTGACAGATTGCTCCACAAAGGCAGCTGAACACAAATGCCTGCCTTTGGTTCCTGCTTTTGGCTCAGCGTGCTGCACCAGCCAGGTGCCTGAGCACTGCATACCTCAGCTCTCTTGTTTGGGGTGGGAAGGTGGAAGTGCAGGGGCACAGGCTCCCCGCTGGCTCTCACCAATGTGTGCTAATAGCCTCTGGCTGGGCACAGACCTTCCCCCTTTGTGTCTCTAGGCCCCACCTGTAGGTTTCCTTATGCCTCTGACCCCTGCAGCTTCTGAAAGCTTCTGTGTTCTTTTCCTGAATACCTCTATTTAATCGCCACCACCCAAATCCCTGTAATTAGGGAATTCAAGCCTGTGACAAAGGCTCCCTTCTGCCATTCAGGTGAGCTGCCCCGAGCAGCCGCCCCGCGTGCCCCATGGCGTGAGGATGAAGGCTGACGGGCTGCTGGGCAGCCTGGAGACAATAGCAGGCAGGAGAAGCCTGCCCTGGGCCAGCCAGGAAGGGTCACCAGGTGACAGGGGCAGAAGTGGAAGTAGGTAGTTAGTTTGGAAGGTATTATTTAAAGTTAATAAGCTACAATTATATTGTTTGAACAGTAATCCCTTTGTTTCCCTCTGCTTTTTGCACTGTGGATTCTTCGGGTTTTCATGGGGGAGTTACTTTCATCTATTGTTAGGACATCTTACTTTGTAAGAACATCTTTTTAAAAGCATCTTCACATCCTTAAAACACATTCGTGCAAAGCCGTTTGTGTTTCAATTTTTCCATCTGTGTCTGAAGAGTAATACTATGAATTTGAAGGAGTCCTACTTACAATGCAGAATCTTGGGTTGTTTGTTTTTTTTTCCTTCTTTTTTCCTGTGTTGTACCAGAGCCCATCTCTGCAGTCCCCTTAGTGACCTGGACTTGCATGGCACTCAGTGAGATGTGCCCTCCTTACTCCATTCAGTAGCAAGGAGCAGTTCTGCTTTGCTCAGATCTGTTGCACCAGTGCTGCAAGTCCTCAGGCAAATAAATAGTTTACATTGGTGTTTGGATCCAGAGCAGTTTTTAATGAGGCTCTCCTTGTGATTTGGAGCCATTTGTGTTTAACTAACTTTCATCAAGAAAACAAGCTTACAACCACTTATGTTTGGATGTGTACCTGCGTTTTATGTCTGAACCAGGCCTGTTGATGTTGTTGGGAGCTGTAAGGTTCAGTTCAAACATTGGGTAGTCTTGGAATGTTGAACCAAATCTTTTTCCTTCTGTTCACATGTAATTTATAGTTCTTATTTTGCTGCTGGCACCACAAAAGCTGGGACGTGGCCCGTTAGCTGAGAGTGATGGGAAGCTGCCATTCCCGTAGGCCAGGCGCAGGGCAGGAAGGAGAGGCTTCTTGCTTATGGGCAGGAACGTTTTGCTGGCAGGAGGGGAATGGTGAAACTTGGAAGATTTGCTGAAACTGAGGCCATTAAAGTCACGTGTTTTCTCCAAATGTTAACCTCTTCTAACTCACATCCACTGGTAGACCTTTCTCTCATCCACTCCCATTTTCTTCCTCTACCTATCACTGTTTTCAGAGTCCTAACCAGCTCACCGCAGTAGCCTGGTGGGCTCCTGCTTGTGTATTGCAGGCAGTGCCAGTCTCACTGCCCTTTGTATAGGCTTGGTTTCTCCATTTTGTTTCCCCCTTCACTCCAGCCCAGACCCTTGACAGTAGCTGACTGGGGTCTGATGTGCTTCTGACTTAGAGTGGATCAAGCACACTGAGGAGTAAGCAACAACAAGACCTTTTCTTTGGCAGTATCTGTTTTTATGCCTGGTTCTGAATTTTCCATGGGTACCCCAACTCTGATCTCTCTACTTACTTACATTAGAGGATGGAGAGCTTCGCATTTCAGTATACAACTGGTAGAGATGACTCCTCAATATATCCTCCCTATCAAATTAACGTCTTGTGTTAACCTCTAAATGCAACTTGTCCATTGATATTTAAAGCTGATAAAGTAACTGGATACAAAATCATATGTGTAAGTGTAGAAATAATAATTAACATACCGTACTACATTGTTGTGTCCAACTCAGGTTTAGCAGAAGAGCTCTGCAACTGGAGTTCTTTGTCCCTTTCAACAGTGCAATGATTAAAAGAATAAACAATTCCTCAGGACCTGCATTTGTGATAGTGGGTTTTTTTCCCCCACTGTCCTGATTTCTGTGTTAATAGAATGCTTCCTTCTTTAAATTTGCAGTTGCAGAAGGGTGTTGGTATTGGCATTTGCCTAATTAGGTTTAAAATCAGTCTACCAAAACACTTCCCTTGTAACATCTTAATCTATATATGGTAGTGCTAAAAAGCAATTAGCACTCATTTTGCACAGCATTGCAAATGTACATTCAAAAAGAAGGTAGCTGGAACTCAAAGCATTCTTTGTTTAAATGCCGAGATGCAAATATGGAGGTCTGTGTTTCCCTTGATGCTTTGTTGATGCCAGTAACACTTAGAGCAGTTTGAGGAGTCTGTTACCCCTCTGGAAAGCTGTGTCATGGGCTGTTGTAGGGGAGCTGCTGAGCGCACGTTGTGGCAGGTGCAAACAGGTCAAGAAGGCAGAGCTTGTCTGAGAGTAAAATACTTATTTTGAACTGTAATGCCCTTTTTTTTTCTTCTTCTTTTGTTCTGACAGGCGCAGCAAATACAGTAAGGCTAAGCAAGAGGCAGATGAGGAGAAACATTTGAACCAAGGTAAAAGGCACCGTGGTGCTCGTTTATTCTTGATTTGGTTCAGAAAACACGCCCCATGTTTCGATGTTTGGCAAATAAGGGATAGCTTTCCTCTTGAGATGAATGTGTTTCTGTTTTCCTTGCTTGCATCCATCCTCTTTCAAAACGAGATGCTTTAGCAACAGGAAAAATAGAAGCATCTGTGTAAAACTTTTTTGAGTTGGAAGGAAGCTTCACGAAATTGTTCAATTGTTCGTTTCCACTGAAAGATTTCAGTTCCTATGCTATCTAGATTTGATTTTTCCCCACAATATTTTGCTAAGGCAGGTTTTGGATGGGCAAGAGGCAATCCTATGAGAAAGGAAGCGTGAGCTTTGCAACCTTAATTCGATGACTGAATCCTACTGTTACTTCCATCTCAGTCACCCAGGTACTGAACCTGGGACCTGACCTTAGAATTGCTTGGTTCCCATAAAGAGAAATCTGATCTGTTTTATTCTCACAGGTGTGTAGACAGACTGATAGCCTCTTAAAGATGGCAGTGATTTATGAAACTAATTTATTGGCAAAAGCTTGATTAAGTCAGTACTGGGAAATAATAAAAAATATATATCCTGGGGAAAAATACATTAAGTCCTTCCTTCTTTAATCAGTTGTTTCTGGCTTACTGTACACTTTTATTGTGCAGTCTCTTTGCTGTTGTATATCATTAAGACTTCAGCCTCATATGTTCTGTGTTCAGCAGCATGTAGATCAGTGACTTCAAATAAAACATTTCTGCCTTGCAGGTGTCAGAACATATGTGGATCCCTTTACATATGAGGATCCAAATCAAGCTGTGAGGGAATTTGCCAAAGAAATTGATGCCTCCTGCATAAAGATTGAGAAAGTTATCGGTGTGGGTAAGTGCCAGAATTTCTTCCATTTTTTGCAGCAATTATAGTTTAAAATTTGCTTTTAGGAAACGTGGGGTCCTTTGATCTTTGTATGATGGTTCCCCAAAATGAAGCGCTGTAACATTTTGGCAATAAAAGCTCATGCTTTGTGCTCATGGCCGTGGATTCTTGTGGCTTTTTCCTTAAGGGGAATTCGGCGAAGTATGCAGTGGACGTCTCAAAGTTCCAGGAAAAAGAGAGATCTGTGTGGCTATCAAGACTCTAAAAGCTGGTTACACTGACAAACAACGGAGGGACTTCCTGAGTGAGGCCAGCATCATGGGACAATTTGACCACCCCAATATCATCCACTTGGAAGGTGTTGTTACTAAATGTAAGTAGGTCATTTTCTTGACAAGGCCAATTTGGAAGTCACTGAGAAATTAGGGTGGTTGGTTTTTTCTTGTTTTGTTTTGGTTTGTTTTTACCGTCTTTCCTGTGAAGTGACAGATGGAACAGATCCACTGATAGCTAATAGGAGGAAATCAGCGCAGGACAAGTCATTAATCTTGTTGTCAGCTATAAATGGTTTTATGGTTTCAATTGATATTCTATCTGTAGGCAGCTTGTGGAAGATTTGTAGGGGGAATTAATATGGCAGGGTTGGCTTTTTTTCCCCTTCTTGCTATGCCAAGCAGGCATCTTTCACATCTTTGCTAGCCTGAGCTGATTGTTACAGGATAGGCAAAAGCAGATGGTGAGCAAAGAATTTAAAATAATTGGGAGAAAAATACCAAAACAAAACTACAGAGTCATATGTTCAAGGTACAAAGCACAGATGTAAGGAACAAGCCTTTGAAATGAAGTAGTCTGCTTCAGTATGAAACTTGCTTATTTGTTTTCTCTGACAGTGTAATAATTTCACTCCATAGGAGTTACCTGGCTGATCTTTTTTATTTGGTTGTTTTGTGGTGTTGTTTTTATTTTTATCTTAGGGTTTGGGGTTTTTTTTCCTCTTTTTTTTGGTGTCTGTGTGTGCGTGTATCTGTGTGTTTAAGTCTGTTAGCATTCACTGTGCCATGGACCCTGCCTTAGAAAGAGAATGACAGAGCTTGCTGAATGCTTCTGAAAGTATACCTGTGAGACAGATGCACTTGGGTCTGACTTCATAAAGTGCCACTGAGATGGTGTAGTTACTGTCTCTACTCCAGCTGCACTGGGTAGCTTGTTGGCAAAACCTCCCACAGGTTGCTAATCCTGAAAGACCCTTGGAATATGTAGAACCTCATTCTTAGGGCAGCAAAGAAAGCAAACGGTAGGATTGTGAGCTGCTGCTAAAGCAAGATATGAATGCTTACTCGACCGCTTGTGTTTCTGAACATTTGTGTTCCTTCTCCTCTGCAAAAGAGGCAGTGTGAGAATTCTTGTGTTGAATACCCCCTAGCTTGAACTCTCCCTTAGCTGTTACAGCTCTAGCAGTTATAAATGACTAGATGCATTTGCATAATGCAGTTGTCACTGAATTAAAATGATTAGAAATTTTCACCGAGGAGGTGGCAGCCTGACCCAGGAATGCTTCATTGGCTGGCTCACGGCAAGCACTGCTCCTGCAGCGAGCCAGCTTGCTTACCTCAGAGCTGATGTGTTCAGTAAACAGGGCTACTTAAGAAGGCATCTATCTCAATTTCTCCATAGGTTTTCTGAATGCTGTGATAAATGAATGCATTTAATAAACCGAAAATTAAAAAGTGAGATAAATAGTGGAGTGGATGGGGGTTGAGGGGAGAGAAGCGGCAAAAAACCATGAATACATTATTGGCTGCTAGTCAAGTACTTTAATAATTGACTCGCTGATGGTAACTTCTCCTCTCTCTTTCCCTCTCCCCTGCTAAAGAAGTGCCTGAGTAATGAAATTACATGTTAATGCACTGAAAGAGTCTCCCTTTCTTCCCTTCTGTGTTGACATAGTGCCTTTTGATTGAGGAAGGTTAATTAAAACTCATTTAGCTGTATTTGTTCAGTGGAAGGGTTCTGGTCACAGTTGCAAAAGATAAATGAAACACCGACTATGCAGATTTGGTTGGACTTTTTTCTCTTTTTACTCAAGAATGCTGGCAAAGGTGAATGGGGGATGTTGTTTTATCACATCTCTTTCCTTAAAGGTCACTAAGCCCTACATTCAGAATAGTTTGCTTTATGTCAAACTATCTCTCCTTTGCTTTGTTCATGCAAATCAGAAAGGGTTCAGCTCCCAGACTGGCATTTCATAGACAAACATGCCAGTTTGCACGTGATCAAAATATGCTGCTGTAAGAAGTACCAAAGCTGAGTTTCTCTTGGGCACTGTCTTTTAAGTAGGAAGAAACTCAATAGTTCTGATAGCTGAAGCAAACAGCTGGACTACCATGCCAGCCTGGAGCTCCCTTGACTTCATGTGGACTTGGCAGTGCTCATCTTGGGACTGTGCATTTGCCGTTCTGCTTTTGACAAATCACTTCTTTATATCTCTTGCTACTCAATTTTAAAATGGAGATGATATAAGACCTGCTTTTGCAAATGTCCAGATGCTGAATATGGAGTGTAATTAACCCCTTCAAATAATTAGTGTTACTTGTATGTACTTGTTTCCAGTTTCAGCATCATATGACTTTGTAAAGCACTTAAGGCAACATCAAGTGTTACTTATGTATCTGGTTTTATTTTCAGGTAGCAGAATGTCTAGAAAGCATCTCCATGTTAGCAAAATTGCATCACATCTCTCTTCAAATTGCCCAGGGTTGGCTCTCTGTATTGCAGCATGGAAAGCTGAAGTGCTGTGCCCCACATATGACGCAATTCATGGAATCATTTATCCCATGGTTGACTTCATGAGGCAAATGGCTTTGGCTCTTTTATAAATAACAGGAGATACAGGATACAAATTTGGGACAGGGAAAGTTGGGAGGGATCGTTTGTATTTTGCTTTCTTGTCTTTGAGTACCCTGTAGCTGCTGACAGCTATTAACTTGCCTAAAGCGTTGATCTTTCTAAAGGGATGGGTAGACCAAAGCATTCATGAATTCAGTTTTAGAAAGGGAAGGCTTTCTTGTCTGCAAGTAATTTAATTACACTAAAGATTTTTGTCAAGTTTGAACACATCTTTGTTTCTTAGCTTTTGATTATCAGTTCATATATTCCTTAGAGACTGGGAGCCACTTCAGTTGAAGACCTTGTCAGTGAGTCATGTGTAGAGTTAACCCTCCAGATGGGGCCATTTCAATGTCCCCAACCTATAATTTTTATTCACTTGCTTCCCACAGCTGAGGCGTGAGATTGGTGGTTTTCAAATTAAATTAGATTGTGCAGGACAGGTGTCTTGGCTGTAAAATAATGTGCAGCTCATTTTTATCCCATTAGCATCAGTATTCATCAAGGAATTGTGTTTTTCTTTCTGTACTCCCTAGGTAAACCGGTAATGATCATAACTGAATACATGGAGAATGGCTCCTTGGATGCCTTCCTCCGAGTAAGTGATTTCTTCATAATAAGCTAAGGGAATTTTACACTGGGAAGCATCTTCTGTTTGTTGTTTCCTTATTCTGATTCTGTTTTGCAGAGGGATACTGAAAAGTCAGTATTTTAAAAGAAATTACATTTGTACTTTGAAAATCCTGTTTCCTTGCTGATGTTGTTCCTATCAAAATACAGAATAAATGTAATGTGGATGGATATATAATAAATGTGATGTTTAAAGATGTTTAAAATAGCAAGGCCTTAAATAATCCATGTTTAATGGGAACAGTTTTGATGTGTTCCTTTTCTGAAAGCACTGCAATGCTATAGACTCATTAAAACTGGATGTATTGCAAACAGGATACCACATCACTAGAAGCTATGACAGAGCCTTTGAGTTTGTACTTTACTGGTGAATTATGGACACCAGTCTGGAGAGTGAGGAAATAACATTCCATTTTATTTGAGATAAGATGGGGATCCAGAGATATGCTCTTTGCCAATTTCAGCAGTGGCAATAATGTAGCTTTTAGCTTAATGCTCTGTGATTTTCTTCCTTCCCCATATACAGAAGAATGATGGCAGATTTACAGTAATCCAGTTGGTGGGGATGCTCCGTGGCATCGGCTCAGGAATGAAGTATCTGTCTGACATGAGCTATGTGCATCGGGATCTAGCTGCTCGAAACATACTGGTCAACAGCAACTTGGTCTGCAAAGTGTCTGACTTTGGCATGTCCCGTGTCCTGGAAGATGACCCCGAGGCAGCTTATACCACACGGGTAAGGAGGGGAAGGAAGTGTCCTGTGAGTTTTCTTGCCTATTAATATTTTTGTCTGACTGCGTGGGAGATGACAGTGGTTTGTTTTAAAATAATCTCAGTCATAAATGAAAACCTATATCGGAACATAAAAATAAACATCAGTCCAGACTCTATAGCTAGCATAAATTGATGCAGTGTTATTGCTCCATCAGTGTCTGCATTGGTATTTCTTCTCTGAGAATACGACCCATGTACTCCTCTGGTTTTTTTAGTGTGCTAGGAATGTGTGACAAGAATCTGATGCCAGGGATTAGAGCCTGGGCTTCTATTCCTTCTTGTGATATGAATGATACCTACAGACACACATAATTTGCAAGTGTGTGGTCTCACTGAGATTTGATACGACAAGTGCAGATATGCTGCCCCCAGAAATCTCCACTTTTGCCCATTGCAAAGCTGGTCTTCAGTTTGACCCCAAATCATTTGAGCTGGAAAAAGTATGGGGCCTGCATTCCCAAGAGTAGATTCGCTACATGCCTCTTTTGCCTCACTTTTTGTTTGTTTGTTTGTTTACTGTTTTGTCTGTGTTTCAGCATCCCACTGTTACTAATTTTGCTAAGCCGTTTTAATACGCTGCATGTGGAATAGTGCTTAATGCAAGTACTTCTGGCCACAGAACAACATCCTGACCACTACCAGCTTTGTACCAATACCCCTGTAATTAAAATGTTTGTGGAAAAGAGAGAGTTTATAAAGTCTCCTTTTAAAATTGCTTATTTTCTTTTCATTTTTACATATCTACTATTCTCCATCTGTTCTCCCTAGCACAGTTTGTTTGCAGTGCTCACATTTTGCAGTTTAATTCCAACACTCATCCTGTAATGGTTTCACATTTGTTACAGGGAACGATAGACTCATGTTGTATTAAATGCTGGCCAACCTTGATATTTCTCACTCATAAAAGTGGCAAGTGGAAAAAGCAGAAGCAGAGCTCTGGAAGGCTGTATTCTGGGAAATGAAAGTTTAGACAAAAGTGCAAAGGCAAGAAAGAAATGACTGAAAAGCTTCCCTTTGAATTCAGCGAGTGCAGATACAGTATTATGTTCTTTCTCGAGTAAACCAGAGGGAATCGATGCAATTTGCATTACAGTGCATTGTCTTTGTGTGTTATCAGTAATGAAGGATCAGGAAGCTTTGGATAAACTCCACTGTACTCAAGCAGCAAAAAGAACTTATTGACAATTTTTAGAATGACAGCCACGTATAAACAATATCTGTGCATCTGTTTCTGAAAGGAGGAATAGAGCTTTTCCACAACCAGAGCTAATGCAGTAAAATGCAATTGTTAAAGCATCCCTTCTTCAGAGAATGGTATGTTTTTCTCCACATTAGCAGTGTAATTCATTGAAGTGAAAGCATCCCATAGCCTCCTGGGGCACTTACTGTTAGAAACTGATTCACAAAGGGCCTGATGAGCCAGAAGAAGGACACCTTTTGGTTTCAGTTGCCTTTGGAACAAGTGCATATTAAATACTTAAGAGAGATACTAGGACAGTAAACCATTAAGTGTGCACATGCTACACTCAGTTACGGATAGAAACTGTCTACAGGATTGCTGAGGAAATGCCGACCAAAATAAACTTAGTCAAAAAAGCAAATGAAAAAACCCTAAAAACTTTGTTCAGTTGGACTCATTTCCCAAATGGAACTGCAGGAAAGCAAAAGGCTCAATTAAAAACACCTTGTGTGCTGGCATAAACAAAAGGAGAAATCTCTGGCCTGGGGTCCGCTCAGCTGAGGCAAAATCAGATTAACTGCATGGAGCGAGTTCCTATTCAAAGAAAAGCCCGGATCAGGTGCCCAAGCATTCTTATTTTTTTAAGTGAAGTATTGTAGCAAAAGGCAGCTCTCTCCAGCAGGTACTGAAAGCATGGTCTGGTCTGGAGCTCCTCCTAGCCAGACTGGGAGAGCCCAGAGGCTTGCTTGCCTTCACTTTGGAAGGAATTGGGATATTGCCCATGGGAAACACCACTGTATTCATAAATCTTCCCAGTTTATCCTCTCTTTAATTTTTTGAAAAACAAAGCGCTTATAATCCCATTTCTTTCTGAAACAGGCCGAACAGGTCAGACAGGCAAGCAAGGAAATAGTAATTAACAGCATATACTTATTTGTTTTGTCAGCCATATCTCTGAAATGTACTTTGTAAAACCCCTGGCTTTTTCTCATGCTTCAGTATAGCCCTAAGCAGTGATCTAGTAGAGGGCTGATAAAAACACACTTGACAATTTACTGGTTCCCCTCCTTGTAGCTTCAGAAAACAGATGGGCAGCATTGCGTCCTGGTTGTATCTGACAGTTTTATGGCAAAGAAAAAGCAAGGGCCTTTTTAAGAAGGGTGCTGGACTTGTGTGCAGGAAGCCATTTTAGATTTGCTATGGCATTGTAGAGCAGTGTCAACCACGCATCTTATTGGGTCAGAGACTCACTAACCTGTGGTTTCTTTTATTTATTACAGGGTGGCAAGATCCCTATCCGGTGGACTGCACCAGAGGCAATTGCTTATCGTAAATTTACATCCGCTAGTGATGTGTGGAGCTATGGCATTGTCATGTGGGAAGTGATGTCCTATGGAGAGAGACCTTACTGGGATATGTCCAATCAAGACGTGAGTCACCCTCCGGGGCTCCTTCTTCCTTTTCTCTCCCTTTCTTCCCTTTTGCCTTTGCCTTTTCCCTGAGATGTCTGCTGATGTTCTTCCATGTCAGTTGCTATATAGTTGTAAGACATTTACTCCTGGTTTTTAAAAGGTTATCATGAGTGATGGATTCCTGTTTTCCCAGGGAACCACTCCAGTATAAATACTGCATTGAATACTGCAAATGTATTAATCCCTTCTCTGTGTCCAGGGGATAGGGGCTTCTCAAGTTAGGGTCGTACCTACAAGTAGGTAAGGTGGAGAAGAATGGAGGAAAGGGAAAGGAATGTATGTATTAAACTATTAGATCATAATACTGCAAAGGGGAGGAAAATTTGAATATTGACTCAATATCTCAACTTTATTGAAAGTCTGTTGCAAAAAATCTTGAATTTTAATAGGGCTTCCTAATAGTAGTTAATTCTTCAAACCTAAATATGCTTGTAAATCTTAGAATTTTATTATCTGAAACAACACATATGAAATCCAGTTCTGGTTATCAGTCAGAGCATCCTGGCGACAATTGCATAGGTGCCCCCTGAGGACGTTAAGGAGCAGCTTTCCTAAATGACCATTCTTAAATTATGTATGTCCTGTTTAAGCGTACCATCTGGACTACTTCATTGTATTCCAAAAGGGACTGTACACAATGGCTTATATTCCAGAAGAGTATTTAATAACAGTATTAATAAGCTTCTGCTAATAGAATTTTATTAAAATGGGGGGAAAAAAAAAAGCAGTTAAAATGAGGCATAGATTATCCATAATACTTCTCCTGGGGGATTTACAAATATATAAAGGAAGAGGGAAATGTTAATCTGAATATACGGTCATGGGAGCAGTCAAATGATGTGACAAGTCATTCGCTTTGTTATGTAGAGCTGAACGTTTTCAAAGAGTGTCTAGATGATGTGTATGGCGTTTAATCTAAACAGGAGGATATAATTTTAATTTCCTTCTGATGTGAAATGTCTGTTCTGGCACCCAGTGTTGCCTTCCTTTGCTAACAGGAAGTCATCAAGGCTTAGTAAGAAAATAAAACACCAGATGTGCCTGAGTTATATCAGGCATGTCTACACAGCCCAGAGGACCTCAGTGCAACAAATGCAGAGCTAGCATACAAGGCCAATACACACTGCTAACGTACAATGCTAGAAGTATCAAAAAACTTGTTTGAACAGGACAGTCAAAGCCAATAATACTGTCTTTGCATCTACTTCTTAGTACCTCTCATAGACATACCATACTTTTTCTCCTTTACAACAGTGAGAGCTGTGCTTTTCATGTAGTGCGGGAGTGGATTTGAAATTGTTCTGCATGTGCTTTGAATCAGGAGGCTGCAAAAGGATCTTCTTCCTTTCTGAATTAGTGAGAACCACTTTCTTTGTGGTCTGTGACGAGCTAGTCATAGTGCAAGCATATCCTGCATCTTGTTCTCCCAGGATTTTAGCCACTGATGGACAAGACCAGAATGAAGGAATTTAGTTCAGTTCAGTCTCTGTGCACTCCTGGTCTTTGGTCTCTTGGTGAGATCTGCCATGAGACTCTTATTAATTAATTGAAGTTGGAAAGCTTCTGCCCTGTTGTCTCAGTGTTGAGTCCTGATCATGTCTTGTTCTTCTGAGAGAGCTAATAAGCCACCAGAGTACTGAACTCTAGAGCTGTCTTTGGAGGGTTTCAGATGGCTGCATCTTGCAGCTTTTCTGGCTCCTATTAGGTATGAGATGCATAAACAAGCTTCCTTGATAAAGCTGCATGAATGGGTCCCCATCTGTGCAGTTCAGGACATAATGGTGGTGAGAGAGCAGGTACTTTGTAGGCTCGTGACAAAGATGGACTAACCCAAGAGGGGAGGGTGAAGGGGGATGATCTGCTGTCCCCCAGGACTGATGGGGAAATGTTCATCCTGACATACCTTACCCAAAACTGACAGATGTTAAAGATCTGCCAACCATCAGACTCTCAAGGATAGGTTTGTCTTTTTTCTATTTTGTCTTTCCTTTATCCCATGTGCTCTTTTGTGGTACATTGCCCTGCTGTATCTGGTGTCTGCTTTGGATGCTTTACCCTTTTAGCTTTGAATTGTTGAGGAGAAATGACAGTACTGAGACCACCAACTGCTTGACGCGGAGTGCAATTTTCATATTGTTTCATTTAATTGCAGATTTGTTTCCATACTTCAGATCGCTGTAGGATAAATGATAGTCAGATGGTAGATGAGAGTAGTGTCTGATGTTCTCTAATGTCTTCCTAATTGTGCCATTTATAGGTTATTAAAGCCATTGAGGAAGGGTATCGGTTGCCACCCCCAATGGACTGCCCCATTGCTCTCCATCAGCTGATGTTAGATTGCTGGCAGAAGGAACGCAGCGACAGACCTAAATTTGGACAGATTGTCAACATGCTGGACAAACTCATCCGCAACCCTAACAGCCTGAAGAGGACAGGCAGCGAGAGCTCCAGGTCAGCTGTACTTTTATAATGGTGATTTATGAGAGAGCACAGTGGAGGTGACAGGCAGAGCTTCGTGTCACCTAAACTTCTGTGCTGAGATTAAAGCATACTCTGCAAGGCCAGACTGCACAGCAGGCATTGCACTGTGCAGGAGGGCAAAAGTCATCCTGGCACACTGCCGAACCCAGCTGGGCACCCCTGACTCTGCTAGCTCTATGAGAAGGAGAATGAATGAGCAGAGCTGCTGTTGTATCACGCCAGAGCTGACCAGGTTTATAACACAGCCTTGTGTCAAAAAGGGTTCTGATGCAGGCAAGCGCTGTTTGCAGCATCTTTCCCATTCCCACCTCAGCAAAGAGACTTGAAGGGGTTTCCTTAATGCAATGTAGCTAACAAAAGCGATGTGGTTTTCTGCAGGAAAGGTACATCATCAAGTTTTATAAACTCTAGATTTGTGTAGGATTTGCAAATGAGCATTACGGCATTACAGCCAATGCCTCACGGGCATCGGGAAGGTGTGGATTAATTTTTATGTGAATTTGAATTTAATTTTGTGGAAAGCCGGTTTCATGTCTGCACTGATCCCGCATTACATTCACGCTTTGTTTTGTTTGCTGAGCACAGTATACCTGGTACGTGCAAAAGTAGCATGGTAGGAAGGAAACTCCCAGAGTTTTAGAAACAACAAATCTTTGTTGGGACAGCTCAGCAGTTTGTTTAAGCTGGTGAAACCCTGCTGAAGTAATAGGAGCTTTACTAATTTACACTGTTTGCTCTTTTATTTTCAAATGGCTTCACTTCATAAAGTGAAGTAGGATAATAAAGCTTAGCAGGATTGAAAGAAACAAGAGGAAAACATTTTTCAGCAGAAGGGAAGGTGCGAAGATAGCCACTGGGAAATGCAAAACTGTGTTTCTTGATGGCACTGAAAGACTAAGAGAGGTTCTGATTCAGCCTCTGACAGAGCCACATGATCTGAAAACTGAAAAAAGGTATTTTCAGTTTTAAAAGTCAAGGTCCCTTTGCGGCTCTTACTTACAATTTACATTATCAGAAGAGGGATTATTAATCCTATGAGGCTGCTGTCACCACATATCTTCTAGACTGCCCTAATTGTGATGGTAGCCTGGAAAACATGCATCCACCCTTGAGGCTTAAATAATTCACATGATGAGAATTGCAATATGGATCTGCTGCGATTATCTGATTTAAGAATCACTGATTGAACATACTCTGTTTTGCTTTGTTTCCAGTTTAGAGGTGCTTTTTGAAAATACGTGTATCTTTTACGAGTTCAAGGCCTATTCAAGGTCATTCCATATGTATGGATATTAATGGATGTTTAATTCTTCCCTTTGGAATGTGAATTTCAAATTTGCATATAGCATTGTTAATACATGGCTTCATAAGTGAAGCGTAATTGTATCTAATTAGGTTGCTATCATTGGCCTTGTGTTAGATAGTATGGCAAGGGAGTTGCACCAAGAGCTACTGCCGCGAAGCCAGTGCCTTAGGCAATACATAGCTATGCTATTGCACACCTAATCTTTGATGATGTGCATTTTCAAATAAATTGCTAGATGATAATTGTTTTGGTTAGATAGACGGTAGTAATTTTTAATGGTTTAATGAAACGGTGCGATTTATAACATACATGAAATAATAAATGAGATACTAATAAGTGGAGTGAATTTTGTGAAAATAATTATTTGCAAATTGTGCAAGAGAAAATGAGAAGCACATTCCACAGTGCGAAGAAAGATCAAAGCTTGCATCAGTCCCACCAGTCCTGGCACACGTGCTGGTCAGGAATGGGTTGATTAAAGAGGGGATTAACTCCCTGCTGTCCTGAGTTGGATTGAATGCACGAGATTGCCTGTGAACCTGGCTAGAAACAGGGCTTATCTGAACCCGCCCTGAGTTTTGCTCTCCAAACCCGTCTGGCGGGTTGTGTGAGCTCACCCTCCCTCCACACATACTTCAGTGGTGTTTCTATAGCTGCTGAGCTGATATCTGACATATGCAGGATTGGCATGGCTTTTCATTGCTGCCTGTGAGATGCAGACTCGGTAGGCTGAACGTGCTGCAGCATTGCCATCTTTGTTTTTTGAAGGAAAAGCATTTTCTGTGAACCTGATTGCCTCTGAGGTAGAAACTGTGGACAGTGCTGTGATTCAAGACACACCTGAAAGCAAAAGATAGGATTAAGTTCATTCTTGGCTAACGGTGGCCCGTTACCTTGCACTTGGTCAAGGTTCTTGCAATTGGGATACTTTGCTATGCGGAGAGCCATGAGTTTCACAAGGCACGACTCGTTGCCCTTACCTTCCCTAGTCACTGAGAATAATCATTAGAGACCAGACTTGGGGTTGAAAGTCATCATCAGCTGACGCGGTTTGTCTGTCCTTTCGCTGTTTGGCATGCAGACCCAGCACAGCCCTGCTGGATCCCAGCTCCCCGGAGTTCTCGGCGGTTGTTTCTGTCAGTGACTGGCTCCAAGCCATTAAAATGGAGCGATACAAGGATAACTTCACAGCTGCTGGCTATACCACCCTAGAGGCTGTGGTGCATATGAACCAGGAGTAAGTACTCAGCGCAATAACAAAAAAACTGGTAAATCTGGATTTAATCAGCCTCCTTTGCTTTGTGCTGCATATCATTACACTCATTAAAGGAATGGAATGCCTTTCATTTGGACGGAGTATGACTTAAAAATGCCTCCACAATGCCTTCACTTATTTAATTAAACATTTCTGTACATCTGCCTTGCTTTTGCTGTGTTGCATGTGGCTGACTTTAATATTTGTGTCTCTGCATCAGCCTCCGGCCCACCATTCTCAGTCTTCTTCTCTTGCTTTCCCAGCGACCTGGCCAGGATTGGGATCACTGCCATCGCGCACCAGAACAAGATCTTGAGCAGCGTTCAAGCCATGCGCACCCAAATGCAACAGATGCATGGCAGGATGGTGCCCGTCTGAGCCAGTACTGAATAAACTCAAAACTCTTGAAATTAGTTTACCTCATCCATGCACTTTAATTGAAGAACTGCACTTTTTTTACTTCGTCTCCTCGCCCGTTGAAATAAAGATCTGCAGCATTGCTTGATGTACAGATTGCGGAAACCGAGCGTGTGTTGGGAGGGGGGCCTCCAGAAATGACAAGCCGTCATTTGAAACCAGACCTGGAACAAATTGTTTCTTGGAACATACTTCTGTGTTGATCAACGATATGTAAAATACATGTATCTATATAAATATAATGTCACAGTCAAGTTTTGATGCTTTGTTTGCTGCCAGATACTGTGCTTAAAAAACAAAAATTACTTTTCTTCTCCCCGTGACCTGTAGGATTACAACCGTAGTGTTTTATTTGTGGGTGAAACCACAGTTGTGCATCTGTCACTGGAATGAAGAATCTGCCCTAGGATATTTTTTGCAGACTTGATGCAACACTGATACCTTGCAGAAACCTCATTGAGAATATCATTTAGCTAATCAGTGCTTGGCGATTAGCAATCTACCCATTTACGGGCTTGAGACATGGAATGACCCGCCTCGTGGATGACTGGGCAGAACTGGACTTCTGGGAAGACTGTTGGCTATTGATGTGCTGAATTCTGCCACTTAGAGAGGTTTCGTGACCATCTTGCCAGCAGTCAGCTGTGGTGATCGTGGCTGTGGAACTTTCAGACTTTTCTCTTTCAAGAAGCGGTTCAGTTTGCCACATGGAGAAGGTCAGTGAAAGTACATTGTCCAATATGGTCGTGGTGCTTCGTTTCTTAGTCTGTGCTAGGATTTCATCAAAGTAAAAGATGTGGAAAAGAGCCAGGATCTCATGCTTATATCACAGTGGGCAAGAGTGGGACTTGGAGGATAAGTGCTCTAGAACAGACACAACTTTTCAGCTGTGCCTGGCACAGTGTCAGGAAGGTGAGGTCTATATTTTGATGGTGCTGATGGGCTCCTTGGCCTGTATTGTTTTGGTTGCACGCTGCACCTGAGAGCAAATTCAGAAATGATTTAGGGGCCTTGTATGTCACATAGTCGAGAACTATTGGTGAGTGATGGATGGTTGGACTGGATGATCTTGTAGGGCTTTTCCAACCTTGGTGATTCTGTGATAGTTCTTTTTAATCAGTGCTGTCCTTCTAAATCCCCAACATCTCACTCAGTTGGACAAGCTGCACGTAGTGTACCCACACTGTTGTTCACATCACTTGTTGTCACTTTTAACAATAACTTGCTGATTTTAACCATAACTCTCCCTCACCCCCAACCTTCTCAGAAAACAACTTGTTCAGAACATGGGATGCTAAATTCGGATCCTGTCATGTCATGACAGCTTAGTAAAAACTGTTCTGCAGTATTACTTGTAAAAGCTTTCCCATTTGCAGAACTTTAATATTTCTTTTAAAAAATGTCTTAAAGCAACATGTTTTAATGTCATGTTGCCAGGAGACGTCAGTTTAAAGACCTGTACTTGTACTTTCAGCAGTAAAAAACTCTTGCTTAAGTGCAGTTTCCCTTTGCTGTAAATGTGTTGCATTCTGTTGAGATTATCCTTTTAAATAGACAAAAAATACCTCCAATTTGTTGGCCAATTTGCAAAAAGGTGATTTCTTGGGAGTCTAGTAATGGTAATTCAAACCACTCCAATATTTTCCACACAAAATGAACAGTTTTCTCCACAGAAAGTAAAAACTCAGAAGGCAGCTCAGGTGCCTGATTTTCAGCACTGCTAGCGATGCCTTGTTGCAAAATATATCCACTGAGAGGACATGCAGTTGAATTTCTTTGTAGCTAGAGGAAAGTGGATTGAAAAATAGAAGGTAGCACATGCATGTATCTGACACCTGCATTTAGAAGGAAGGTGTGTCATGAAGATGAGACTCTGAGGTGCAAAGGGCTCTCGCCTGTGAGGTGCTGGCTGCTGTGTCTCACAGTGTCTGAGCACCTGGTAGAGCAGAGCATGAGCTGCACCATGTGCCATCCAGCCCCCTTTCGTGCTGGAATTGCCTCTCCTCCTGCTTTCTCCTCTGTCCTTTAGGAAATCCTCCCCCTCTCCAGGGTGAGATTTAACTCCACAGCCTGCTCCAATCTCAGTTCTCCTCCACTGATATGAATTAGCACTTCCACCTGCCAAGGAGATGCTGGCTGGCCCAAGATACAGTTGTGCTTCTCTTAGGAAATCCTGGGGAGATGTTGGGGCAGATGTACATGTCTGTCTTGTTGCATACCATTTAATATTCATTTTTCTTTCTGTGCAGGGAAATTGTTATACCCTCCTAGCCTGTCCTGTTGATCTCATTGACCACAGAGGAACACAGACTGGACCCTGAAGCCTTCTGGATCCATGGTTGTGTCTTCCCTAGCACTGATTCTGGAAACCACGCACTGAACAGTCGTCAGGCCCTGAAAAGAGTGTGACTTCTACTTTCTCTTTTTTTTCCCCTGCCGCCCACTCCATTTGTTCTTCATTGAAAGATAGCTAACTCAGTAAGATTCTGCACCCGGTTGTCACTGGAGGAATGTACTGTGTCAGAGCCCCGCAGACTTGTTGATTTTTTTTACTCCCTTCTGCTTTCTATTCCTACCTTGGATTTTATTTATATATTCTGTTATTCTCTATCCTCCCTCCCCTGCCTGCTGCTGCCGCGTCTCAGACGGATGCAGGTGGCAGATCACCACCAATCTTATCATGGACGCCGGGCCAGGTGCCACAGCGGAGAGCCCAGTTGCTGTGAGCTGCCTATATACATTGCTGACGTGACATTTAACACAAGACGTGCCATTGCAGTGATATAAGTATATTTTTTTTCCTTGAATGGATAATGGATTATTATCTCCTCTGGAAGGTGCGTATGTGTGTTGGTGTGCGTGTGCAAATCACCTCCTGTGTACAACTGCCTGTGAATGTGCCCAAAGCATCCCTGGGAGCGTTGTGATGTCCCCCTGCCACGTGAGCATGGTCCAGCAGCTCTGCTCTGCAGCGGTGACAGGAACACGCATTGAGAAGTGTGGAACTTTCTGTGTCTGTAGGTTCTTAGCTGCCATGCTACGTGTCATGAGGAGCTCTGCAGCCTGAAACAGGGACAGTTCCCAGTTAGTTTTGAAGCTGTGCATTACAGGATCCATAAGGGTGCTAAAGATTTTCTTAAATGTTGTTTCTTCTTACTGATGTTCTGTTCGTGATCCAGAGCAACTGTTTTCTCAGTGACAAGGTGATGGAGGCAGCACCTGCGTATCCATCCACTGATAACCCTGACCTGAACTCTTTAAGTAGCCTTTTTTATCTGCAGAAGCGGGGTTTTAAAGACTTGCTGAATGCGAACAAATATATGCAGTTCTTCCATTCACAGAAGCACCTTGCTCTGCGTGCAAGCTGTGAAAACTTGTAAGTTAATAATCCAAGCACCAGTTTGCTCCCTGCACAGTTAAGGAATGAAATCACAACACTTCCTTGCAGTCGGTAGCCAGAGAGCTGCGACGTGCCATAGAGGAGCACGGGAAGTGCCATAGGAGGCACTGCGGGCCCGAGGAGCAGAGCTGCTGCTCCCTGCCACAGCTTTCTGCCTTTGGAGAGCTCTCTGCACCGGTGGTGCAAGCCGGTTCTGAGCGGGGCCGTGTGCTGGAGCCTCCCACAGGAGTGCCGCGCATCGCGGTGCCCCGGTCAGCCCAGAGACGTCCTGGGACGGGGATACGGGCGCGCCGCTCTGAACGAGAGCGCAGCACGGACCGCAGCCACGGCCTGCCATCCCAAAGCCTCTCCCCGCTTTGGGAGCATCCCCAGAAGGAGCTGGCTGGGGTTAGGCGCAGTGCCCCGGGGCTGTGCTGGGTGCAGCTGGTGCCGGAGAGCGCTGCTCAGCGCAGCGCCGACCCGCAGCACGCACCTGCTGGGGAGGAAGGAGGTTTTCCTGCTGAAGGAGGCCGTCCTGCTCGCACCCTGCACGGTCACGTCGGTCCGGGTTTCCTGCTGTACTCGTTTTGTGATGGCTCAATGTATTAAAAAATATGTATGTATAAAACGCAGAAGGCTGGAAGTGACCAGTGAACGGGACTTAAAAAGCAGTATTTTTTTGTTAATGTGACATTTTCATAACCAGAAAGAAAAAAAAAGAAGAAAAAAGCCGAAATACTAACCAGACAAATAAAAAGAGAGCGCGTTTATTTTTTTGTATCACTGCAAGTATGTTGGAATATGCAAGGACTGTGGTTACATTAGAATGTATGAGGCTTCTTATCATGTAGTTGATCCTGAAAGATTCTAACAGCATTTCTTGGTTCGTGCGTTTGAACCATCTCTGGGTTAGGTTATATAGATTTTCTATTTTGATTTCATTTGTAATGTTTCCCCCCCCCCCCTCCATGAATTTTAGGTACACATAACTTATGTCATTTATTTATGGTCTTTTATACCTAGTTTGTAAAGTTGTAAAATAGCAAAACGGTGCAAACATTTGCATTTGAGAATAATAAAGTAGTTGCTGTACAAACCCGAAGGCATCTGTCTCTAATTATTGCACCTGTTCATCACGTGGCGCTTACCCACATACGAACCGTGCTGTTGCTGTACGTGCTGTACCGGGCTGTGCTCTCGTGCCGATCTGCACGGAGCACTAACAGCACGCGCTGCAGGCGCGCGCCCAGCCCTGCACAGGTGCAACAAGCCGCGTGCCGGCCGGGGCCGCCCCTTCCTCAGCTCATATCGGGGCTGCAGCCGAAGGGGAAACATCTCCGCTTGGGGTCTGCGTCCTGCTGGGCGTTGCAGCGAGCCCTGCTCCTCGGGAAAGGTAAGCGAGTCCTTTTTTGTGACTGAAGTGTCACCGCTGCTTTTTATTTGCGCGATCCGAAGCCGGTAAGGATGGACACCAGCCGCCTCCTGTCCCTCCGCGTGGCCGCTTCTGGCCCGGGCATGTGGTGGAGGATCGCAGCGTCCCCCGGGCCGGGCCGTCGGCTGTAACACGCAGCTGGTGCTCGGGGGAAACGTGGTGGGCAAAAAGGAGGAGCTGAGGGTCCAGCGGAGGGGAAGCGCTGGGCGGGAAGGGCTCGGAGCGGAGCTGGGAAGGGCCGTTGTGTAAAAGGTGTTGTTTGGTAATGGGAACGCCCGGCTGTGCTTGGCGCACCGTGCTCTTAACGGCCCGGCCGTACGGGCACGTGCGCTGCAGCTACCTGAATGAGATACGGACGGCTCAGTTACTGCAGGAGGGCTGCAGGCTCTTCTAGAAGTTTCCTGAAGCTTTTGACTCGTCTATTCAGCAAACGCTTTGAGGGGTTCCAGTGGGGCTCATGAAGCTGCCCCGCGGGAGGTTTGGGAGCAACGTGCTCTTAAAGGCACTTCGTGGTTCCCTTTTGTATTTGGGAAGAGAAAGCCAGAAGTTTGGGTGCTTCTCTGGTGCCTTTATTTGGCCAGGCGGAGTATTAAGGAGGAAAATCAGAGTCCATTTCTGCAGGCAAAGCAGAGCTTTTACAAATAGTTCAGCTTTGTAGCAAAACAAAAGTAAAACCTGAACATCTTTTTCTGAAGTCACTGTTGAAATATCCAGGGAGGGTCAAGCATTTGCGTATTTGTCTCTTCCTGTTTCCAAACCTTGGGAGTCATTGCACTGTGAGCTTTACCACAGCTATTCCATCTCCTTCAACTTACATGGGTTTTATTGAAGCATTCCCTTATGAACAGGCATTCGTTCTTTCTCTGCTCCTCGCTTTGTCCACCTGTTTAGAGAACAGCACAAGGAGATTCTGGTTAGCAGGAAATACATTTGCACCTGATGTCAGTGTCTGTAGCTGCCTATGGGGTGAGCAGTGAGGGATGGTTCATACAGTGACACTGCGGCCACCCGACACACATCAAGGAAAACAAAACGGGTTTTGACAATTAGAAGGGAGAGGAAAAAAAGAAAAGCAATTTTGTTATGCTCTAAATCAACAACGTGATTAGAACTAGAGCTGCGTTCGAGGCCTTGACATGAGCTGTTTTACCCTTTCTCATGTAAGGAAGTACCCTTGGGCCGTAGACTGCTTCTCTCTGACCTATCTTATTCCTGGCTGTGGCTCTGAACGTAATTCTTTGTTTACAGCCGCCTCTGAGAAAGTTGTGTGAACATGGAGAAGCTTTATGTAAAACAAACAAACAAAAATCCTACAGCAAGGAGGTGGGGGGAGAGGTTAAAACTGAATGATGTTCTTCCATGCTTAAAGTGGCTGCTGAGCTGATGGAAGCAGTGTAGTGTGGAAGGCCTGGAAAATAAGCAGGTGCTGGCAATAAGCAATGAGGATAAATGAGCAGATCTGGGCCCCCAGGTGGTGTGAACTGATCTCACTCGAGCTGCCCGGCTTTGCATTACCTTGGGGATCTTAACCAACTGTTATGAACTTTTAAGGTCCCTTCTCTCCCGAAAAGTAGCTTTTAAAAGTGTGTTTTGGCATTAAGTGGTGATGGCATGATCAGGTTGGTCTTCTCATCTGCTGTATTTTTTAGGTGGCCACTCCTCACAAATATTTGAGGTACGTGTTTAATGGTGCAAAATGATGGTACCAACAGTAGCACAAAGGCTTCTGTGCAGTCCCACCGCTCCTCTCTGCCCGCTCTGTTTTCAGGTTTACATTATGGCTGCAGATGGGTTTTGTTTGGCCAAATGCTTAGGACTGCAACATGCCATTGTGTCCTCAGAGATGTTTCTTGCAATTTCTGGAGGTTGTGAGAGTGCTGCACTGTGTTTGTGGAAGAGACGGGGTGTCTGTGAATATCCATGTACTGCTCACTGACCTCTGATCTCCACTGTGCACAGGTGGAGGGAATAAATGGAAAACTCCACAGCCCCCTCCTTCCATTCAGTGAGTGCCAGGTGGGCAGGGGCACATGGACACCATGTGCTCTGCTTTGCATGGGGCTGCCAAGAGCAGCAGAGCCAGGACCAGGGCCTGCACTGTACTGGGCTGTGACCACACACACAGGGGTAAACTATCTGAAAAGCTGGGTGCTGCTTCCCAGAGGTGCCAGGAGAGCAGTTGCTGTGTTTGGAGGATTCATCACAGCACCATTTTGCTGTGGCACCGTCAGGCAGGAAAGCCACAGCTGTGTATTTGTGGGCAGCATCCCCACTCCTCCCAGACCCAGGGATGCTGCCTTCCTAAGCCGAGTGCCACTGGCTTCTAAAACTGATGTCAGGAAACTCCCCATATGCAGGTGCTGCTTCACTTCCACCTGCCTATGCTTGCTGCAGCCTCTGCAGAGTTGGGAGCTCATTAGTGCTGCAGCCAGGTTATCATCCCAGCCAGGTGCAAGAGATCATCAGCCTTGTTTTTAATCAGCTTTAGAAGTGGGTGTAGTTGATCCAAGAACAAAAAGCATTCACTGACTGCTAAATCCAATCGGCCGTGGGTGACTGATTACTTTAAGCTTTCTTAATTGATTGACTGTGGGATTTCTGTGAGGGAGTTGTTCTGGCACAGAGTCCACACAACTGTTTCAATTCTGGGAATAACTTGCAAGTTGAGTATTAAACCTGTGGTTGAGTTCAGTGGTGCTGTGCATTCGAGCAAATGAGAGCTGTGCTGGATGAGAGTGGGTGTCTTTTCCTCTTGCTTAGTAACAATGATGAGAGGAATAAGATTATGGATCCCTGGAGAAGACTTTGAGGAATCTTCCTCAGTGAAAGGCTCGTGTTCTTTCTCCTGGTAGCATGTGGTTGTTTGGCAGAGAAAATTCAGGAACTTCCTATGAGCTTTCTGGGAGAATTCATCCCCTAACGTGAGAGCTGCTTTGGGTTGGTGTGGAGCCGGGGTTCTCATTCAGTATGGAAGCTTTGTCTACCGTGTTAGAGGGTGACGACTGTGCTTGTAGTTGTAACTCCTGTTGTTACTTGTAAGTAATTCTTCAGCTGTTGCATCTTCACACCATCTACCCCTAAGGTATCTTTAAGTGAATCGTCTTGCAAGCATGTAGCCTCTATATAAAATACCTGTGTGTTTTGGGTCATGGATGAAATCCCTGCTTGTAACAATTACAGCTGTTACAAGATCTGTTCGATAACTTGATTTATTAGAGACCACGTTTTGTTCATTCATAGGGCTAGTCTGATTAAGGATGAAAGATGAACACTCCACTGACACTGCAACATTCTAATACCTTGAATTCAGCTACGTTATTTTTGCTTTCATCTAGGGTAAATGCAACCAGTTGCCTTTGGTGCTGCCTTTGCAGGGTGAAATGGCCACCAATGGCCAATGTGTACCCAGGCTTTGCCAGCTGCAGGAATTACCCCAGGTGTAACCCATATGCTGCACATCTCACTGAAGTGCCAGCCACAGCTGCAGCCTGTCCGGCCGGGAGGAGAGGGATATGTTGTTTTTTCAGGTTGTAGATTGCATGTTATACAATTATACTGTCTACTTTCCCTCCTCCTAAAGTTGTTTGTTGTCAAACACAGAGACAACTGAAACAAGCTTTTATTGTTTGTAGTGGTAGAGAAAAAGCTCAACAGAATGGCTTTGTCTTCCAGAAGTACATACGGTCAATGTTGGGCCCTATGTTCAGATTCGTAGGGTGCTGATCAAAGAAACCAGATAGAGAAATAAATAAAGCAAGGGCCTTGGCTCGGCTGCCAGCAGAATCCCTGCTGTGCTCTGCAGGCTTTACTGAAATTCTCCTCTCCCAAGAAATCCATGCATCGGCTGTTAGCTGTTCAGTGCTGTTCAGTGCTTCTCAGCGTCCCAAGTCACTGGCCAATTTTGTGGCACTGGGCCTTGTTTTCCTGCTGGCATCCAAACCTTGTGTCCTTCCACCCTGTTGGTTCTGATTTTTATTTGCTGTTGTACAGGCTTATGTCAATGCTAAGCCTTTTCTGCTTGTATTCAAAAGGGATTTCCTCAGACTTATGAGCTTACCTTTTTGAATCAGAACGACAACTTAGTTTATCTCATAATCTTTAAAATCTCATTATTAGCAGGAACAACATATGGAATCTTAAATTGAGCGACTGGAGGTCCTGTTTGTGAACAAATTGTGTCCATAGTGATGTCTGAGTCTGTGCAGAAAAGCATGCCTCCTCCATATGTAACGCTGTGAATTAGCATTTATCCCCGTGGATGAGGTGAACTGCAGTTGTGTGTTTACCTGGGGCAGTACTGGGCTGGGGCGAGCCAAGCTGCATTGCTTCATCTGCTCCATTTGGTGTCTGTTTCTTTTGTTGTTGGTCTCTGTGTTGCATTCTGGGGCTTTAGTTCAAGTGAAACGCAGCTGGAGAAGCCAAGCTTCATCTGTGTTCATTTGTGGATGGCATATGATATATATGCTGTTGCTCTTTTTGTTTATGTATCATTTCATAAAGCAAACCGGATTGTTTTAATGGATTTGCTGAAGAGTGCAGCCAAGCATTCAGCTCTTGAACTGTCCTCTTTGATGCATCGCTATTTGAAACCCAGTGTGTGACTGGGCAACTGAGTTGCATGGGATTTTTTTGTATGTTGCCTCAATCAATCAAACCTTCCCGGCAAGAAACCATCACTTATAGAGATGGCAACAAAAAAAGAAAAGCTGTTCGTATTCCAAGGGCCAGATTTCTGTAAGTGCAAAGCAGCCTTAAAGATGGTTTAAGGAGTCAGCTGAGGCTTGCCTGGTATTCAATAGCACAAAGCTGGTGTGGTTTGTCTTCCAGCACTTGGGTTCAGCCCCAGCTTGGCAAGCAGGTACGGAGCTGCACTGCCCTGGGGAGCAGCACTGCACCCTGTGCTGTGGCAGCTCTGCCTGGAATCAAAAGGAGGCTGGGCTGAGAGGAGCACAGCAGGGAAACAGGAGCTGAGGAAGAGGGAGGGTGTGAAAGAGGAGAGGAGCTACGTGTGATTATAAGGCTGTCATAAAGAGAACTTTTTCTAAGGGAACTTGCTCAATTTTATGGTAGTCATAATGAAAAGTGAAGTCACATTAACAATATCCAGTCTGCTCTGATGAATTAAAAGCACACTCAGCTGTATTTGTTAATATATATTATATGTTCTGTCATGGCCTGAGCTGCTGATTGACCACCTGGTGAGGGGGTGGCTGGCCCAGGAAGCACAGGTGCAGCAATTTACCTATGCTCCCATGTGACAAAGAGGGCCCAGGATCCAGCCCTCCCTGGGCTCATTTAAGGGCTGGCCTCTGAAGGGAGAACATCTTCTGGACAAAGGCTGCTTCTTGAGGAGTGTTTTGTGGCCAGAGACCCTCATTGCCAGTTGGGTGAGTCGACTTTTTCCTATATACAATTTATGATATATATGATTAATTTCCCTAATGATGCATTTCCTGGTATCACGAAGAACTTATAAGAAACAGTTTTGCTGCTTCTGAGGACTAATGACTAATTATTGAAGCAAAAAATAAGCTAAGAATGTGCAGTCTGTTGTGTGTTAAAGAGTTCAGAACACGGACAAGGGCGCTGAGAAGTCCCTGGATGTGACCTGAGATGCAGGGCAGATGTTCATAATG
The DNA here is from genome assembly GCF_039878825.1 of Excalfactoria chinensis. Lineage (NCBI taxonomy): Eukaryota > Metazoa > Chordata > Aves > Galliformes > Phasianidae > Excalfactoria > Excalfactoria chinensis. The sequence continues at coordinate 4,242,935 of NC_092833.1, read as the reverse complement.
CATTGCATATGTCCCTCCACATACATCTGATTTGGGGTTGGCAGTCTGTGTGCTATTTCATTGGATTTGTATATTTAAAAAGACCCAGCTCTTTCCTGACTGAAGATGAAGAGATTACATTTTATCTTTGTTTTAATTGGACACGAATAAAGCAGTTTTCTGACAAAGCCAACAATCCAAACATTTTTCTTTCTATTACCTCTCAGAGAACAAATATTTTTAAGGCTTCAGAGGGCTCTGCAAGCCAAGGGTCAGAACTGGGAAACCAGAAAAGGTGGGAGATAGAGGGGGAAATTGTGGTGAAGAAGAATGGCAGAGCACTGGCTGGGGAACACAATAATAGATTTTATTGCTTTCTGGGTAGGATGAAGGGGCTGTGCCCTTGGCTGGTGTTAATTGGCCTAACTTCACTAAACCTGGTAAAGCATTGATCCGCTGCAGCTGTAATCCTCAAGTTAAATCCCAGCCCCACTGGGAGTTGCCTTCAAAGTGGTGAGATTTCAACCTGCCTGTTTTGTTATCCAACTGCCTAGCGAAGCTCTTAGCAGCAAGGAGCTCAGCTCAGCACCACTCCCCTGCAGGAGGCATGGCTTCAGACTGCTTTATCAACCAGAGGTTTGGAGCTAGCTTTCTGGAAAATGGACACAAACCTTTTGGATAAGACTGTCCCATTTTGGTAATCTATATTTTTCTAAGGGTATTATCCCAACGTACAAAACTGCCAACTTTTCTAATCCCAGCCAGGTGGAAGCTTCAGGTTTTTACTTCATTCCTAATAACAGCTTTGAGACGATGAAGAGTCTTGTTCCATGCAGTCATGGCAGACCACTGAGCTACTGCTAAGCAAACACAGGAGCATGTGCATCAATCTCATTTTTACCACGTGGCATGTGTGGAAAGCAAGCATCGATCCTTACTTATCACAGGGTAGGTTCACAAAAAGCAAATGCTGCAAGTCATGAAATGTGCTGGCTGATTCTTTTGGGTCTGATGAGATCTACTGGTAGCAATGAGGACAAGAACAACCCCAAGCTGGAATAAATCTCCACCTGGTCGAGTCAATCTCATGGTGATTTCAGAACTGAAATCTCAGAGCCTCCATGGGGCAGGCCATGCAAATTCCTAAAGAACAGGGTCAGCTCCTATTTTTCCTTCCGTTACTTTTTAAGTTCAGAACTGTGGAACCATTGAAAGCTGTGTTTAGGTTTGTTTTAGTGGTTTCAAACACTGTCTCCTCTTTTATTTAACTATATGGAGGTGTAAATTATGTATACAGAATATTGACACACTCCTGATGATCTTATTTATGTGTGGTGAATTTAAGATACTGAATTCAACCTCCCTTAGGAGTAAACTGGGCTTCCTCGGGTTATAAATGAAATAGTGTAAGAAACATCAAAATCCCACTGTCAACACTGTGTGTACGCACAAAGCCAAGACAAGCTCCCCTCGCAGCACAGCAAACATCTGAGCACCAGGTTTGGGAAGTAGAAAAGGAGGGGCAGCGCATGAAGCTCAAAGATGAGGAGGTTCACAGTGAGGACCACTTTGATTGTTTTGAGGATTCTTCTGGGAACTTTTTTAATGTTTTGTTATTTAAAAGAGCTCATCTGGGGGAGAAAAAACTTTTTTTTAGTCTCTGTAAGTGCTGTTGTCAGAATAGGTTCCTTCTGGGGATGGCCTGTTCAGAAGTTGAGCAGTAGTAGTTGGGAAGGCTTGCTTTTCTTCTCAACAAGCCAGAAGAGTCTGACTGCTATGTCAGGATTGTGGTGTTTTAAAGACTTCCATAAGGCAATGTGGTTTTATTCTGCTTTCTTCAGTTTTCTCTCTCTGCTGGTGAGTCTCTTTTCCCTGAAATTCTTGCTTTCTGCAACCGTGGGCTGCTCAGTTTCACCTTTAGTTTCTGTTTTATTCCCCTTTATCTCCTGTAATGGCACTGTAACTGAATTTTTATTCCATGGTCAGGCTGCTGGCAGTGGTGATCTGAGAGCTGTAGTATTTCATTCCAGTTGTTTTCTGTAATTGTACACCAAATACAGCCTGTCTTTTTATTCTATGATAAATGTTCAGGAGTTCACAGCCATCGTTGTCTAACAGCTCGCTATAGACTTCATGATGTTGGCGGTGTTCCTGCAGCAGCGCTGCTCACAGAGCAGAGGGATGGCAGAGCTCGTCTCTCCATTTTCCAGCCCCAGCCATGCCAGGTGGGCAGGATATGGGCTGGAGCAGCTTCTGGCAGAAAAGTAGGGCAAATAGTTACTGTGGGGAAAGCTTGGCTGGGCTTGTGTTTTGGGGGTCTACTTTCCTTTTGGTCAGCTTGACGTGAGAGCGTGTTTACTCTGTCAAGCCACATCTTAAAGTTCTCAGATGAGTAATTGGTTGTGAGGGTTGCTTGGTGGTTGTTGTTTTATGTTTGGCTATTTAAAAACTTTTTTTTTTTTTAAGTAGCCAAAGTGATGTGTTTGGACTCAGTGTCTTTTAGCTTCACTTATGTTGTCGAAGTCACAGCAAACCTTAGGTTGTGGGTAGGTGGGCTGAGCGCATCCAGTTTCAGTTAGGAATTGCTAGCGAAGGGCACTGTGGGGAGGCTGGCTGTGTAACAGCAGTGTCTGTGCATCAGATGAACAGGAGGGCTGAAGAGGGAGATCCCTTCCTTGAGACACAATGTCAGTTCTCTCCCTTTTCTGTCATTCTGCTGATCTGCCTCTGTCCTTGGGGCTAGATGCAGTCTAGTAGCTGCTTAGGGTCTTCTTGCTGTAATTTAACATATGTTAACATCACAGCTCCTGACAGCGAATGTAGACAACTGTAGACATTACGAACAGCTACAAGGCACAGTTCAACTACAGATGCAAAGAGTGGAAGCCATCCAATATTGAATTGCTAAAGACTTTCAGAAGAATGAGCAAAGAGTTGAGAGGCTGTCACAGGAGAATAGCTGGGCACATTGATGCTTCCCACAGCTCTCCTATTAGTTGGATCTTGAGAAATAGATCATCAAATGCTGTGAAGGCTGTGGCAGCTATCAGTGCTAGTAAATAGCTGAATCCCTCTTAATTTGGGCCAGCTTAAGGGAGCTGGAGAATTCCATCACATCATGCCGTGGCTTTGTGCTGCACAGACACTCCATAAATCCACAGAAGTCTCTCCTTATCTGGATTGCAACATAGTTATTAAACAAATTTGTAAGTCCATTTCATATCCTTTTTAATACTTTGATAACTGCTCAATATAAGGCTTAATAAAATCTGAATGCTCCAAAATTGCTCTTAGAACTGAAAATATGACTACATCAAAAGACTTTACAAGGGCAGGATTTTAATGGCTGAATAATACGCTGAAACGGAGCAGTAATTTCTTCTCGAATGCTGGGATGAATTATTTATGCTTTGACAACATTATATGTCTCTAAAGCAGCTTTTAGTTATTTGCCTATTTGAGGACACAGCTGATCCTGCTGCCCGCTCTTGTAATTACATTAACCTCTTGACACTACATGACAAGCTTTTCCTGTGAACTGCGATCAATAGCCCATAACTGCTACCTATTTAATAGGGCCATGGTTACACTTCGGTTCAGATATAATTAGCTCTTTTCCCCCTTCCTCTTTTAACATGGCATGGAAAAAGCCCCATGTTGTTTAAATTAGAAAAATAATAATAATAAATGCACACAGCAAAATAAAGGCTGTTAGGGAAAAGAATAAAAGCATTCAGATCACTGAATGGGCGAGTAATGTGTTCCCTCAGCCTCTGTTCAGAAATGTACAGCCCTTCCATTAGTCCACATCTGCATTTCAATGGAGCTGGAAGCCTCATAGTGTATGAGGACTTGTAGGAATCAATTACAGAAGTGTTGGTACAGGTGGGCAAGGCTGTGACCTGATGCAGTTGAAGCTCACATTCCTAACGAGATAAACTAGGTTCATTTCCTCTCTGTTTTTGCCCAGCTTTACTATAAGCATAGCACTTTGTTGTGTGCCCCTTGAGCTACTTTTGTTTCAGAGATGTATTTAGATGAGTACGTGGAGCCCTGGAAATGAAAAGGTTTGACAAATTGCATTAATGCTTTTAAATGAGCAGTACTTTCTTGCAGCTGATCTTTTGCTGTTTGGCCTGTGCTGTAGACTACCTGAACACTCTGGCAAATGTCGTGTGAAAGATGAAGGTTGATCTTAGATGTGCTGCAACAGAAATTCCCCATCCAGTAGCACGTAAAACAGTTTTCAAACGCTGTATGTGTAGATGTGTAAGCTAAGTTATGTAATGGATGTGTTTATATTAGCTACTGCAAATACCTCTTTGCAATTTTGAGTGTTACATTGAAAAATGGAGATTTTGGAATTGAGCAGAGTTTGTTGGTTTTATTTATTTTGTTTTTTGCTTGGGGGGATTAAGTACTTGATGCTCATTTTAAAAGGAGAGGAGGAACACTGCTAATTAAGTTCTTAATATTTTCTAAATGGGCTGTTTGCAAGAGATGGGTTTTGAGTTTAAAAAAAAAAAAAGAAAGAGATCAAGTCAGTGATGCTCTTTCCGTCTCTGGGACTTCAAACCAGGTCTGCACCAAGTACAACTGATGCCTCGATAGCATTACAAAAGAACATGAACGATGGAAGAACCCAGATGGCTTCTCTCACTAGAAATGTGCCTTTATAAATCCTTGACTTCAGGTTGATTCCCTGCATGATTTCTGAATTCACTGTGTTAGATGCTTAAATTCACTCTCTAGTCATGCTCTCCCTTCACAGAAGTTATAAGAAAGTTTTCTGTTCCTTGTCTTCAGGGACAGAAAAGTCTTTTATGAGTGTATCTGTTATGACACTTCTCTGAAGTGCATAAATTGCAGATTCTACTTTCACCTTGTAAGTGGTGATTCTCTAAAGAAAATACATTCACTTTTAGTAAAAAATAGTAGGCTTTATGTGCGTTTTTATGCTTGTGTAGGTTGCTCTGAAAGTAATGCCTCCGAATTATTTCCATGGATACTGTGGTTCTATGCAAAGAGCACAATAACACTTTCTGAAAGAGCAAATTCTCTACAAAACACTGTTTTTCAACACTGTCACCATCATTAGCTGTGTATTTTCACCAGGGATGAACAGGAGTCTGCATGCTACGTGCATAAAATCCTGCAGCAGTGGAAATGACTGCAGTTGTTGTCATCACTGCTGAAACACTCGACCCACAGCCTTACTGTGTCCATTTCTGCTGTTGGGTCTCCAGAAACATTCAGTGAGAGATGATGAATGTCACTGAGTGATATTTTATGCATGGAGAAATTCAGTGACACACCATTGCTTCACATGCACGTCCATGTCAGACTGCCCCTCTGCTGCCATCTGTCACATGGCAACAAAATGCAATTGAGTTCTGGTGTGATGGTTCAGGCCATACTGCGATACCACCAACATCCACTTCTGATGTCATGGGACAGTTATAAAACAGGAGGCATTACTTTTGGAGCAGCCCTTGTATATGGTGTTAGGAACTGTAGTTGTTGCAGAGGTTGTAGAAGGACTCATAGACCTGACAATACTCACATTGAAACAGAAATTCAACTGCTTTGTGACACTGATTTTCCAGAGGTGGGGCGAGGCCTGAAGATAAACAACATGTATTTCCAGGAAGGTTTACCTTTGCTTAGTAAATATTTAATTTCCTATTTCAGGGCTATAACAAGCCACAGGTTTACTCTGCCCAAGAATATTCATAATGGAATGTTAGATATGCAAGCATATTTCTGCTATGAGCACTTCCTTATCAGTGTGGACAGTCAGTATCTGCATAGAGTTTTTTTTTTCTTTCCCCAGGATTGCTGGATTAACAGAATTTCTAATACCATTCTAAATTAGAGTAATAATGCTATTTGAGATGGTAACTGGGTGCTCCTGGGGATAAGCACTGAAATAATCAACCATTAGGGATGGGTTCCAAGTACTGAAATGCCTCCCATTTCTCTCAAGAGACAGGAGACAAGAAAGAAGAGCTGAATTAGCAGTTAATAATACAGTAATGAGTTGGAAGTTTGAAGTTTATAATGATTCATAATTATTCTAAGAAACCAGTTTGTCAAATCATGAGTTCAAGACTAACTTGTTTTCCTGCATGCTGACTATTGCCACTTGCTGTAGCTGTGAGGTGTTGCCCTGTCTTTCAGCAGGGCTTAATTTTTTGAGGTGTTTTCTTCCTTCCTGCAGTAAACAGTAAGTTTGGGCTTCCTGCTCTTCTTCCTCCTTGAATTAGAGGAGGCCAGTCAGGTATATTTGGTGACAGCACAGTCTTGTTGATCCCTGTGGCTGACAAGGGTTTGTTAAAACAAGTTCTTTTAAAACTACAGTCCTGAGTAAAATGAAAAATAATCTGCCTCCCTGCAGAAAGGAGGCACCTTTTGATGACGTCTAGGAATGTCAGAGTTGGTCCAAAGTGAGTCTCTTGTAGCCTTTACAGTCTTGAGAAGAGCTAATGAGCATGTAGGAAAGAGATGGAGGGGAAGATCCTGGGGGAAGGGCAGGGAAAGGTGGAGGAAAAGGGCTGGTTACCAGAGCAGCACCTGGGCATGGGGCAGGAGTGCACACTGCAGCTGCAGGATGGAGCTGTCTACGTGAGAGACTGACATTTGGGAGTGCACTGAGCAAAAGAAGTCATTTAGCAACTTACTTTCATTCGCAGTTAGCAACCCATTGCTCCCCAGGTAAAAACAATAGTTTTCTTCCTGTTCCTATAGGTTAGTTGTATTAGGATGTCAGGAGATCTCTGTCTTATTTCAGCATGTAGGTGACAGTTCTGCAAAATGTATACCCACCTGTAAATAGAAGGGGGAATGTTTTATAACTCCCAATTTACAAAGCAGGGGCTGAGGCACACTGGGAGGTGGATCTTTTAATAAAGGTCACCAGAACAATATGTGACAAAGCTGGGAACAGAAGTCAGATCGTTAGATTCATGAACCCCCGTTCCTTAAATACAAGGATATATTTCCTTCTTCGTTTTTACTGTTTGAAATAGGCTGAGAAACCCTTTTGAGTGTGGATTTGTTTAATGGTATTACAAGATTAACAGGAGTCATCTGGCAGGAGTTTTCACTAGGAAGTCATGTTACTATGTATTTATTTAATACAAGATAACCTTTCATTTTCCTGCCAGGGCATATTTTATTGCAGAGATACTAAGCTGACTGAATTTGCAACTTGCACAAGTGGTATGGTATCTGAAGTTAAAGAGCAGACCGCTTGCTATATTTATAACTTAATAGGAAAAGGAATTTCAGTTTGTAATTAAAAATGAAAAAAAAAAATCATCAGCTTGTTCTCATGGAAGTGAAAGAAGTCTGCATTAGAAAATGCATAGCATAGCTAAAGAATTTCTGCACCTGCTTGTTTTCTCGCACAGCCCTGTGATTAATCTATATGTTATCAGCTGGGCCCCCGAGCAAGCATTTCCTGCACTCTGTATTGCACAGTGCAAGACAAGTCCTAGAAGGGTTGAGAGCTGCTACGGATTTCCTGGGCTTTTCTTCTTGCTTCTGTTACTGGCAGGTTGTGGATTGTTATGAACAGGGTGTTCCTCATCCTGCCAGGCCTTTTCCTAAAAGCTGTGCCAATTTGACCTCGCAGTAGGGTATGTTGATCTCTTAAGGCTGAATGAGAGAAGAATTTGGTTTGGGAGTGAGAATGTGGCTTTGATTACCATCTTCAAGGAGATCTGGCACCTTCATCTGACATGGGGAAGGAGAAATGAAAATCAAACCTGGAATGACCTGAATGGCAATGCAAAGCACTCCCAGTAGGAGAGCAAGGCAGAAAATTGCAGGACATTTAGTGAACATATGCATAACCCCATTAAAGTTGATGTTACTCTAGCTCAGCTATTTTTTTCCAGAGGATGCTGGTTCATTCCTTTCTCAGTTGGAGTTTGGGCACTTTCTGAAAGCAACAAAGTCTTTTGAGTGTTTCACTGATGTAGCTCTGGAAGTCATAGGAAAAAAAATCTCCCCTTCTTGTATCGCAATGCATCCATTTGCCTATACATTATTTAACAATGGTCACCTAAGAAAGTCTTATCTCTTATCCCCTTTGAGGTAAAATGGGAATAGTATTATATTACAAATTATAGTATCTGTAATGGTTTGGGAGATGTTTGCCATATCCAGTGTCCATTTTAAACAGGGGAGGAGAACAAGAGTAATATGATCAATCTATCCATACGCCTGGACTCAGGATACATCCAGGCTGCTTCTATTGAAAGAAAAGTCTTGAAGTTATTCAGCAGTTTTCACCCAAATTTGTTTTTCTATTGCGTTGTTTCAAAAGGGATTTGTTACCTAAAAACAGAATTTCAACTGCAGCAAGCAAGCTGCGAAGTCTGCTGGCTTGATGAGGTACAAAGAGTGTAGGTGCCCCAAAGAGAAGGCGTTTGGAAGTCTAGGCCCTGTGTTTTCATTCACAGTGCAGATTTTTCCTTTATATCTAAGGCTGGAAAGGGTTGCTGTGCTTGGCTGGACATCTCCTGTGGTTAGAAAGCTCCTTGCAGGACTGCTTGTCCAGACTTCTAGTGAGCTTTTCCTCCCATCTGTTTCAACTTCCCCTCTTCATCCAAATAAAGTCAGTCAAATTATTTTTCTCCAACTTTATCCTCACGTAGTTTTTCTCCCTTGATTGTTGTCCAATGCCATGTAACCCAGCTTAACCTCACCCAAAAGATGGCAAGCGAATTTGCAGAAACCATATATTTCCAACATCTATTTTTCTCTTTTTCTCAGTATTTGGATGCAGTCTCCGATTACTTTAAAGCTCATTCATATTTTAAAATGATTTGACTAAATGTTTTATGAATTTTACTTGCACTTAACTATTTCCATATTCAGCAGGTCCCTATCAGGCTGTTTGTTCACTTTGCATTCAGTCCTGCAGTTAGGGGAATTGACTTCCACACAGCTCTGCATGGATCTACAGCACAGATTACCACAAAGAGGGCAGTCTTATATTTAATCTATAACTGGGTGAATGTTATCAGACTCCAGTCAGAATGATCATGTAGAGAAAGTTCAGAGCTCAATTATTCAAAGAAAATCTTATAAGACTTGATTTCAATGGTTTGTGTAGAAAGTGAAGGTACCACAGATGCAAATATGACCAGAGTATCTTTGTGTTTAAATTTGAATGAATTTTCCCATGGGACTTCTTTATTTCTTGGATGCTTTTTACATTACCCACCCTGCTCCAGCCTGGCCTACGGATGAATAGTGCCAGCTGTTTTTTCCCTACATTAGCTACCCTTAGTCTGTTATGATCACATCTTGGGTTCTTGGTATCTCTGAATGTGGCCTCTTTAACTTGTGTTTAGGGCAGAGAATTTACCATGAAGATCTTGGTGACCTGACAAATCCTAATAGCAGAGACTTAAAGTGGACTTGGAGGACTGCTGTATAGAGGTAAGTGTACAGTGTCTTTGTAAATATATGTGCTTAGTAAGATAGCAGCTAAGGAAGATATGAAAGCAAAATAATGTAACTGATAGCTATAGAAGGCAAACAAGGATTCAGTCACTTCACAGGACATATAATTTGAAGCAGAAAAATGAAAATAAAAAGGAAAACTGATTTGAATGTTAGGAAAGATCTTCTGGACTGGTTTTAAGCTTTCAAATGATATCCAAAGTGAGGTTCTAAGGGACTCTTAAAAATTGATTTGATAGATATTAATTAAAGAACCAATAAACCTACAATAGACTGCAATCTTTTATTTCCTGGAGGGATTGCCCTAATGATCTCAGCAGTATTTTTTTGGCTCTACCACCTCTGGCTTGTTCAGGCTGAAGAAGAAAAGCTTTAGCAATGTCTCCAGTGCAGCTTCCCATCAGTAAAAAATGCCAGGTCAAGCAGCTCTGTAGGGACTGACAGGAAAAGGAAGAGACAAGAGGCATCTGGAGGGGAGGAAAAAAAAGCTGATGTACAAATGTAGTGCTTCTCCATGATCTGCATTAAGGGACAAGAGCACAGCAGAGACAGCAGGGTCTGTGGGACTGCCCCCAGTCGCTGAGGCAGCATCCACTGGCAGCCCCTCCTGCCAGGGCAGGGCAGTGACCGGCAGGGATGAGCAGGAGAATCAGGAGAATTGAACTCTGCCTTTGGCAAAAATGAGAGAGTTTGTTCTACCCTGGAGAATGAAAGCTGAGGGAGGAGTTTCCTGTCAGGAAGGTGATGGTGGAGGTGAGGCTGCAGGCAGGCCACATCTGGAGGCCCATGCCTGAGATGTGGCACAGGCTGGGTGATGAGAAGCCCAGATGTTCCCACAGCAGCTTGTTCTCTCCCGCATACTGGGCTGTAATGGGCCATGGCTGAAGCTCTTTTGTTTTGGGGTTAACGAGCACAATATTCTTTTCTTTTTTTTTTTCTTTTTTTTTTTTTTTTAGTTTTAGGTTTTTTGGGGGGGTGG